>NC_080020.1:206901907-207216120 GCF_030020395.1 Manis pentadactyla | reverse complement strand
AAAGAGTATTATAAAGTTCTCACCCACCCATCCTTTATTGTTTCCTGGCTCTGCTTTCCCTCCAAGCACAAGGTTAATCCTCTCTTTCCCCCAAGCAAGTTTCAGTTTCATCCTAGTTACTGAGCCCCATCAGTGTCTGTCACCCGTGGCCATGGCCAGCGTCATGGGTGGCCGTCCTGTGCAGTTGCAGAGGCCTCGTGCTTAGAAGAATTCTGCATGTGATTTAATGTTCTACACTGCCATCCAAAATTCCAAATGCTTCTTTAAAGAAGAGGTGCAGCATTGTCACTTTGCGCTGGTCCCCGCAAATCACGGAGCCAGACCTTCCTGTCACACCTCCACATTCAACCTCAGTAGCTTGTGCCAGCTTGCAAATTACTGAACACTAACAAAAGTTAGATTTCTAGGAATTCACCCCACAGTTCCCTGCACATAGTCAGGTACTGGTTGTATCTTCAGATTTAACAAAGTTTCAGTGAATTATCTGGGGTTCTGGGAAGTGGGGAATGGTTCTGACCAGCATCTCATGGCTGCTGTGGTAACTTCAAGGAAGCAGTTACCTATATACCACTTGCCCCAAACCTTCAGAGAAGCTAAGCTGGAGGGTCCTGGCAGTATATAAGTAGGTTCTCATCTAGTAAATATCCAGCCCACCCTGCCCCTTCTTTTTTTTCTGTAGATCCAAGTTTGGGAACCACAAACTTTGGTAGGTAAAACCACATAGTTTGTTTTACACTGAAAGAATCTATAAATGCCTGCAAAGTCATGCAAATACATCTGGAAAAACATTTTCTTGGGAATAAGGCCTACAGTTCTGTGAAAATACTCTCCATGGGTTCTGTGAGAGTCAAGAGAGAAAATTCAGTTTCTCCTGCACATACACACACAACACACAAACGATTTTCTTGCCGAAGACTATATTGTCCTGAAGGTATGAATCATGAGTAATCACTAATTACTGATGAGGAATATTTGAAATTAGAAGTGTGTATTTTCATGCCAATTTGAAAAAGGACCAGTAAACAAATTCTGCTCAAAATGGTTCAATTCTTATTAACCTTTATTACCAGATTTCCTTTCCAGTTGCAAAAATCTAAATAATAAAATGCATTTTTAAAACTGTGCCCAGTAGTGTGAGGACAATGACAAAAGTAACAGTTTTCATTGTTTTCATTAATGCTAATTATATTGTCAGAATTGTCTATTACCAAAGATTTTTTTAAAGTATGGAAAGGCCCTTCACTTTTGAGTATTCCTGAATTCACTGCATCAGCCACTGCCTTTCCCTCACTGCCTGGACTTCACCCAACCATTTGGTTTCAGAAATCAGTGTTTATATAAGTACTACATATCTGCTTCTGGAATCAGAGCTTCTTGTTGGCACAGGAACACCAGAGTTACCATACATCCAGTCAGTAGAATTCCAACTCATAGCAAATAAATTAGATCATATGGTTGGTGTATGCAGATTTATACAGGTGAACATGGAGTCTCCTGTAGGATTTTTGAGATAATGAAATATCCTATAGAACCTTATGAGGCCTGTACGGAGTTCAGGAAGTGTCAGGCTGGGGAAGCACAGACCTGCTCCCTTCTATGTAAGAAATACCCTCATCTCTGCATCCCTGAGCTCATAGCCAGCATCCAACTTATAGTTGGCATTGAATAATCATTTGCTGAGTTAACTAAATTAAGTGTAACCTTGCACCGGTCACATCTCTAAAACTGAGTTTCTTCACCTGTAAAATGAACAGGTGGGTCTATGATTTTCAAATCTGGCTGTACATGAGAATTACCTGCAGGGCTTGGAAAAAGCACTGATGTTACAGTTCCACCCCAAAGATTTTGGTCAAAGGTAGGTTCCAGGCTTTGCTCCTGGAACACCCAGTGATTATAATGTGAAGCTGAAGTTGAAAACTACAGACTAGTGTTCCTCAAAAGTTTGCTGTTTGGACCAGCAGCATCGATGTCTATCAACAACACAAGGTCAGAGTGAAAATAGCTCTCGTCCATCTTACACAGAGGTGCAGCATTTGAGGAGTATTTCCCATAGAACAATAACCTGGTTCATTAGCATCTTTAATTTCTTACAAACCCTTAGATACATATGCTACAGATGGCTAAAGTGCCCTGACCTAATTTCCCATACCCCTTGCCACCCACCTCAGCCAAATCTCCTAGGAAGAGAAGCTGATCAATATGTTTATGATAACCAGTTGTATCACAGCTATTCTCTTTCCCCCCTCTTTACCTATTGGAAAGATTTTTAGCAACGTTGTAACTGTCATCTTTAAGGACTCTAATGCAAGGAAAAATTAGAAAAGGGAGCTCCTAGTTGAAGTAAGTGGAAAAAAGCCTAATTTTCTTCTCATCTGATTAGATACTCAGATTTGGAAATTTATAAATGTTTCAGGTCTGCATGCTCCAAAATACGTTGTAAAGGTCATTTACATAATTCTGTTGAGAATGCTGTAGGGGTAGTGGATCAAAGGTATTGTCATTACAGGAGTAGCTTCCTTAGCATGTTGTGTGAGCTAATGGCTAATGGACACTTCCCTTTAAGCCTAACACAGTACTGGTAATGTTCTTCCCTGAGGGTTTGGAATTTTAATTCAAAGATTATGCAGCCACTTTTTTTAAGAAGCAATTTATTTTGAGAGCGAAGTGCTCTCTCTCTTAGGTTAAGCAGTTTCCTTTTCATCTATTTTGCTACCAAGAGGGATAAAGCTTTCTAAGACCAAAAGTGTGTGCATCTTCCATATCACTGTCTTTCTGATGATTTTGAATCAAATGAGATCCTCAGTTTCATTTCCAAAACAGTCCCTAGGGAACGTTTTAAATGTTTTGAAGAACAAACAAGTCTCTGGTGTTATATTTGTATTTATGACATTTTTGCACTTTGTGAAGAAAGGGATAAACAATTACCAGAGTGGAGGGAAAAGAAGTATTTTTCAACCACAAATGTATGGATAGATAGAAATGTGTCTCCATAGCCAGACAGGCAGTGTAGCCTCACTGTTGGGCTCAGAGAAACCTGGGCCCCAGTCCCAGTTCTGTCACTTACCGAGTGTATGATCGTGGGTGGGTTATTTATCCTCACACCATTTTTGCTTCCTTGTCTATAAAAGTGATAGTAATAATAATAACTTCATGAGCTCTTGTCAGCATTAAGTCATACAAGATTCATATTGTTGTGCCTCAATAAGGAACTTCTCGATCAAATTTATTAAAAGGATGGTGGTGGTGGTTGTGCATGTGTATTTTCTGTGTACCATTATGGTACCATGGCCCACTATGAATCAAAGACTTCTTTTGATTTATTTATCTAATGATGGTGATACCCATTCACATTTATCTGTGGTGTACTGATAAATAATTAACAACTGGCTCTTGGGCAGGGAGCAGGGTAGGAGTGCAAAAGCCCACATTTGTAGCATTTCCTTGGTATAAATGCTGCCTCCATGGCCAGTTTCTACCTACCAACACTGTGTGACATGACTGAACAATAAGTTTGGAAGAGGTGCACACCACTGGCTCTCAGGCACCAGCCCCAGCTCACCACTGGATTTGTTCAACAGCCCTTGGTACCAGCAGCGCGGGGTTGTTCAATGTGACACAGATTGCGCTCCCTCAGAAGAAGCTAAATGGTAAACAGGCATCAAATTTGTCTACTTTTGCATTATGCATGAAGTAGCTGCATAAAATACCTAACAACTATAGCTAAGGTTCATCTTAGAAGGTTTTGTTCAACACAAAACTGTATGATATTAGAACAGGAAGGGTCCAGTGATATTATCCAGCCTTGGTGCAATCCCTAATTCTGAGATGGAAACTTGAGCGCCAGGGATGATGGCATTAGGTGATCCACCCATTTTCTTACTGCTGTTTTCTAATAGGGCTAAGATTAGAAACCACATCTCCTTGACTCCTGTCCTCTTTCTGCTACTCCTCCCAATAAAACTTGTGCAGTCTCAGGCTACTCAGTAGTAGAACTCAACAACAAAGAAAGAAACTGCTTATTTGCTGAAATTCATCTGTCTATGCACTTGAAAGGAACACAATGCAAGAATTTTTAAAACAAGCAAGATTTTTCCCAACTGACCCCGTATGGACTTAGCTCTAAGATTTGCCTTGGGGTTGCCCTGCAGTTGGGGTGGACTTAATGAGAGGCTTTTGGCAAAGACCTGAAAGAAGTGAGCATCTGGTGGAGAAGTGTCCCTGTGAGAGGAAAAAATTAAGCATCAAGGCCCAAAGCAAGCATACTATGTTTGGGGAACACACAGAGCGGCTGAGGATAGAATAGTAAGAAATGAAGATCATGAAAGACTAACATTGTCATGGAAATTTGGGTTTTATTTGTTTTGGGTTTTATTCTAATTATGAAGCAAAGTCTTAAATGGTTTTGGGCAGAGGAAGGAAATGACTTGATTAAACTTTTAAAGGATCATTCTAGCTGCTGTACAAATACCAGCTAAGGGTAGAAGCAGGAAGGAAATCTGGCCAGCTGCAGCAGTGTCCGGCTGAGAGATGATGGGCCCGAGATAGTGGTGTGGGAAATGGTGAAAAGTGGTGGAATTAAGGAGATTTTGGGAAATACTGCCAGCAGGGCTTTCTGACAGACCATATGTGGGGCATTGGGAGAAGGGGGATTTGAGGATGACTCTTAGTTCTTAGGACTGAAACCCTTAGCTTATGGTGCTGCCGTTAATTGGATGGAAAAGTTAGGGAGGACTAGTTTAAAGGAGAGCCCAGGTACAGAGGAAGTTTTGGACATGCTGAGTTTTGAGATGACTGTGAAAAATCTAAAGATACATGTACATGTAGAGGAAGAATTTGAGTCTAGAAATATAAATTGTATGTCATTTAAGTGACAGTGAAAGCCAAAGGGCTGGTGAGACAACCCAATTTAGACCACAGAGACGAGCTCTGAGGACTGCGGCCGGAGCGCGGGCACTACTCTCCAACCTGTAAAGGTCTGGAAAAGGAGATCCAGCAAAGAGCCTGACCAAGAGCATCCCGGCAGGGAGAAGGACAATCAGGATACTGTGCAGCCCGGAAGCCAAGTGAAGAAAGTGCTTCCAGAAGAACGGAGTCATTACTGATGTAAAAGTCTGTTGGAGTTTAAGCAGAGAACTTGGAGCTCACCAATGGATTTTAATAGATGGATTGCTCGTACCATTGCCAAGAACAGTTTCAGTGCAGGAGAGAGGAAGAAAGCTGGACTGAAATGAATTAAGAGAGAAAGGGAGATTAAGAAGTGAGGATAGCAAGTATTGATCACTCTATTAAAGAAATGGACTTTTTTTTTAATGATAGGAGGTATTTCAACATGTTTGTATGCTGATGTAAGTAAATTGATAAAGGGAGAAAGTTTTATGCTGAAGAAATGTATTACCACAGGAGCAATACCCTTGAGTAGGTAAGAGAATATGTATCCAGTTACCAGGTGAGCAACAATGGCAGCAGCGTCCATTGTGGCAGGAGGTAGACAGCACACAGGAGCAAAAATGCGGGTGGGTTGGAGAATGAGGTAAGGAAATATATTGATGCTACCAATAGCTCCTATTTTTACAATTGAAATAAGACACAAGATCATCAGCTAAGAGTGACAGTGAGTCATGGAATGTAGAGATTTGATAAGAAAATAACTATGGCTATGGCTATGGAATAGAAGCAAGATCCTTAAAGGAGGATCTTGGGCACAGTGTAGAGTATGGGAGTGCGTTGTCTATTTGAATGTTATGTGATGTTACCAAAAATGATGACAATTAGTGGGAGAAAGAAAGAGAGTAAAACTTTAAGAAGGTACTTAAATCTGTAATGAATTAGAGAGTGTCTGGGAGGGGAACAGTGAATTCCAACATGGAGGAATAGTAGCAGATGGTGTAGTCTAACATGTCAGACAGCCTCTGTAAACTGAAGGTCAAGGTGGTGGAACTGTTACAATAAACAAAGTAATAAAATAGCAGATGGTACACACACACACACACATATACAAAAACACACAAGTGCACACGTGCAAAAACAGAAGTGCTATACCCAACCATTCAAGTGCACACCACCCTCCAACCTTCCTACTGTCAGTAAAAAACACAGATTTAAGAGCTCTGGCTCCTCTGATGACCTTAAAAGTATTTCATTGCCAATAATCTGACCTCATATATGTGTGACACAAGTTAGAGACATAATGTCAAAGTAAATTTTCTTTCCTCTCTTCCCCACTTTTTTAACTTTCCTCTTTTCTCCTTTTCTTTCTTTTTATCATGTATCAAGTAGAACCACACTCCACACATCCTGGATCCCTAAGAATCAGAAGACTTCCCATGAGTGCTGTTGCTTCTTCTCAGTTCAGTTTCCGGCGGGTGGGAAGTTTGGGGGCAGCAGTAGCAGGGCTGCTCAGAACCCCAGCCGACCCTCCCTCCCTTGCTGGGTGCAGGGGCGCCGTGGCAAGGAAGGGCCACAAGGGACAAAAGCTGGATCCACAGCGTGGTGCTTGTGACCACAGGTCGTGACTCATCATAGATTGTGAAATCTATTAAATGAGTCTTGCCAGCACTTTGTTTTCAATAAAAGAGTTTTAAAATAGAATGGAAAATTATCAGAGTGTATTAAATGCAATAAGGGTAAAATTTGGGGAGAAATGTAAGTGTAGATGAAGATTATATATAAATGAATATGAATGTATATCATGACTAGATACAGACATATAATGAATCATGATGTAAAATAGGCTATAGGTCACAGTCAACAATATTTGAAAGCAATAGCCCTAATGAATTCTATCCATTCTACTGAATTCTAAATTCTTTTTAAAAGAAACAGATTCCAGAACCTCCCCATTCTCCTTCCAGAACCTCCCCATTCTCCTCCATATCACAGCCGGTATGTCCACCTGCCTGCTGAATATCCCACCAACACCTAAATTCAAGTTGCTCAAAACAGCGACCACCTTCACCCTGACACAGAGCCTCTCCGACTGGACTATGTCTCAAATAATTATCCATTAACTCAGATGCAAAAGCTTCAGAGTTAGCCAGTCAGCTGTCAAGATTTTTAGACTCTCCTCAATTGCATCTGTCCCTCTTTTGTCCATCATTTAAATGCCACCATTCTGATTTGCCCCCAGTACTCCCATAACGACCTCACACCAGTCTGTGATTGCCTAGGCTGTATAGCCCACATGCCAAGATCAGTTAAATTCTTTAAATGAGCATGTTGTTACCCCTGATCAAAAACATTCATCAGTTTCCCAAAATTTATCAAATAAAACCCAAACATACCTTACAATCTGTTGAATTACTGGTGCTTAGAGCTCAGAAACCATGTCTTACTTATCTTAGGACTTCTCTTTCTACCTTATAAGATGATTGATATAGTTGGCGCATAATAAGTGTTTGAAAAATTAATAATTAATAAAAAATATTGTTATTAAACCATCAGCATATAAAATCAAACTGAAGTTCTCCTTATGAATTAATAATTATATTAATCAGAATTTCTTCATGTGACACAACACCTCAAACTTTTAAAAAGGCTAAGAAAAGATGAGATCAGCTGACATTATATTCCAAGCGACCTAAATAAATACCATCCAGTCAATGCAATATACTTAGAAGCATGGCATTAAAAATGAATGAATTCATTTGTATAAACAAATAAAATGACTTTTTGTCCGCGACATTACCACTGTATAGATTTTCATTAAATTATTTAACTTAAACCATGGCCAGTTCTAATAAAGGGTACGAAATCAGGGTTTTATATATGTAAAATAAGTTAGAGTCCTTGAAACGGATGGCTCAGGAGTTTCCTTCTATATTTCTCATATGTGTGTCCAAACTATGAGGAAATGATTGACGGATGGCCCAAAATTGCTTCTACTCCCATAAAAAAAGCACATATTAAACAATAATGGGAAAATAATCTCAGTGCACCAACTCAACATGAAAACTAAACTGAAATCAAAACTGACAGCCCAGTCCCAAAATGCACAATCTAATAGGAGAGAATGTCAGCAGAAAATAATTACCATTCCTCTCACCCTGTTTTTAGTGAAATTAACATGAAAATGTTTCAAGTTGTTATTGAAGGAAAACTCAACACATAGGTTAATCTTATCTTTAATTATAAAAAAACAGTGCACACATTTTTTTAACATGCAAATTCAATTGTATATTACTCAGTGTGGGGAAGGTTTGCCATCATGGAGAAAATATCTTTCTTTCAGAACAATAGTACCAGGTGCTAACAAATACATTTCTATTTTTGGTTGTAATTGAATTCTACTCACAAAGAAATGTGCAAGATAGAAACAAAGATAAGAGAAAATTACATGTAAGTTTTGTTTAGTTTTAACATTAACTAATTAGATGGATACATATGAAAATTTGTATAAAGAGAGTTCTAATTTTAAAAATGTGTTGTAATAGGATGCTTAATATTCATGTAACATTGTACATTTTACAAAGGATTTTAAAAGATATTGCCACACCCTCTTTTCTGAACTTAAAAAAGTTTTAGGATCTGTTACACTGATATGATGCATTATGAGCTCATCAAAAATGATGTTGGAAAATATTTATGACATATATTGAAAATAGTATCAATCATAGAGAAGTTTAATATTAACTAAAGTAGGAATAACACTACAATGGCAGAGAATCTACACTTACTGTTTCTTATATTTCAACCTATGCTGGCCCCTTGTCCTCCAGGTGGAAGGGCGTGGGGAACACAAGACAATCACAGAGGGGCTTTGTTGCTGTTCCTATTAGTTGATGTTGCTGTTCCACAAATAATTTACATATAATAAACTCTGTGATTCCTGCCCCACACTCCCAGTGTAGATAACCATCTCCTTGAGGATACAGCGATCACACACTCTGGCTAGAGCCAGGCTGTCTGGTTGAAACTTAGCTGTGCCACTTCCTGCCTATCCTTGGGCAGGTTACTTAACCTCCCTATAAATGTATGAAATGGGAATGAGAATATTTCCTGCCTTAGAGGATTGCTTTGAGGATTAAATAAAATGATGCACATAAAACATTTAGTGACTGGCAAGTAGTAGGCAGTCGTTTGAGGGCTTTTCCTTCAAAGTTCGATGTCACATCTATTAGGGGCATCACAAATCATGGATAAAGGAAGACAGTTCCCTTGTGTTAAAGCAACAGTAACCTCTTCACATACCTTTCTTGTTCTATGAGTATTAGGAGGGGCATAATAGGGCAGAATGGAGAATGTATTAAAATGTAAGGAGCACTGAAGCTTATGAAGTCTTTGTGAAAGCTTCTCTTTCACAAGTGGAGGGAGGTTTGGAGCAAACCAGCACCAGAAGTGGTTGGATGTCACATGGCCAAGTACAATCTAAGATCCTGCTGACCAGTCACTGTCTCCCTTTAAGTAGTCAAAGGACCTCAAAAACCACAGTGAGTAAAAAGAGGGAGATATCTTTTGTCACTCTACCAATGGCATAACTTCCTCATATACTAACAAGTATAAAAACAGGTCATACCCAAAATTATAGAGTTTAACTTCATTTTCATAAAATACTAACAGCAATTTCTGAGTGATGGAATTGTATGGAAGTTATTTTTTTATTTTGGGATAATTTTAGATTAACAGAAAAGTTGGAAAGATTATTGAGAGAGCTCCTGAGTACCTTGCACTCAGTTTCCCCCATTGTCAACATCTTACATAACTGTGGTACATCTGTTAAAACAGAGATTGATATTGTAGCCTTACTATTAAGTAAACTCCAGACTTTGTTAAATTTACCAGTTTTTCCCATGATATGCTTTCTATTCCAGGATCCTACATTGCTTGTAGTCATCATGTCTCATTAGTCTCTGGTCAATGACAGTTTCTTAGTCTTTTTTTGTTTGTCATAACCTTGGCAGTTTTCAGCAGTACTAGACAGCTATTAGCAAATTGTGCCTCAATTTGAATTTTCTGTTGTTGTTTTCTCCTGCTTAGAGTGAGGTTATTGGCTTTTGAGAAGAATACCACACAGGTAAATTTCTGTTCTCATCATATCAGGGTATATATGACAATAGCATGATGGGGACATTAACCTTAACCACCTGGTTAAAGTGGGGTCTGCCAGGTATCTCCACTCTGAAGATACTAGTGTTGCCTTTCTGACCAGAATCTGGGGATAGGGGTGCATATTGCTATTGGGATTCAGTGCCTCAGAAGATGGCTAGGAAATCATATGAATGACTTTTACTTTCTTCTTTTTTCTTGCTCATATTTTCTAATTTTTGCTTATAATGTTACATTAATTTCTTATTGCCACTGTAATAAATTACCACAAACTAAATGCCTTCAAACAACATAAATTTATTATATTACAGATCTGGAGTAGGCAAGTATGAAACAGGTCTTGCCAAAATCAAGAGGTCATGAGGGCTGTGTTCCTTTCTGGAGAGGCCAGGCTAGAGAAAATCTACTTTCTTGCCACTTCCACCTTCTAGAAAATGCGCACATTCCTTGATTCATGGCTCCCTTCTTCCACCTTCAAAAATAGCAATGTGGGTCAGGTTCTTCTCACGTTGCATGATTCCGACCTCTTGTTCTACCTCCTTCTCCCACTTTTCAGGGCCCTTACAATTACATTGGGCCCAGTTGGCTAATCTAGGTTAATCTCCCTATTTTAAGGTCAGTTGATTAGCAACTTTAATCCCCCTTTGCCATATAAGGTAACATATTCACAGATTCTGGGGACCTGGGCTTCTCTGAGGGGTTGTGGAAGCATATTCTGCCTATTACAAATGTGAGTTATTTTGTAATGAGAAAAACACACAGGTAATAAGATAATCATTCATAAAGCTTTCATCTTACCAGTGACTTTGTTTTGCTCTGCAAATTAGAAAAAGTACCCTTTTCTGAAAATATCTTACTTGCAACTGATGAAATGTTGTCATAATATGTTGATTTAGTTAGGATAAGACAGTAGTACACAAAGACCTACAATGTCCATTGTATTGCAATAAATATGTAAATCCACAATGACTATTTTACAAACAGCATCCCCTTAAATGTGGTGACTTCATGCTGGGTATAACCTGCTCCAGCATCTACAGTAGCCACAGGAAAATTAAGTAGACTGTTGCAAAGCAGGCCCCACATTAGGTAATTTTAAAACATTAACTTATTCAATGTTCTTAATACCCTGCTAGGAAAGGTTTAATATCCCACTTAATTTAGGTGAGACTTCAAATGATTTGCCCAATAGCACAAAACTACTAAATGTCAAAATTAGAATTTAAATGCAATAGTCATAACACCAATGTCTTTATTCTACAGTGGCTCTCTTTACAGTCATTACCCTATGTCCTTCAAAGATAAAGAAAGCAAAAACCACTGGGCCCCTACAGAGGCTGGAAAATTCAGGTTCAGGAAATTTCCTGTCTTTCTATTAAACTAGGAGACATAACACCCCCCTTTCTACGTCACTCGATTCTGCCACCACCACGATCTTGACTTTATTTAAAACAAGGACTAGATTTTTTTTTCTATCATAGCAATAGCACAACTAATTTTAAAATTGTCCCAGTGCAAAATGGAAGTGTAATAGAAACCAAAACTATAGGTGTTTAGTAAATAAGCCTAATAAGAAAAAAATTTAATAACAAGTAGGAGGAAAAATGTTTACTAGTTCAAATAGATATAAATTAAAGCAGCATTTATGAACCATTTTAGACTAAGAAAAAAAGGTAGGTTTTTTTTTAACAGTTCTCAATATTTGAGGTAGTTCCTGTGGAATTGGGATACTCATTGACTACTAGAGGCAATGAAAATTGGTACATTTTTGGAAAGCAAAGGAAAAATAGCAAAAACCATACAAAGTTTCATATTTTGACCTAGACAATCCAGGAAATGAGGCAAATAAGTTATTCAAAAATGTATAAACATACATGCATAAGATATGTATTGTCAAGAAACCTAGAAACACCCTAAATGCACAACAATAGCAAAATGATTTAGTAAATTACAGTACAGCAACTTGATGGAAAACTGTGTAGTTATTAAGATAGCAATTATAAGGCAAATGTAGAAATCTAGGAATTGTTTATGGTTTACAGTTTGAGTGGGAAATAAAAGAATAAAGAGAGTCATGTATTCTGTAGTTGTAACTGTTAAGTATTTGTGTAGACAAATACTGAATTTTCTCAATTCCAGAAGACATATTTTTAGCATGTCAATAGCTTTGAAATCAGGATGCATCTTACAATCACTGCTGTCTTGTGTTTTAATTAGAAGCACTTTCTCTTTCTTAGAGGTATCATAAGATAATGATACATTTTTGATTAAATGAAATGTGGTACTATTATAAAATATGCAAATATGACACTGTTGTTTTAAGGTAGAGAGATTGTAGGTGTTTTATTTTGCCTATTTGTAATTAAAATTTTTCAGTAATAACTTTAAAATAATAACACATGGGTAGAATTAAATGAGTTTGATGGGTGGTGACAAATTTTAGAGGTAGATGCATCCATCCATAAGGAATCTTGCTATGTAATGAGTAAGCCATCTTCTAAAAGGTGGAAGAGTGTAGAAGGAATCCTGAAGGAAGGAACCTATTTTTAGTGGGACAGAAGAATGAAGTGAAAAGGGAGTTCAAAATGTTTCCTGATCTACCTTGTGATTTGTAAGATGCAATTTTCTCTTATATCTAATATGAAAAGGGTCAGGAATCCCATGCTATGAAGTAAAAGTTAGAAGCTGAAAATAACTAAGTAGCTGTCTTTTTCATCTTCTATTAAAAGGAGTTATGAATTAAGACATAGTTAAATTTGTCATGAAGTATTTGAAGATAAGTAGTTTTAATCTTACACAAAAATTATTGCCCAAAACAAGAAAACAATGATATAAATTTACATGGAGTCAGAAAGAGTCCTCATTTTTCAAAGTACAAGTAAATGGTGAAGATTATACAGGCAGCAAGTGGGAACAAAATATTTGAAAAGAAATATCAGGATATTGAAAAGTAAAATTATTACATGCATTTTGAGAGTTTTAAGTCAATTACAGTTAGAGTGAACAAAATAAATGAGATGTGAATCAGCTCTTTTACTTTTCTCTGTAAGAACATAATGAGGTGAGATTATTGAGATCTAATGGAGGTCAGGAGTGGATACAACCCAGAAAGAGTAACCTAAGTAAGAAAACTATTTAAGTTGGAAAAAATGTGTATATCTGTAAACATCAGAAACTAGAAATCCTAATTACAATATTTTATTCCAAATCATTTGTGGCATCCTCCCTTTCTTACTCAATAGCAGAGTCCCCATTTTTAGTGGGGCACACTTCTTCCAGGAACAGTCTTCATTTCCCAGCTCTTCTGCAATCTATGGCCGAGTTTTAACCAATGTAATATAAATCAAAGCTTCATATGACCCACCTGGATCCCTCTTTAAAATTACTCTTTTAAAAAAAGAGGTGAGTGGTCTTTCATCCTCCCCCAGTTCCCTCTGCCACCAACCTTCATTAGATAAACTAACTGGAGCTCCAAGAGCCATCTCAGTTCATGGGTTGATATAGTAACTGCAGCCAGTGTGCCAAGACTAGCAAAGCAAGGAGAATCCTAGAACCCGATGACACCAGGGATCTGCTTTCCAGCTTTGGATGGCTTCCCCTAGATGTCCAGTGTACATCTTCTGTTTTGGCTAAGCTACAGTTACTTCTGGTATTTGATACAGTTGAACCCAAGTCATAACTGATAATGTCAAGTGTAGTCAAGTGTATGTTATACTGTTCTTGCTTTGTTAAGAACTATTGTAACATTATTCAGAGAATAGGTTTCCTGATATCATTCCCCAAATCAAAGAATAAATTCATAAGTACCAACACCCACTAGGCATTCTATCCTATGCTCTACTTTCATGGTTTGGCATGAAAGGAAAACAAGGCAAGAAGAAAGCAAAATAAAATGGGCATAGCTGGATAACATGGTGAGGAGGAGAGTTGGCAAGTGGAAGTTCTGTTCCTCCCAGTCTAATATTCATTAAATACATCTTTAGCTGACTGGAGAAGCAGAAGACACACCTCTTAAAGCTTTGGATTTTAAGTCAGAAAATTCTTAGTCCTTAGTCCTGACCTTCAGGTCTTTCTGTAGCTGCTCTGAGTCTCCTTCCATAGAAGATTATGTACTAATCTCTACATGGTGGGATAGCAACAGGGTAAGATGAAGTAATCTTTGTAGTAATGTCCATTTTAATCATTTTTGTGGGCTGAGATCTCTTGAAATATATTTCAATAGATGCTCTTTACTGAGGCTTCTCCCAAACACTGTTCCTCATCTAGAATACATTTTCTGGCCACCCCTTCATCGTCATTCAAAAAATATCTGAAGTCCTACTTCATGGATACAATTCTTAGAACCATTTTCTCCTTGGCTTGCAAACAAGGTATGTCATGCTGTTGCCTTTGATTATGGAAAATTCTTTTTATCTTTGATAAATAAACCATTAGTGTTTACTTAATGGTCAATTTCCAAAGAGAAATAAACTTGGGGTTCACTTTCAACTGGCTCCAAGCACAGTTAATTCAACTCATGTTCATTAATCACCAGTTATGTACATATCACTGTGGGAACTAAATAAGTACTCTGAGGATGGAAGTGAGGTTGGTGGATGTAGTGATGATAAGGATAATTCAGCATACAATATGATGAGGGGCCAATCAGTAATTAATAATGCACCCTCAATTGGTAATAAAGAATCCCTCATGGGCTCATAAAAATACAATCATGAACTCTGTGCTTTCACCTTATAGCCAAAGACTAATTGAAGAAGGAACTATTTATGGAAGACTTTTTATTAGTTTTTCCATTCTTCCTAGCATTTCAGGTTTTGCCCTCAAATCAACCTAATCTCTCAGTAGGGTGCATACTTACCCTGGAGATGGGTCTTTTTTTTTTTTTTTTTTTTAAATAATTATTTTTTATTGAAGGGTAGTTGATGCACAGTATTACATTACATTAGTTTCAAGTGTACAACACAGTGGTAGAACATTTATATACATAATTCGAGGTTCCAGCTATCACCCTACCAAGCTGTTACAATATCTTGACTATATTCCTTATGCTATACAGTACATCCCGGTTACTTATTTATTTTACCATTGGAAGTCTGTCCTTTTTTTTTTTTTTTTTTTTTTTTTTGTGAGGGCATCTCTCATATTTATTGATCAAATGGTTGTTAACGACAATAAAATTCTGTATAGGGGAGTCAATGCTCAATGCACAATCATTAATCCACCCCAAGCCTAATTTTCATCAGTCTCCAATTTTCTGAGGCATAACAAACAAGTTCTTACATGGAGAACAAATTCTTACATAATGAATAAGTTACATGGTGAACAGTACAAGGGCAGTCATCACAGAAACTTTTGGTTTTGCTCATGCATTATGAACTCTAAACAGTCAGTTCAAATATGAAAACTCATTTGGTTTTTATACTTGATTTATATGTGGATACCACATTTCTCTCTTTATTATTATTATTTTTAATAAAATGCTGAAGTGGTAGGTAGATACAAGATAAAGGTAGAAAACATAGTTTAGTGTTGTAAGAGAGCAAATGTAGATGATCAGGTGTGTGCCTGTAGACTATGTGTTAATCCAAGCTAGACCAGGGCAATAAAACATCCACGTATGCAGAAGATTTCTCTCAGAACAGGGGGGGTGAGGTTCTAAGCCTCACCTCTGTTGATCCCCAATTTCTCAAATGATGGCCCCCCTGCGACTGTGCCTGTCTTAGGTTGTTCCTCCCTTGAGGAATCTTACCCGTCTCTGGCTAACCAGTCATCTTCCGGGGCCATACAGGGAAATGTAGAGTTGGTAAGTGAGAGAGAAGCCTTATTGTTTGAAAAGGTTAGCTTTTTACTTCTTTGCATACTTATGCCCTGTGGCTTCTATGCCCAGCATTTGTCTTGAGGTATCTTTACCACTTGGAGGAGTTATGATACTCGGTAAATTTGATATGAGGCACGAATTCTATTTAAGGGTTGTAATTAGGAAGGAAGAAGAAAAGCTATAGAAGTAGCAGGCGGCAGAAAACATGGGAAGATTGATTATTTCTTTGACATATCTTCTTGTAGAGTAACTTCAGCATGTATAGGTTTTAAGCTACTACTTAAATTGCGCACACACATTAACATAATAGGAGTATAGTTACATAACCAAAGCATATCTGTAATTACCAGCCATCTCCAGTGAAACCAAGAAAACCATTAAGGCACCTTAGGCATTTGTGAAAACTTATCTATGATATGGTGGATATTGTCCAACTGAACTTGAACAGTCTGAGAGAAATCAGACAAATTAAAACAACCCATTCCTGGGGAATGTTCACATCCCATATGTTCTTTTAACAGTAAATAGTCTGTAGTTGTAAGAGTTTGGAGCGCTACAATTTGCACTTCTCCAAATTCTTGGTTGAGTTCCAACAGTATAGATCCAGTCAAATTTGTTGTTTCACTGTATGCACAGGCCAGCTTAGATATCTCCTTCCTCATTCCCATGGCAAGTCCAGGAACTGATGGGATGAGTGCATCTACTGCTGTAGCAGTGCGTGGATCTTTGCTGGGGTTTTTTGATGATCATCTTCTGGCATGAGTCTTCCAGAGAGTGCAGATGTTGGAAGTTCTTTTTCATATCGTATCTTAGTTCATTTTCGGGGTAGCCCAATTAGGCTTTGATCCTCTGTATAAACACAAACAGACCCTTTGCCTACACTTTTATATGCCCTTTATACCCTTGTGTAGAACTCGTTGGAGGTTACCACACAGGAACTGCCCTTTTTTTTTTTTTTTTGCTTTGTTTTTGGTATCACTAATCTACACTTACATGATGAATATTATGCTTACTAGGCTCTCCCCTATACCAGGTCTCCCCTATAAACCCCTTTACAGTCACTGTCCATCAGCATAGCAAAATGTTGTAGAATCACTACTTGCCTTCTCTGTGTTGTACAGCCCTCCCTTTTCTCCTACCCCCCATGTATGTTAATCTTAATACCCCCCTACTTCTCCCCCCCTTATCCCTCCCTACCCACCCATCCTCCCCAGTCCCTTTCCCTTTGGTACCTGTTAGTCCATTCTTGAGTTCTGTGATTCTGCTGCTGTTTTGTTCCTTCAGTTTTTCCTTTGTTCTTATAATCCACAGATAAGTGAAATCATTTGGTATTTCTCTTTCTCCGCTTGGCTTGTTTCACTGAGCATAATACCCTCCAGCTCCATCCATGTTGCTGCAAATGATTGGATTTGCCCTTTTCTTATGGCTGAGTAGTATTCCATTGTGTATATGTACCACCTCTTCTTTATCCATTCATCTATTGATGGACATTTAGGTTGCTTCCAATTCTTGGCTATTGTAAATAGTGCTGCAATAAACATAGGGGTGCATCTGTCTTTCTCAAACTTGATTGCTGCGTTCTTAGGGTAAATTCCTAGGAGTGCAATTCCTGGGTCAAATGGTAAGTCTGTTTTGAGCATTTTGATATACCTCCATACTGCTTTCCACAATGGTTGAACTAACTTACATTCCCACCAGCAGTGTAGGAGGGTTCCCCTTTCTCCACAGCCTCGCCAACATTTGTTGTTGTTTGTCTTTTGGATGGCAGCCATCCTTACTGGTGTGAGGTGATACCTCATTGTAGTTTTAATTTGAATTTCTCTGATAATTAGCAATGTGGAGCATCTTTTCATGTGTCTGTTGGCCATCTGTATTTCTTTTTTGGAGAACTGTCTGTTCAGTTCCTCTGCCCATTTTTTAATTGGGTTACTTGTTTTTTGTTTGTTGAGGCGTGTGAGCTCTTTATATATTCTGGACGTCAAGCCTTTATCGGATTTGTCATTTTCAAATATATTCTCCCATACTGTAGGGATCCTTCTTGTTCTATTGATGGTGTCTTTTGCTGTACAGAAGCTTTTCAGCTTAATATAGTCCCACTTGTTCATTTTTGCTGTTGTTTTCCTTGCCCGGGGAGATATGTTCAAGAAGAGGTCACTCATGTTTATGTCTAAGAGGTTTTTGCCTATGTTTTCTTCCAAGAGTTTAATGGTTTCATGGCTTACATTCAGGTCTTTGATCCATTTTGAGTTTACTTTTGTATATGGGGTTAGACAATGGTCCAGTTTCATTCTCCTACATGTAGCTGTCCAGTTTTGCCAGCACCACCTGTTGAAGAGACTGTCATTTCGCCATTGTATGTCCATGGCTCCTTTATCAAATATTAATTGACCATTTATGTCTGGGTTAATGTCTGGATTCTCTAGTCTGTTCCATTGGTCTGTGGCTCTGCTCTTGTGCCAGTACCAAATTGTCTTGATTACTATGGCTTTATAATAGAGCTTGAAGTTGGGGAGTGAGATCCCCCCTACTTTATTCTTCTTTCTCAGGATTGCTTTGGCTATTCGGGGTCTTTGGTGTTTCCATATGAATTTTTGAATTATTTGTTCCAGTTCATTGAAGAATGTTGCTGGTAGTTTCATAGGGATTGCATCAAATCTGTATATTGCTTTGGGCAGGATGGCCATTTTGACGATATTAATTCTTCCTAGCCACGAGCATGGGGTGAGTTTCCATCTGTTAGTGTCCCCTTTAATTTCTCTTAAGAGTGACTTGTAGTTTTCAGAGTATAAGTCTTTCACTTCTTTGGTTAGGTTTATTCCTAGGTATTTTATTTTTTTGGATGCAATTGTGAATGGAGTTGTTTTCCTGATTTCTCTTTCTGTTGGTTCGTTGTTAGTATATAGGAAAGCCACAGATTTCTGTGTGTTGATTTTGTATCCTGCAACTTTGCTGTATTCCGATATCAGTTCTAGTAGTTTTGGGGTGGAGTCTTTAGGGTTTTTTATGTACAGTATCATGTCATCTGCAAATAGTGACAGTTTAACTTCTTCTTTACCAATCTGGATTCCTTGTATTTCTTTATTTTGTCTGATTGCCGTGGCTAGGACCTCCAGTACTATGTTAAATAACAGTGGAGAGAGTGGGCATCCCTGTCTAGTTCCCGATCTCAGCGGAAATGCTTTCAGCTTCTCGCTGTTCAATATAATGTTGGCTGTGGGTTTATCATAGATGGCCTTTATTATGTTGAGGTACTTGCCCTCTATTCCCATTTTACTGAGAGTTTTTAACATGAATGGATGTTGAACTTTGTCAAATGCTTTTTCAGCATCTATGGAGATGATCATGTGGTTTTTGTCTTTCTTTTTGTTGATGTGGTGGATGATGTTGATGGACTTTCGAATGTTGTACCATCCTTGCATCCCTGGGATGAATCCCTCTTGGTCATGGTGTATGATCCTTTTGATGTATTTTTGAATTCGGTTTGCTAATATTTTGTTGAGTATTTTTGCATCTACGTTCATCAGGGATATTGGTCTGTAGTTTTCTTTTTTGGTGGGGTCTTTGCCTGGTTTTGGTATTAGGGTGATGTTAGCTTCATAGAATGAGTTTGGGAGTATCCCCTCCTCCTCTATTTTTTGGAAAACTTTAAGGAGAATGGGTATTATGTCTTCCCTGTATGTCTGATAAAATTCTGAGGTAAATCCATCTGGCCCGGGGGTTTTGTTCTTTGGTAGTTTTTTGATTACCTCTTCAATTTCGTTGCTGGTAATTGGTCTGTTTAGATTTTCTGTTTCTTCCTGGGTCAATCTTGGAAGGTTATATTTTTCTAGGAAGTTGTCCATTTCTCCTAGGTTTCCCAGCTTGTTAGCATATAGGTTTTCATAGTATTCTCCAATAATTCTTTGCATTTCCGTGGGGTCCGTCGTGATTTTTCCTTTCTCGTTTCTGATACTGTTGATTTGTGTTGACTCTCTTTTCTTCTTAATAAGTCTGGCTAGAGGCTTATCGATTTTGTTTATTTTCTCGAAGAACCAGCTCTTGGTTTCATTGATTTTTGCTATTGTTTTATTCTTCTCAATTTTATTTATTTCTTCTCTGATCTTTATTATGTCCCTCCTTCTGCTGACCTTAGGCCTCATCTGTTCTTCTTTTTCCAATTTCGATAATTGTGACATTAGACCATTCATTTGGGATTGCTCTTCCTTTTTTAAATATGCTTGGATTGCTATATACTTTCCTCTTAAGACTGCTTTTGCTGTGTCCCACAGAAGTTGGGGCTTAGTGTTGTTGTCATTTGTTTCCATATATTGCTGGATCTCCATTTTGATTTGGTCATTGATCCATTGATTATTTAGGAGCATGTTGTTAAGCCTCCATGTGTTTGTGAGCCTCTTTCCTTTCTTTGTACAGTTTATTTCTAGTTTTATGCCTTTGTGGTCTGAAAAGTTGGTTAGTAGGATTTCAATCTTTTGGAATTTTCTGAGGCTCTTTTTGTGGCCTAGTATGTGGTCTATTCTGGAGAATGTTCCATGTGCACTTGAGAAGAATGTATATCCCGCTGCTTTTGGATGTAGAGTTCTATAGATGTCTATTAGGTCCATCTGCTCTACTGTGTTGTTCAGTGCTTCCGTGTCCTTACTTATTTTCTGCCCAGTGGATCTATCCTTTGGGGTGAGTGGTGTGTTGAAGTCTCCTAGAATGAATGCATTGCAGTCTATATCCCCCTTTAGTTCTGTTAGTATTTGTTTCACATATGCTGGTGCTCCTGTGTTGGGTGCCTATATATTTAGAATGGTTATATCCTCTTGTTTGACTGAGCCCTTTATCATTATGTAGTGTCCTTCTTTATCTCTTGTTACTTTCTTTGTTTTGAAGTCTATTTTGTCTGATATTAGTACTGCGACCCCTGCTTTCTTCTCACTGTTGTTTGCTTGAAATATGTTTTTCCATCCCTTGACTTTTAGTCTGTACATGTCTTTGGGTTTGAGGTGAGTTTCTTGTAAGCATCATATAGATGGGTCTTGCTTTTTTATCCATTCTCTTACTCTGTGTCTTTTGATTGGTGCATTCAACCCATTAACATTTAGGGTGACTATTGAAAGATATGTACTTATTGCCATTGCAGGCTTTAAATTCGTGGTTACCAAAGGTTCAAGGTTAGCCTCTTTAGTATCTTACTGCCTAACTTAGCTCGCTTATTGAGCTGTTATATACACTATCTGGAGATTCTTTTCTTCTCTCCCTTCTTGTTCCTCCTCCTCGATTCTTCATATGTTGGGTGTTTTGTGCTGTGCTCTTTCTAGGAGCGCTCCCATCTAGAGCAGTCCCTGTAAGATGTTCTGTAGAGGTGGTTTGTGGAAAGCAAATTCCCTCAGCTTTTGTTTGTCTGGGAATTGTTTAATCCCACCATCATATTTGAATGATAGTCGTGCTGGATACAGTATCCTTGGTTCAAGGCCCTTCTGTTTCATTGTATTAAATATATCATGCCATTCTCTTCTGGCCTGTAGGGTTTCTGTTGAGAAATCTGACGTTAGCCTGATGGGTTTCCCTTTATAGGTGACCTTTTTCTCTCTAGCTGCCTTTAACACTCTTTCCTTGTCCTTGATCTTTGCCATTTTAATTATTATGTGTCTTGGTGTTGCCCTTCTTGGATCCTTTCTGTTGTGGATTCTGTGTATTTCCGTGGTCTGTTCGATTACTTCCTCCCCCAGTGTGGGGAAGTTTTCAGCAATTATTTCTTCTAAGATACTTTCCATCTCTTTTCCTCTCTCTTCTTCTTCTGGGACCCCTATAATACAGATATTGTTCCTTTTGGATTGGTCACACAGTTCTCTTAATATTGTTTCATTCCTGGAGATCCTTTTGTCTCTCTCTATGTCAGCTTCTATGCGTTCCTGTTCTCTGATTTCAATTCCATCAATGGCCTCTTGCATTCTATCCATTCTGCTTATAAACCCTTCCAGAGTTTGTTTCATTTCTGCGATCTCCTTTCTGGCATCTGTGATCTCCTTCCGGACTTCATCCCATTTCTCTTGCGTATTTCTCTGCATCTCTGCCAGCATGTTTATGATTCTTATTTTGAATTCTTTTTCAGGGAGACTGGTTAGGTCTGTCTCCTTCTCTGGTGTTGTCTCTGTGATCTTTGTCTGCCTGTAGCTTTGCCTTTTCATGGTGATAGGAATAGTCTGCAGAACTGGGACGAGTGACAGCTGGAAGGACTTCCTTTCTTGTTGGTTTGTGGCCCTCCTCTCCTGGGAGAACAGCGGCCTCTAGTGGCTTGTGCTGCGCAGCTGCGCGCAGACAGGGTTTCTGCTTCCTGCCCGGCTGCTATGGAGTTAATCTCCGCTGTTGCTGTGGGCGTGGCCTGGCTCGGGCAGCTACTCCAAAATGGTGGAGTCGCGTTGGAGCAGGAGCTGCTGGGAGGCTATTTATCTCCGTGAGGGGCCTCCCTGCTCCCTGCAGCCCAGGGGTTAGGGTGCCCAGAGATCCCGGATTCCCTACCTCTGGATTAAGTGACCCGCCCTGCCCCTTTAAGACTTCCAAAAAGCACCCGCCAAAACAAAACAACTCCCACCAAAAAAAAAGAAAAAAAAAAAATTTTTTTTTTAATTTAAAAAAAAAAAAAAAAAAAAAAAAGGTGGTCGTTCGTTTTTCTTTATTCTCCGGTGCCAGCCTCAGGCCTCTGCTCACCAGTCTTTCTGCCCTGTTTTCCTAGTATTGGGGTCCCTATCCCTTTAAAACTCCCAAAAAGCGCTCGCCAAAACAAAACAGCAAAAAAGCAAAAAAAAAAAAATGTCGCGCACTTTTCTTATGCCCTCAGTCGCCCAGCCTCCAGTGCCTGCTCACTGTTCTTGCTGCCCTGTTTTCCTAGTATCGAGCGCCCTGCACTCTGGCCCGGATGGCTGGGGCTGGGTGCTCGGCAGTCCTGGGCTCCGTCTCCCTCCCGCTCTGCCTGCTCTTCTCCCGCCAGGAGCTGGGGGGAGGGGCACCCGGCTCCCGCCGGGCCGGGGCTTGTATCTTACCCCCTTCGCGAGGCGCTGGGTTCTCTCAGGTGCGGATGTGTTCTGGATATTGTCCTGTGTCCTCTGGTCTTTATTCTAGGAAGGGTTGTCTTTGTTATATTTTCATAGATATATGTTGTTTTGGGAGGAGATTTCCGTTGCTCTACTCACGCCGCCATCTTCTGCCCCTCTCCCTTGAGATGGGTCTTGTATAGAATTGTGCCTCTGTCGTTTACTGAGGAACAATACTAAAGTCACACAGCTTTGTGTGGCAGTGTTAAGAATATCATCCACTGTCCATACAGGAAGTTCCATGAGCAGTTTAGTTTCGATTTTAATCTAGTGAAGGATTTCTCACCAAAATTGGTATTATCCTCTCTAGACATAGAAACTATGTCCCAGACCAGCTTTTGTTTTTTATATTGGCTGTCGATGTGAATTCAATGTCTTCTCCATCTCTAGCAACTAGGAAGACCCACACAGTGTGAACACTTGTGGTTTTCTCATTTTTCTCATTTGCCAGTCTGTCTTAACTTTCCTTTGACTCAGATTTACATTTGCCCTAGACTTAACATTTCTCTCTCCTATTTCTATCTCACTATTTTGATATATGTGTTGGCCATAAGCAACTTAAAATAAGGTATTATGGAAGAAGACAAAGAATAAATAAGTAAATTGCTTAATAAATAAAATGTGTCCATCTTACATATAATTCAGGCAAAGAGTGGGTGTTCTGAAGTATTCTAAGCGCCTGAGTCCTAAGGCCATTTCACTCTGCACCACCCCTGACTATCCAGGTTGCCAGTACCGGTGCTGTCTAGTCTTCCCAAGCCGTGGCAGAACACATCCTGTGCAGTAAATACTCTGTGAACTCCACGAACTTGGAAACATTGGACTGAAAGGAAAATCCCTTTCCTCCCATAGATTGGCAGAATACCATACTATGAGGGCTTTTGGAAGTCACTGAGCTCTGGCTTCACCGGGTCACTGAAGCAATCTCCACATATGGCAGCAAGAAAACAAGTACATTTTTGTACCAGAATCTATTCCAAGAAGGTCGGACGTGGAGCATAGGTCCCAGATTGTAAAGTCACTTACTTAGTTTTCAATTTGTTAAGACAATTGAAGAATTGACAGTTGAATTCAGGTCAGTTAATAGCTGACTAGGGCCAACTTTTCCATATAACTGCCTACTCAGTCAGGTAATAATTAATTAAACATTAACTAAACACCTATTTGTAAGGCACGGTGTTGCTGCTGTATGAATATGAGTAAGTCATGAGTTCAGTGCTTACGAAGCTTGCAATAGAGTGAGGAGGGCTAAATTAATACTCAAAAGTCCATAAATATTATACAGAAAACCCATTTTTCAAATACTATTCAAGAGGGACAGTGTGTTTCCACTGGGTAGAGTTAAGAAGTTTCATGGAGGCTGTGAATTTTATAATAATCTTTATAATGTCTAGAGCATGTTGGCAGGTAGACAAGTATGACAGGTAAGGGGAAAAGAATGAGCAAAAGGTGAGAAATATTCAGGAAAGATCCCAAAGTTAACTCACTTAGGTTGTCTCAATAATGTTGCAGAAACAAACAAACAAACAAACAAAGAACACTTGGCCTGGCCGGCTGTAGACTGGTGGGAAATAACTCTCGGGAAGAATATTGGCATAGGCCAGTAAGTTTGTTCTTAATTCAGTGGTAAGTGTGGTATCCTTGAGTGTTTCCACGGAAGGGAGTGATGGCATCAGAGATTCCTTGGGAGATTTAATCTGGAACCAGAAGGAGGAATGAACCAGAGCTGGGGAGAAAGAGGTAGCTGAAAAACAAGAAACAAATCCAGTTATTTAACACCTCCTCACCAAATAGCAAGTTTTGATTCCACACCAGTTAATGTACACTGCACCCAGAATCACACACAGAACTGCTCCTAATAATCCATGGAATAATTTACTAATGAAACTTAACTTTAGTGATATGCAAGAAATAACAGGTTTCTGAGATACAGAAATCTATGGTCACATCATTATTTAACTGTATCAATCTTTTCAGTTCAAAAGAAATCAGAGGATTTCCAGCAGTGTCTTTGGATCATCTTTACTCTAGCAATCAAAGCAGCGGGGGGGCTGATTTACTGAAGATTATTAAGTGTAAATGTTTACTTCTGCAAATCCTGTCTTTGCTTTCAAAATTATTAGTGTATTGATTTCCCTCTAATTCACTAAGTGCTCTTGCACCACAGCCACCTATCTGAACAGCAGAAAAATCCTCGAGGCAATTTCCGTCTCAGTTAGAACCAGTCTGAAATTTAGACTTATGTAAAAAATAATTTCTTTTCTGTTTTTCAACTTCCTTTTCCTAGACAGCAAAGAATAATTCTATTAAAAAATACAATTAGCTGCAATCATCATGCATTTCCAATTCAAGTGTTTACTTAAAACCTTTGGGCACTTTGTTTTCTTTAAAGTTTTGCAGTTCTAAATGTACTCGAATGTATTTGCAAAGGGGTCATTTCTGGACATTGTTACCCATTTATAGCTCCATGTTATATGCTTGTGAATGCCCTTATACCAAATTCTGTTGAACCCTTTTCAGCTCAGGGTACTGCATACCAGAAGGTAGATTTATAATGTTTCAAATTCCTCCAGTTAGTAAGAAATGGTGATCTTCATTTATGATATTTATTGAGAACTTTATAAAAATCTCAAAGGATAAAATAAAAAACCTGTTCCTGCCTCACACACACCTCAAAAAATTGATCATATGTTGACATTTTTACATTTTTGTTTTTTTAAAACAAAATAATACATTATACATCTACTTAAAGTCCTTAAGTCTCCTGCCCTCAGAAGCCTACCTGCTCTGTGCTATTCAAACTTCCAATCCTTTGGGATACTTGTATATATATCTTTTTCAAGCTGTGGGTAAAATTGCAGTATTTCCAGAATCTCTTGCCTGGCCTTACTGCATCTCCATTCCAATAGGTGTTTTCAAGGGGTGGAGAGAAGTAGTCTATCTCCGTATCAATAGGTAATAATTAGAGTGAGTGAGGGCGTATCTGGACTGGAAAGGTTGGGTGGGACCCCTTTTTTGCAGCTGGGTCACAAGAGGCACAGTTGAGCAGAAGTGGGCAACTGCTTGTAGGCAATAAACGGTCTCTCCCACTTTATTTCTCCCCTTGACTGATTTTGGTTTCAAAGGTATTTTGCCCCGGGCTGGGAAAATATTTTCCCCCACTGGAGTTACAAAAGTAAATATGTTTTATGTATAAATATATTTTTTATATTTAAATATAACTGTATTTATATATATATAATATATATATATTATATATATATAAATAAATATATATTATTTGTTCTGCAGTATTTCCACTACTGTTGTTTTCCAGATCTCTCCATGTTTATGTAGACATTATATTCATTCTTGTTTACCACTGGATTGTATCCCAGTGTATGAACAAGCCCTATTGTATTTATTCTGTTAGGATAGTTCATTGTATTTTTTCACTCAGGTTATTTACTTTCACAAACAATGCTGAATGGGCAGCAGCTTTGTCCAGGTTTGCTTGTACAGTTAGAAGAGTGTCCTCTTTGGGGTATAGATTTAGGAGTGAAATATGTGCACACTTTTAGTGTTTTTGGAAACTGTCCAATTCTGCAAAGTGACTGTATCATTTATACCACACTGACTATTTAGTCTTTTTCATTTTTGCCAATCTGATGGCTGAAAAATTCTAATTGTTTCTATTTGCATCCCCAAGATTATGAACAAGAAAGCTGAGTGAAATTCTCCCCTCTGTAACACACCAGGGAGCTGACCTCGCCTGTAGTGGGGACAGCACTGTCAGCAGCCTGTCTCGACAGAGACTTGTGTTAGGGTAGATTGCATACCACCGTTCACAAGGTTAGAGAGGTGCCAGAGTAATACCAGCCATTCCCCAAAAGGCCCGCACTGTATACCATGCCTAACAAGCCCGCCAGGGTTGCATAGTAATATGAAGCAATAAAGATCAGCCTTAGTGTGACTGAAAATGCCTACCTAAGAGCCAGATTTTAAAAAATAAAATTTCTATTTAAAACAATAAGGCACCATCATACCCCACTGAAGTTAAAGTTTGAAAAGAACCTTGTTTATAATCAGGGGTTTTGTAATTCCCCTTTGAACAACTAACTCTCCACTTTCCCTTTTCTTTCTTTTTCTACCCTCTTAAAATCTCCCTCAATAGTCTAGCAATTTATGATGAAGTAATAAAGCACAAGGTAGAAATCAGAAGATATCAACCCTGGGCCCAGCATCACTGGTAAACTAAATAATGTCACAACGTGGGCAAATTCTTCTTCCGCTGAGTCTTATCTTTCTTATAGTTAAAGTCATGCTAAAGGCCATGAGCTAGAATTTGAAGTCTCTTAGCCTAGCTTTCCCTTCCTCACGGTCTAGTTTAGGATCTGGCCGTCTGACCTCCACCCCATTTCTCTCTCTCTCTCTTCTCTCTCTCTCTCTCTCTCTCTCTCTCTCTCTCTCTCTCTCTCTCTCTCTCTCTGTCTCTCTCTCTCTCTCTCTCTCTCTCTCTCTCTCTCTCTCTCTCTCTCTCTCTCTCTCTCTCTCTCTCTCTCTCTCTCATACACATACACATAAACATACATACACACTACCATTCTAGAGTTCCAAGTTGCTTGTTTCATTTTCCTGGCACATCCTATGGGACGGAATTCCCTGCCTGAGGCAGCAGAGCATGTCTCCATCAACCACAAGTGGGGCTCTTTCCCACCCCAAGCCCGCCTTCTCCTGCCCTTGCAGCTAAGCTCCCTGTTCTTCCCTCGGCTTCAGTTTGTGTACCTAGTTGCTAACTCCCTTCTAAGGTAATCAGGGTGAGCTAGAGTACATCCCCAAAGACCTTCCCATTCCTCCATCACCCACAGCAATTGGTGCTCCATCTCTCATTCATTCCACAAGGAACTAGGCTAGGGGATTTTCCAACAGGGAATTTTCACTTGCTATTGGGTAGTACCAAACATATCCGATGGTCTGTCTGGCACAGTGAGTCAGGGAGAACGCAAAACTCACCCAGGCTTTATACACAGTCCCTGTGTATGCATCTGTGATATTAGGACATAGCTGTTGTGGCAGACAGACTGGCTCCACAATGCCTGCCTCTCGGTGTTATGCCACTGTATAATTACTTTCTTTGAGTGCCAACAGGACCTGTGACTTAATTCTAACCAATGGAGTTGGTTGTGGCGGTGGGATGTCAAGCCCCTGTGATTACGTTATGCTGTGAGACTCCATCTTGCTTGTCAGCTCACTCTAGGGTTTGGCTTTCCTTGCCGGAAGTGTTGTGAAGGACTCCTGATCCAGAGAAGCTGTGATATAATAAGTGTGTGTTGTTTTAAGATGCTGTGTGTTTGGCTATATAGGTACACAACATATAAACTTAATGCAGTCAGATAAACTTCATATGTGGTATCTTATACATCCGGCATATGAGAGAAATACTTTGAATCCTATGCATAGGAAAAGGAAAGTCTACACTAAGCTTATTCTTTCAGCCCCCTGCATAGCCTCCCTCCTCTGCTGAGAGCAGATCAGAACCCTGGGCACCTGGGTCTGTAACATATGAAACCACACTAGCCAATAACAGGTAAGACCTCGGGGCTTTCCTGCCATTCTCAACATCTGGACTTCACAGCAGAAATGTAGGGGGAAAAACTACAGTAGGATGTTTAAAGGGGCAAAGGACCAATGCATGGTTCTACCCTTTAGGCTGGAGAGACTCCACCCACTAGTCCCCAGCTACTCCTGATTCTGATACAACCCAGTCAAGCTGGGCTACTGCAGGTAAGTCCTTTCTGTAACCAGAATGGAGACAGAATCTTTTCGTGATGGGATATACAAGTCCTGCATAATCAGACCCCTGACCATTTTGTCTCATATTTCTACATCCATGTCACCTCTGTCGGTGCTCGTACTCACCTGCTTCCTCTTCCCATGGAGCATCTGCCTATACTGGCTCCTGACATGCTGTTTCCTCTGATTTTCACAGAATTAATTCCTCCTTCAGATCTCAGCTCAAGTGCCATTGCCCCAGAGAAGACTGTCCTTACCTCTGTAACAAGACTTTATGCCCAAAGACAGGTCCTCAGAATTTGATAGCTCTCACCTATTCAACTCTTGTCACAGCCTAATTGTCCATTGACTTGAGCCACATTCGCATGAACCAAGGACAAGTTTTGACTTCTCATTGACTTGCCATTAACTTACCATCGCTGAGCCTAGAGTTTGACACATAGTATGGTTCAATAAACATTCATTCGGTAAAGAACTAAATAAAACATATTTGCCTAGAATGATTGAGGGAAAGATGAAATGAGCCCTAACCTGAGAGCCAGATCCTCTGGTTGTAAAACGACTTTCTACTAGAATTCACGGTGGGCTGCTCCAACCGCCCACTCTGCAGTTTCCCTGGTACCTTTAGATCTGAGATCTGCTGACAATGCCATCAACACTGTGAGTTGCCTGTTACAGACATTGTCATCACTTTACTTTTCTTCACTTTGCCTCTTCAAGGAAGCAATGATGGGAAGACCTTTGAAATCCTGCTTTATTTCCTCTGAGCTCTACAAATTGTCAACAGAAACTTCTCAAAAGGACTACAGGTTGCATGTAAACCACAGAGTCCACTGGGGCCTAAAGTTAAAAGGTCATATTGTGTAGAATGGTCCTCATAGTCATCTGGGAACAATAACTAAAACATATAAATTACAAAGCCAGGATGGCCGGTGGCTGTATCCATGGAAACAGATGTTGGCTTGGCCAAAGTGCTTTATAATGATTATGATTAATCATCCTTGAAATCACCGTTATTTATTGGTGTATAACTGATGGAACCATGTTGGAAGGGCTATATTGTACAGTTGTACAAATTTCCAGTTGCTCAAGCTAGCACAGTGACCATAAAACAGCAAAAGTGTTCTTTAAAATGTTCTCATTAAATATCAGTCAAAAAGAACAGGAAAATATAAAAACCGTAGCTTAGAATAATAGTCAATAAAAACACTGTGCCAACACAAGTCACTAATGTTCAAAAAATATTCTTTCATGCTTCATATAAACTTAGTGCTGAAAAAGATACCTAAATAAGTGGAGGGTCCCTCTTTCTGAGTTCTTTCTAATTTTTGTGCACAACTCTGCTTTATCTGTGTTTAAGACAGAACCATCCATCTGGCAAAGGTTATGGGTTCATTTATTGTTGCCCCTTCCTTTAGCCATCTTTCCTGTCACTCATATTTTTCCACCTTTATTGTGTTGTGGATATTCTGATGTTAGATCCTTTTGTACCTCACCATGTAAGTGTGATTTATTTTAACTTGATCTCATGTGTAATTGAAGGATGACTAGAGTTTGGGAAAAGTCTTCATTCAAACTTGTTTTGGATGGAGCTAGGGGATGCTTTACGGAGACAGGGAGTACCTGGTTCTTTTTCCTCATAGCCTCCTATGACTTCCCGTACCCACCCTGAGTGATAAGTTCAATAGGCACCTAAAAAAGCATGCACAACCTTACTTTCCCTCACATGTGCAATGGCCTGAGACAGAGAAATACCAAAGGATGTGCCAATAGACCCAGAGGCCACTGTGGGCTTGGGTGCATTCCTAATGCATGTTTTCCCAGAATATTGCCAACTCCTCCAATACATATGGCATTGCTTTCAGTGAGAGTAGAAGACTGAAAGAGCCAGACCCTCAGGTGCTGTTGATAAAAGACTTTCCTAAGCACATCCATAAAGCTACTGCCATAGCATTCTTGATCTAGTGCCACAGATACACAACAATCCCTGGGCCCTGGGCTGTGCTCTTTGGACAGCTTTGAGATTATTCTGCACAATGCTTGAATTGTCTGTAGGGTAGGGCAGCTAGAGAGAGTTGGGGGGAATTCTGGGAGTGTGCTATAGCAGCCATGTTAAGAGCTGTTCTTAGTGCTAAGTGTCTCAGCCACTGTTAATGTGCAGAGAGGCTCTGAGACGTGTAAAGCCACAATCACTGCAAACCTTCTGTCCTACTCGAGTCAACAGACCTGGAAAATGACCCAGAATGCCTTGTGCAGCTGGCAAGGACAAGGCAAATAAGGTAAACTGGAAACTGATAAACACAGCAAAAATGTTTTAAAGGAAGCAAGATTTGTAACAGTAATTTTGACTGGAGTCTTTATATAATATATCATAGAGGGGCAGATGTGAAGATTGTACACTAAGTATTTAAATGTGGAGCCAAGCAGGGGGCTGCCCCAAGGAGGCATGTGGGACTTTCATATCTCAATCCAGAGAATTGAGGGCTACCTAAAGAGGTCATTTGATCTCAACCCTCTGAACTTTCCAGAACTGAGAATTATCATTCTCTGTTTTTAAATTACCTACGAAAGAAGACTCCATGATCTTATTTCAAAGCATAGTCCAGAGATTCATTTTAAATGTAATAAAATGAAGCAACTACTTAGCACACTCTATCCTGGTAGTCCTCAGTTGAGGATGATTTTGTTCTCCAGGACAGTGATGGCAACCTGGAGACATGTGTGTTGTCACAACTGGTAGAGAAGGCAGGTGCTACTCATGTCTGGTGGGGAGAGGCCATGGATGGTGCCAAACCTCCTGCAGTGCCCAGGACGGCCCCACACAACAAAGAATTATCCAGGCCAAAATGTCAATAGTACCAAGTTTGAGAGGAAAAAAACTTTATCTAGACAAGCAACCAGTGTGACTGAATTATTCCTTTCTGAAACATTTGAGCAAGGGCAAACAATTGAATAATTGGACTATCATTAAAGTCATCTGTGCATACAGACCACAGCACTAATTTCATTGAAGGATAATATTGATAATTATTCAAGCAAAATTAACAGACAATTTTAAATTACCTACCATGCAGACAAACCCTGCCTTTACAAGAATCACTATTTGAGAAGTGAGGAGTGAAGCACCATATAGGTGTTTTAGAAAAGGAAGCAATCCATTCTACTTGGGCATCAGGGAAAATTTAATTTAGGAACATAATTTTGAATTCCCAAGCTAGTTATGCTTTACTTTCTAATAATACAACATGGCCATACTTTGGAAATCTTGATTTAAATAATGCCAAGCATTCTTCTAAATATTTTGCATTCATTATTTAATCACATTCTCCAAACAATCCCGTGAAGTAGGCACTATTATTCTCATCTTACAGAGGAGACAGCATGCTAAACAGGGGCCTGTTGGTCTCCAAGGTGAGTGTGTGTGGCCTCCCTGGCATGGTCTCCGTGGGAATGAGTATCCCTCCAGATCACTGGTCCCTTACATCTGCTCATAGGGGCCAATGTCTTTAAGGTTCTTATAGTGCTAACATTCATTATTCTAACACCATCAGGAAAGCAATTATTCACAAAGCAATCATCTTAGTGTAGGTACCACACTGTGGAGCGAAAAAGGCCTTCAAGTAATCATAGAAATGGTAACATTTAAATAGTTATCTGGGATATTAACTCTAAAAGAAATTGTATCTTAGTCCATAGTCTCCAAATGGGGTGAAAGTAAAGTCTCTGTCATTGCTTCCCCTAAATCAAATCAATTTCATCCTGATTATACACATACAATTTAAGATTTGCATTCATTTCATTCATTCACTCATTCATTCATTCATTAAACAAATATGTACTGCTTATGTACTAATTTCTGGGCAATGGGCTGAATATTTGGGATAGAGCAGTAATCAACTAGACACAAAGCCCTTAGTCTCGTGGAACTAGTTAATGAAAATGGAGCATTGAGAGTAAGATTTACTCTTATATAAAGTAGGCATAAAGTTTCTCATATTTGAATTATTTCCACCATTACTCATCTAAATTTCCAATGTACACCTAATTCCACTAAAAAATGTTCACTGTTTTTCCCCATGTTTGTTTTTCAGTAGTAGTGTAAGCATGACCTCTGGGAGCAAGAATAAAATTCAGAGAATGCCATCATCTAACTCTGAAGTGTTTAAATAATATATGAAAATGTATTAGACTAAAACATAATAATATGATTTTTTTATCTCAATGCCCTTTATTTTTTCTGAGAACTTCCAGGTTTCACTCCAGTGTAGAGTAACTAAAATATTTTCACCCTGAAATAAAACATATTAGGCTGAAAGACTTTTAAACCAACTTCATTTTTATATCATGCATCTTTTTCCATGTTCTGGTATAGGGATCTCAGTTAAGCAGCTTTGCTACATCACTTTAACAGTAATAAGGAAGATATTTTTATCAGATCTCTCAAAAAAACCATTCATTCTACCTTTGTTTGTTTGCGTTGTGCCCTGCGTCTGGAAGCTCCTTTATGCCTTCACTATCAGCCTGCAACCCTTCCTTCAAAAGGGATTTGAGATTATTTCATTTATCTATTTGTGTTTATTTTCATATTTTGCTGTATTCTTGAAATTATTTGAAGTAGCCTATAACAAGGCACATGAAAGATGACCCAACAGCTCAGTTAGAAGTGGGGCAAGAGAAGAAAGCAAAACAAGAGTGGAGATGAAGCAGGACCAGAAATAAGTCTCCAAATGCATATCATAATAACCCCCACATGTGCAACAGGTGGGCCATAAACCTCACCCTAACTTTTTTGGAAGCCAACTTACAAAAAAAAAAAACACTTTCAATTACCCAATTCACAATGTCCATGAGATACGAGCAATCCAAATTTCCCAGAGAAATCTTTTTCTGGTCCTCAGACCAGACAGGAACTCTCCCTGGGATCCTCATAAGTAGATGATGCAATGACAGTCATCACAGCTTCTTTACAATTCATACAAGATCCATGGGGCTACTTAACATAGGCTAGTGACACGTGCACAGACACAATAAAGAGAAAAAGTGTTCTTCTGGAGAGGCGAAAAGAAAAGACAGGGATGAATGACAGAAAGCAGTGTTCCTACCTCTGCTGATCAACTTTGACCCAGGGATTTAATTTAGAATATATAGAGTTGGTTTAATTTAGCAATCCTTTCTAAATATTGTTCCTCCTAGCTTTGACCACTGTTTTGTGGTGATTACAAATGTATCGAGAGGGGCTCTTTCCTATGCCGTTGAGTTCACCTGCTAATACCTGAGCAGACCCCAACGCTGGAGCTAGGGCTCATGTCCTTTTGCAGAAGCTGGGGATCCCATTAAGGCACATGTCCGATAAACAGCCAGGCCACCCCTACACAAGGTAAGCATAGGAACTAGCTCTGGCAAGAAAGGCCTGGATGTTTCTTTAAAAAGTTTTTTGAACCCACTGCAGACCCAGATGAAGGCTGTTAAGGTCTCAAAGTTCTATTCCATTTAGTATTAGCCAAAGATAACCAGATCCCCACCTCAGCCAAAATGAAACATCAACATAGTACTGAAAACATCTCTAGCTTGGAGAAGAATACTTCCCATTGTGTGTTCCAAGACAAATCCTTATGAAATGTCCATGGAGGAAATAGCAACAAGTTGTATGGAATTGTTATTTATTTATAAGCCAGCTAAAAGAAGAGAATATTTAGCAATGACAAAAACTTGTTTGGAAAATGAAAAAAATAAGAAAATGCTAAAAGGCTTATGAGTAGCCTTTCTTTTAGACAATAATTGGCCAGTGAAGTCAGAGGCCTGTTCAGGCCACTCCTTGTTTGAAATAATAGAGCCATAATATTCATGTAGAAGGAATGTTTGTGCTACTTTTCTCTATAGCCAAAAGAGGGAGGGGTTAAAGTCAGTTTAACCAGATCATTAAAGGCCATGTTTTAAAGAATGGAAACCTAAACACTATCCTTCGTAACCCCCAGGCTATGGCCCGCTATGTTGAAAGATTGTTCCTATTGGCTCTGATCTGAACAAAACCATAATAGGATCAGCTTTGTAGAAGTATCTGTGCCTGGGGCTCTGTCTAGCCTGAGCTCATGCTCTTCATGCAGCTGAATATTGTACATAAAAATAAATACCAAGGAATTGTCAATAAATGCAGCAACAAGTTGATATTTATAACATATTTCTCTAGGAGAAAATAGTAGTGGTCTGTAAAGGAATAAGCTTTAATTGGTGATTTCTGTTCCTCATGTAGAACATTGACTTATTGAAACTAAACTTGCACTTTTACAATCAAATAGCTGATATACAGTTTAGTGCTATTGTCTAATAAAGGAAGGCCATAACTTTGGATAGGAAGGTTCTTTTAAAATATGGAATAAATTATACTCCAATCAAGTGGGCTATACCTGTAGTATAAATAATGGCAGGAAACTTGGTGAGAGGGGGTCCTTGAACAGCTGTGAAGGAAAAGTGAAGCTTCCCTGGAATCTAACTAAGTGATCTAATACAGTAGCCTAACACAGATTCTGACAGAATTATGTTTTTAGGTAAGTTTTTTGAGGTAACGATAAATTTGAAAAAATATTCAGTTATTTGAGGTTCTAAATGGTCATGTGAGATTTTTGTTCCATGTGATACCTCATTAACCTTATTGTGGTTGTTTTAAGTTGATCTACTTTCTGATATGTGAAAATTAGATCCCCTCTTGAACGTTTAAATAGTCCCCAGATAATAGGAAGCCACCTCACTCACTGGAGAACCTTTCAACCCATTTAGTTTCCTAGGGCTGCCATGCCAGAGGGCCTCACTACCTCTGTAAACACCCTACTCACAAAGAAGGTCATATTCTGAGGTACTGGGGGTTCCAACCTCAACATATCTTTTTGGGGAGATACCATTCAATCAGTAATACAATCCTGACTGACTTATTCTGCAGAATTGAGAAAGACTTTTCAGAACTGGCTGCCTCAAGCACTATGAGGATGCTTTGTGCAGCCAACTTAAGTGATCCTGAAACTAAGGAAACTTTTTGTTCCCCATCAGAGAAAGGGGCAACTCTGTCACTCCTTGAGGTGCCAAGTCATAAACCATGGCATATGCCCCCCTGTTCTTCCTCTCACAGATGAGAGGCTGTATGAGGTAGTGATTGATTGCACTCACTCAAGTTCAAGTTCCAGCACCACCACCTTTAGCTCTGAGACTTTAGACAAGTTTTTTATTGTCTCTGATCTGCAGTTAGTCTGTAAAATGGAGATGATAATAGAACTTCCTCACAGGGATGTTTCAAGATTTAAATGAGTCAGTATATGTAAAGCTCTTAGAACAGGGCCCAGCTCACAATGTGTTAATGTTAGATATTTTAAACCATTTTAAACTTAGATATTTAATAAAGATATGATTTTTAAGTATGAGGAGTAAAGTGCTTACCATTTCAACAGGAGACTGATTAACAAAGAAACTAGATTTTCCATAAGAATACCCTTAATGACCCTCATTCTATATGCTTTCTCTAGTTGTGACTCCTTTTAGTTTTTAATGCCCTTCTTCAATTAATATTCATAACTAAGAAGCCTAGTTTTGGCTCACTCTGCTCATTGTCTCATGTTGCTCAATTTCACTAACATATCAATATTACAGTAAATTGCCGCTTAAACTAGTGTCTTCATCTCTGGACAACTTATCTCCTCCAAGTTACTGTAGGCAAGTTCCTCAAAACTTGAGCCATGTTTTCCATTTCTTCTACATCCTTTAAAACTTAGGACAATTTAATGCACATAAGCAGGTGCTGGGTAAATCCCAAATGTTTGGAAGGCAAATACAAAGTAAACTTAGTCAATAAGAAGAGGATCCTCTATTGCAGAAAGTTTGCACATCCTAGGATCATTTTTGTGAATGATTATTGTTCGCAAATGTTTAGAAAACTGCAGCAAGGGCATAGAATACAAAACCTAAGGAAAGATTATGGCTGGGAAGAATTGGCTTCAGGCCCAACATTGCTTTATCATGGTTCTGGCAGGTAATCAATAGGAAACCCTGTTGCATAGACATAAATCATAATTGAGTTTTCATCAGTCCTATGCCAAGTCTATGCCTGTCTGAAATCCAAGGTCCCAGTGCCAACGTGCCTTATCAGTCCATATGCAAATATGCCTTTGATGAAATCAAAGAACAGCAGAATTCAGAAGAGATTGCAGCCTTGTATTGCCAAAGCCAGGTAGACATTTAACTCTTCGCATTGGCCAGTGACTGAAGAATGACTGCAAAAAGAGACATTTCTCACGTAGTGCTCCTCCTTAGATGCTCACGGGGATTCAGAAATGGTGAAAAATCAATCACAATGGCCATTCTCCCTAAGAGCCTTTTCAAAAGGATCTTTTTTCAAAATGCTTGAAAACTTTATCTGAAATGTATTGGAAGACCATTAATAAATACAAAAAATAAGCCTTATATATAGTTTTCTCAAGGAAAAAGGGGAAAAAATAGTATTAAAGACTATCTCCTCTGTTAGCAAAGAAGTCAAAACGTTCAGCCTCTCATTCTTTTCTCAAAGGTATCACACCTGAAACTCAAAATGATTTAAATTGAATAAATTTAATTCTATGCTCATTTATTTTGAAGACTGATGATTAATTTAAGATGCATAAATCAGCTTAGATTTATAAGGATCTGTACTTTTGAAATTCTTTTGAAGGTATCTTAAAATACTCTTAGGATCAACCACCATAGCTTTTTATAATACACTAGAAATTGGATTTCCTGAAAGAAAATCTAGATATTTTGCTCAACCATTCAAACTGCCTGGCCCCTACAACACACACGCAAAGAGGAAAGATCCTCTTGATAACTGTCCAGTACAGTAGCCACTATCCACATGTGGCTATTACATTTGAATCAATCAAACTTAATAAAAATTAAAATTTCAGTTCCCCAATCATGCTAGCTATATTTCAAGAGCTCAGTATCACAGGTGCCTAGTGGCTACAGTGTCAAATGTCACAGGTGTAGAACATTTCTCTCATCACATCAGAAAGTTCTGTTGGACAGCTCTGCAAGTCTGCACCGTCCTTTCACATCCAGAAAGATCTAAGTTTCATATTATCACAGAGGACAGGCCTCTTTTCTCTCTAGGTTCTGCAGAGAATCCTGATCTCATGGCAGTCACATCTCTTACAAAGAGTGTCCAAAGAAAGGGCCCCAGTTTTCCAACCCTGGGACCCGATACATATGGAAAGAATTAATAGGCCTTTGATTAGGCCAGCAATTCTCAACTGGATTGGGAGAGCTGAGGCATATCAATTTCTGTATCAGTTGCAGAATGTCAACAAAATGGCAGAAAAGGAGATTCCAGCTCTCATATCCCCACAGAAACATCAATTCTGACAACCATCCATTAACTTGTATGATCTTGATTGAACCTTGACTCTGCTTGTGCCTCAGAGAAACAAGAGAGACGGTGCTGGTGATAATCCCTGCCTGTATTGACAAGCTTCTTATGAAGATCAAAGGAGATAGGGGATACGCAAAATGCTTTCAAAGATAAAGCAGTGCACAGTAGTGATACAATTTAACTGTGTTCAAAGAGTTGAATGTCATTAATGTTTTAGGATTGACCAAAGTCTTTCTAAGGATAACAGAGAGGAAAACTTAATGGCCAGCTGAACTAGAATAAAATCTACAAGTTAGAATAAAATTTGAACATATTAAAGGTGAACAATTCAGAAAGGATCACTAGATCATTTTCTGCTGCTGCTTTAATTTACAGAGTAATGTGGAATAAGTAAACTTGTTATATTCATGGAGCAGATGAGCTATTAAATTAATTTCATGTAAACAACCCAGATAAGAGGCAGCATGTTATTGACATGGAAAGCCACTCCATTTTTATATAAGTAACTACCATCCTTATAAATATAATGTTTTTCATGTAATACACCAAGGAAAGCCTGTCTCACAGAAAGGAATCACATCGTCCCAATTGCGAAAAACTTTGAAGCCCAGTGCTAGGTATAGCATAAGTGCCTAGTTAATATTGTAGACTAATTAGGGTAAAAAGCGTTTATGTATAAATAAGAATATTGTATAAAGGCACATGCAGATAATTCTTTCAGTACTTCAATACTATGTCCAGTTTGGAGCCTGAAACATAAGTGAATGGAGATCTTGGAGTCGCTCCAGAGAACAGCAATGAAAATGATTAAAGAGTTGGAGAATGTGGGCTATAAATCATGACTACAGGAATTGGGGCTTATTTAACCTGAAAGAAAAAGCTACATGACTGCACCAGATCCTTATATCTGAAAGTTAGAAGTGGTAAGATTTGCCATGACCCGTCCATACAGCTGTGTAAGCAGAAAGAAATCCAGAAGCAACAAAGATATTTTCAAAGTATTACTATTATTTCTGAAAATATCTCTCTCTTTCTCTTCTCATGGTTTTCAAAACAACCAGCAACAGCCCTGGGACAAGCAGGGTGTGTACCAATTCAACTCAGGTTTATCAAATGCCACTGACACCCAGGCATCTTGCTGCCCTTTGGGAAGAGAAAGAAGCCAGGTAGGGCATAGCCCTTAACCTCCAGGAGTGTGAGGGTTAGTCAGAGATGCTACGTGGAAAGAGAGTCCCAGGGTGTCAGGAAACCTCCTATGTTAAAGAAAAATGCAGGTCCCTTAGTGTCTCCAAGGAAGGCACAATCAGGTTGACTTGGAACGCTGGGGCAGAGAAGGAGCTGTGTCACTGAGGTTTTAATGGTGCAAATGAGTTTGCTGGGAGAAAGAGACAGGAGGGTAGTAAGGCCACCATACTATGTGAATGGAAGGATAAGCCTAGAAAATCCAGGCAAGACACAGAGCCTGAAACATCGAGGAAGGCAGGAGCAGATCTAAGAAATGTTACCACATCTACTTTACAGACGAAGAAACTGAGGCTCAAAAGCCTCAGTGACATGTGCAAGGTTAGCAGTAGTTGATGTCAGAGCTGGGACTGGAAACCACAGTTCCTGATTTCTAGTCTATTAGTGCTTTTTACAAGTCCTTGTTACTCATTTAGCAACCCTAAAATGCCATGATTCACCCAACAAAGACTTCTCTCCATTAGAGCTGAAGCTGGTATCACTAGAAAACCCATGTGGTTGAGTAGTTTGGTGCAGGGAAGAGCAGATGATCACATGGTGCCAAGTCATGGTCACATGGTGCAAAGTCACCCATTTCTATAAATACAAAATAAGTTACTTATACAGAGTTTGATTTAGCCAGAATCATTTAATAAAAAATAAAGTATCTCATCTTTATTCTGTTATACCCCACATGGTAAAGATAACACATATAAATTGGAATTAAATCATTCTCAGTTTTTTATTTCTAATTGAAACAAAATGTACCACTGTACTCCTGCTGGCAGGAAGAGTGCTTTCTGCTATTGCTCCTCCTAGAGCCTCACATCATTTTTTTCCTTCATGTTTTAAATGGAAATGTTTCACTTGTCTTCAGTCTAATAGTAATCAAAAAGTTATTCTGGATCAACACTCACAAAACATGGGGAGAATAGCAGCTGGAGTCCAGGCAAATCTCAAGATAAAAAAAGAGTCAATGAATTAAGGAGTTAGCAATTTATTTTATTATTTTATTGGTTTCTCTATAGTCTGAGGATAGCAAAATCACTTCTGAATTTCTGGATTTGGGGAATCTAGACTTACTTAAATCTGAATACTTCTGTCTCAGTAACTTACTGGAAATGAAGAAAAAGTATATTTCCCATCCTTTTTATTAGTGTTATGAAGGTTCAGTGGAATAAATTTCATAGAAAACAAATACGAAGGAAAATAAAACATTTTATTGTTCCCAGGCAGGTCCTCAGGCAATATCCCAGTTTAAATAAGTTGCACTTATTTAACTTTACACCAATATTCCTTCTTGACCACTTTTTCAAAATGACCTCCTTTTATCCTGCCACATGACTGGAAATCACCTTAAAATTCAATATCAGAGGATGAAGTTTCCTGGTTCAATTTCCCAAGTGTCCTAATTGTAATTGTATCCAATTCGTTGGTAGTGGTTCCAGGACAGAAAAGCTGCCCTTTTAATCCCCGCTTGCTTGTCGTCCTCTCCTTACACAGAAGCCCTGTAATAAATGAGGAACACACCACTGTGATCGGCGGTTCACACCTGCATGTAATTACCTCTGGGTGCACGCCTATAGGAAGGCATAGGTGTCACTAAAAAGGGCAATTTCTAAGCCATTAGTTTGTAAGAATTCTGGCTGCCCCCTTATGATTTAAACCATGAACAGCATGACCTAGATGTTCTCAGGTATTAGTCTTCCCACTCACCTTTCAGGGAACTCCTGAGTTATATTCCTTAGAAAGAGTGCGTGCATCTAAAGCTAATAGTTTTGAGGATATGTCTGAACTCTTGACTTCATGTCAAGCTAACCTAAAAAATCAAGAAATTCAACCTCATCCTATTGGTAAGCACTGATCAGGTCTGACACCAATGAGGAGAGGGTTCAGAGACTGGCACTAGCTGGTATCTGTACACTGGCAGGGAGACCACGCAAGCTGAGCTCTGCATAGATGGGTGTCCCAGCATGGAGCCTGGAGGCAGAAGGCCCTCTCACTGAAAGCTGCAGGGGCGTGAGTCAGAGGTGTTGTCTGAGTTCCTCTGCTAAAGAAAATGGCTCAGGCGTTTTCTTAACAGCTCATGAAGGTAAGTAGATCTTGGGATAGGAAATGGCCTGGAGAGAAGAGACAACAAGATAAGCAGGAGGATGTTTGGGAAAACTGCATAGAAGGGTTTTCGTATATCCTCAGGATGTATTGTGCGGATAGGCTGGATATATTTAAAGGTCTGTGGATGGAGCTGTCCTTGCCTCATGAAAACCCTCCCCTAGCAGGACTGCCTGTTTGCCTAGGACATGCTCTCCAAGGCACAGGTGCATTCTCACTGCTGTTCTGTGGGCTCTACCTTCTCCTCCTGATGGGTGAATGGGGCTGAGGAGCACTTTCAGGCATACTCAGGCTGTCTCATGGAAATTGGCATGAATTATTGGACTCTAGGGTAGTTGGTGGGATTTCTACCATTCCTATATTTCTTAAATTTCTCTTCTTACTAACCAATCCTTCATTAGAATTCCATGTTATCATTAATAATGCTTTATATTAGTTTTCTTTCCTCTGCATAATAGTTGCATCCCTAAGACATTCATAGGAATTTCACATAATGGTGAAAGTATACACTTTTTGTTTCTTTGTGAAATGCTGTTAGGCTCCAGACTCAGAATAACTATAACAGTTTTTTACCTATGTGTGGGAATACCACCTAACAGCTCTAAGGATCATGCACAACACAGTCTTATGGAGCCACCATGCCCAGCAGATCTGGATCAATGGTACTTCCAGAAATTCTGCAGTCCACAATCTGAACAACTGTATGTGGCAGTCCTATACTACACAAATACACATTCAGACATTTGACAGTTGGGCAGGATGTAGGGCAGTTCTTCACTGTGCAGGACTGTCTCACCTATCATAGTGCATCACCTATTCTGTAACAGTAGCAAATCCCAGTCACCCTGACAACCAAGAACACCCACTGATTTACAAACCATCCTGATGGGAAGAACAGCTCACTCGTGCCTCACCACTCTGATGTCATCTTTTAAGCTCCCATTCTTGCTCCAGTCACACCAGTCTTCTTGATGTTCTTTAACCAGTCCACATTCCTTCCCTCCTCAAGAGCCTCGCAACTTATTTCTCTGCATAAGACAGTCTCAGGCTCAATATGTCCAAACTCTCCTTCACTCTCCTCAGATTCCTGACCAAATCAGAGGCCTCCTCTGGTCACCCTCTATAAAATAGAGGTCCCACGCCCACCCCAGCACTTCTTGTCCCTCTTATTTTGTTTTATTTTTCTCAACATCATGATCACTGTCAATATCACTATATATTTTACTGGGTTGCCTATTTTTTTAATTCCCTCACTAGCACTTAAGTTCCATGAGGCCAGGAACTCGACTGTCTACTGTCTTGCTCCACCAAGAACAGTGCCTTACTTGTACTAAGCACCCAGTATTTATTTGTGCAATGGGTAGAATATGTTTAACTTCACTCATAATAACACATGCTTGATAACACTCCTTTTCCCATTTATCCAAGTCAGTGAATTCAGTCACCTCACTTTCCTTATGATCTTCCTTATGCAAAATTTGAGTTGCCCTGCCCAAAAGTAACGAAGATCAGAGTCAGAAAGTTCTGTCTTAGAACATTAGATCACATTGATGTTTCTTGTATAAGGGGATGCATACAGAGTAATTTTTAGATGAGAAGGTATGTACTAAGTTCATTTAATATAAGTGTACTTCCCATGTAGATTTGGAAGGCAGAAAGAAGGATAGAAACTGCACCCAATATGACACAAGTTTCTTGAAATGCATTCTCATATTTAGTCTGTACAACCATCTTGAAAAATAAAGAAAAATAAAGCTATCTCACCTGAGTGAAAACTAAGTCTCAGTGATACTAAGTTAATATCAGAGAGGAATTCAAAACCATGTCTGCCAGACTCCAAAAATCTGTGGTCATTTAACCACATCACTGGAGTGAGGCAATAAAATATGTTGAACACTAGTACAATTTCCTCAGAATTCAAGCATCATTTTAAGAGAAAGTTTCTAGAACACAGTTTCTAGAGAAATATCTTGATTCATTTCTAAGAATATTTATTCCATGCTTGTTTATGACTACTATCTAGAAACACTTGAAAAATAAAGTCAAATCTCCCTCATCTTAAGAAGAATTACACATGATTTTGGCTTATCTATGGCAAACTTTGTTTAAAGTCAGTTTATTAACCAATAATACCACTCTGTTTAATGAATTGCTTTGTTGATATTATTGGCAGTTTGTATTCTGCCTACTTAATTACTGTGTCCTCAGATAATCAATCTCTTATCTTACCAAGGCCAAGACCAAGGCAAATTATGAGACAGACACTTCTGTGCTCCTCCCATCCCTTCCTTGTTAGAACCTGGCTAGAGGAGAACAGAGAAACACAAGGAAGATAGACTGCAAGGAGAATTGCTTACTCAACAATAGGTCTGAATTCTTAAGGTCAGTAGCCAGAATCCAAGTAGTCAATATCCATCCCAATAGCCAGTGTTCAGCTGACTTTGGACCAGTGTTCCTAACCTTAGAAGTCAAAGAGCTGTTAGTGACTCCTGTGTGCACCACACTGAATGTTTTCTACATTATTATTTAATCCTTACAATATGAAGATTTACTGTTAGCTCTAATTTACAAATGAGATGTTGAGAACCTTGATTAAGCTTAGATACACAGGAGCCAGAATCCCACCCAGAGGCATCTGACTCCAGAGCCCATGCCCTTGGCCATTGAGCTCTGCTGCAGGATAGGAACATTCTATGTCAGAGAAGTCAGGAGCATCTCAACTCCCAGTGCCAGTGTGTGGAAGCAAGACCTTTAGTTAATGGCTACATAGAGCCCCATGGTCTGTTACCCTGGCCAAGAGCAAGACACAGCCAGGGGGACCCAAGTTCCAGCTAAGTGTACAAGGCTCAGAACAGGTTCCAAATTCCAGCCAGGAGCTAAAGCAAGAATGCTAATGCAAGCAGCAGAGATGGAGGGCAAGACCACAAGTAAATGAGCATGACAAGAGTGAGGAAATGCATGACAGGCATATGACTGCCTAGGGCTCCTCCCAGGCACATCAGTCCCTTGGCGACATTCATCATCTGTGACTCTATGGTCAGTGAGTCTCACTCCATTAAGGCACTGCACACATCTCAAAGCTCCTGGGTGGAGCTATATGCAAGGACCTAACTGCAGGTAAAAGTTAGCAGAAGATGACCTTACAGTCCAATAAAAATAATCAAGACTCTCCAACATACACAACATTACCTACTTCATTCATTCTACTACTATTTCCTGAATACACATTATGTACCAGGCATTTTTTTGGAGGTAGACTTTTAAGATGCTACCCAAATTTGAATAGTCTGTATATGTATATTTACAGATTTGCACTCAATTTTAACTACTTTATTCCCAAGTTGTATTCCCTGAAACTTGCCTATAGTAGTTTTTTCCAGGTAGAGGAAGGGAAGGGAATTCTAGGCCAGGAAATAAGTGGCATGAACACATGCCCTAAAATGTGAAAGGTCTCTGGCTGCTTTGGGGAAAGGTGAGAAGTATAAGGTGGATGAAACAGAAACTGTAGGACATGGGGGTTAAAAGCGACAGAGTTGCCGTCTTCATTTTGCTGTGTCGGGGAAGTTTCAGGTCAGGGAGAGAGATGGTGTAAAAATAGTTGGAGGCAGGTAAGGCTTTGTGTTATACCTCCAATCACACTCTGCACTTCAGTCACTTTAGCTGTCAGTCCATCTCATTCTCAAGATGATGTGCTTTGAAATCCAATCATTTCAGTTTAGGATCTGTTCCAAGGAAGGTTTGATTTCTGGGAGAAAAGCCTAGATGGGTTCCCAGCTTCTTTTCAGTTCAACTTTCATTCACAGCAGGATTTTTCTCGTTCTCTTTGATGTGGGCTTTCAGAACATCATTGGGTGTAACTAGTATTCAAACATAAGTTCAGTAAACCCATCCAAACCCAGATTCAAATGTTTTCACAATATTCCTCATTTTAGATTGGGCATGTCTTCGTCTTATCCACTTACCAACCTTCACGGTCCTCTTTTTCGGGCCATCAGAGCAGCCCCAGTAAAGTTTATGGGTTACCCCAAACAAGAGTGCCCAACTGAGGAGACAGGTAAGGGCTGAAATCCAGCACCCATTCTGCTCTTGAAGTTGTGGAGCTAGACAGGAAGTGGCATCCAATCCAAAAATAATGCATCTGGATTTTTCCATACAAAGAAACTGTTTAGGCTACTACAGTCCTTTTGACCCAACATGCCTAGATGACATATTACTATCTCAGTCAAAAAGAATAGGGACAAAGAGATAATTTGGTCTAGAAGAAAATGAGTTGAACTCTAGAACAATAACAAAATATAATTTTATATAAAGTCATACAATACATGCAAATAAATGCCTGCTGTATAGTAAGCAGAAAACTGATGGCTACTTGTTACTATTATTTTATATTTAATAGTATGATTTTTATGATTTTTATTATAATTATATATGTAATAATATAGTTGATATAATATTAAGCTAATGTTATACTAATCCATATAATAAATAATATATTAAATTATAAGTTACTATATATTTTATTATAATAATTATTTTCAAGCGATTGAGAATATTTATGTAATTTCTAAAAAAGAGTTACAAATGAATCTATGACTAATGTGCTATCATTTCAGTGTAAATTCAATGTAGTGATTCTGATCTGTAAAATAAGACAAATCTTATCATGATATATTTTTTTAGCTGAATCAAATATGGAAATGTTTCAAGTTTTAACAGAACTGGATGAGAAAGTACTTCAGTTACATTATTCTTGTTAATTTTCAGGATACTTAAAATATTTCATAATTTTATATAATACATAAATATCTTAATCTCCCCGAATAGAAAAGACATCCTTGATTCTGAGAGTGGGCCAATCTTGACACTAAGGCAGGTGGCTGAGGTCTAGTCACATTTAATTCCTGTGTGTCCTTGAGCTGGTCAATTTATTACCTTTCTTACCAAGCATTCTCTCACCTGTAAAATACAAGAATTGGACTAGATGATCTCTCAGGCTCTTTACTCTCAAATTTTATGACCAAGTCTACTCTTTGGCAGCTAAAAAAGATGGGGCTAATTTTAATGCATATTGTCTGTCCCCATATCTTGTATATAACTGATTGCAAATCCCTAGAAGCTAAAATGACAGGTCAAAAAAGTGCCATGTGCTCCTATTACCAATTACATTGTGATGCTGTCTCAAGTTGAAATTAAAAAAAAAAAAAACATTTAGTGAAAAACAGAAGGTGGCAGGAAATGTGCTGTAAACAGTGTCGTCCCTGCATATTTACTGAATTATTCATGACCAGTATGTGGTAGAAGCATAATTTTTAAAGCAGCGTTTTTCCCAAATACCTGAGTGTTCTGACACCAGTAACTAATTATTTAGTTGGCATTACCTTGAAAATCACAGTGTTTAAAGATTGATGTCTCAGATTTAAATTTATTTTATTATCAATTTCCTTTGGATCAATTTTGCTGTGTTATATTGGAATGAAATATTTGCCATAGTTCACTATCCCTCCTTATTACTTTCCAGATATCCTTTTTAAATTTTTTATCCTTTAATTCTTTATCCAATTTCTTCCCATTGAAACATCCCATTTTTTCCTCACCAGTGAGGCCCTTAACTTTATTCAAACGGCAGAAAATAATCATGCAATTTGATAAATTAATATAAGAATATTTTATTTAATTATAGAAGAAGAAATATTACTTTAGTGATTTCCAGGGTGATACAATGAAAAGCATATTTGTTCCACTCTATTTTGCTGATCATTATCTTTTATCCTCCCTACATTTCATTTCATTTTTTACTGAAGTAGAGTTGGTATACAATATTATATTAGTTTCAGGCATGCAACATAGTGATTCAACAATTCTATGCATTACCAAATGTCACCATGCAAAATTATTAACAATATTATTGACTGTATTCCCTATGCTGAACTTTTCATTCCCATGACATATTTATTTTACAATTAGATGTTTGTACCTCTTTATCTCTCTACCATTTTATATTTGCCTCTTCAAACTGCACTTTGCTCCAATTTTTAGCAAAATTATATTGCTGTCCAAAATTCTTTCTCAAGTAGGATTAGATATACCTGTCATCTAACCAACGAAGTTACATCACAAAATACTAATATTAAATGAAATTATATGTGAAATTTTGCATAGCAGAACTCATATATCAGTTGCAGTTTGGAAGAGACATTAGTAACAGCTACATCTCAGAACTTTAATCTAGTATCATGAGTCTCCCAAATGAGCCAGCCATAGCCCTTCCCTCCTTTAACTGTGTGGGGAAGTCGGGGTTCCTATGGCCAGGATCCTCCTTGAACTTAAGTCACTTGATGACGTAACTGGGCTGTTGCTAGGCTACTGCTTCCACTCCCGTAGGCAATAAGCTATTGTTACACTATGTAGAACACTGGGCGGAGGCAGAGGTGCTAGGGCTCAACCTACCGCTGGGAGAACAAGCTGGGTAATAAACCCTTTCACCCCAAAAACGTTCTACTTTCATTCCTTGGTCACATTGAATCCATAGTGAACTTGCCCGGGGCTGAAACCCATTGGCAAGACAAACTGTAATCCCGTAACTACTTCCCCTTGAGAATCCAAGGTGTGATTCCCTGATGGTTCTCCAGTCTGTAAGCACAACCTCCAGTCCACTCAGGTCAGACACAGGTTTTAGAAGAACTTTCTAATCTCCAGATTTTCTAAACAGGAAGGGCTTCTGGGCAGCCATCTGATTTGAGAAAGTAGTTAAGCAATTTGCCATTTTTCTTAGATTGTATGAACATTCAGACTATGTTGGGTGCCGCTCCTCATTAGCCATCCCTTGGATCCTCAGCTGCAACAGTGACGTGACTTTTTGTTTGACCAGGAAGCCCTTTTACAGTGCGTGTCCCAGACCGTGGGAATTAAGTCCACCTCTTTATATGGGCTTTCAGTGTTAACTATGTTGTGGGCTACTGCCCAGTGGGTATAAACCAACAGCTTTGTACAACTTTGTATACAGAAGGAACGTTTCCTGGTATTCAGCCTGAAACATTTCTGTCTCTTGACAACTGTCATGATTAGCCACCCTGGAAAACTCTTTTAATTGGCTCAAAAGTATAATGTGTTGAATTTTTAAAAGTTTTCTTCATCTTTCATTCATTCAACAAATGCTTACTGAGAGCTTCCCACTGTGGGTGTCAGGTATTGCTCAAGGTACTTTGTATTTGAAAATTGACTATATAATGATACTAAAATGACGAAACTTAGTATTTTGGGTGGTTTTCCATTTTCTTTTTCTTTTTTGCTTATTTCAACCTAGAAGTCACAATAATCTTCAGTGTTACACCTTAAGAGTAAGTACAGAAGGGCTAAATGACATATACAGAGAAATAAAATTGACGAGGTATTTACCAAAAACTTTTCATTTGAGCCCCCTCCCCACCCCACCACGTGCTTACTTTTTCTCATTCTCCCTCTCCCTTTCTCCACCATCGTATTTCCTAAGCTTTCCATTCATATTTCCCACTCTATGCCTAATAACCAGAAACGTCCTGTTGGTGAGTAATGTGTTACCAAAACTGGGTAAGCACACCAGCCCCCTTAAACTTATCGTCTGCCTTGGATATATTATTCACTTAGTCGTAGCACCAGCTGGGTCCTCTGGGAAACTGGTGCTGAGATGGAGTTAAGAATGTGGGAGATCTACTGGGCTGTGATGGGGTAGGGTGGCAGGGGTAGATTAGTGCTTATGAAAGATAAAATGGGAGAGGAAGTGAGGTAGGGATGGAAACGGCAGGGTGAAGCACCCAGAAAGAGTGAACTAGCTTGACAAGCCCCGCTCGGGAATAATGGGCACAGGGGCGTGAGACTGATAAACAAGGTGCAACAGAAACTGGCTGAACTAGATCAAACCAGGATGGCATCCAATTTGACCAGAACTAGACCTCTAACTTCATTAAAATCTCATTTATTTGTAAAAACCATGCCCCTCAGTGCCATAACAGTTTACAATTGTCATGACAACCCCTGGAAGAGACCTAATAAGGAAAAGATCCCCTCTTCTAAGAATCTTCCCAGAGAAATCATGACTATTCCACCCCCTGCTTTACAGGCTCATTGTACTTCCAATAAAAGAGTTAACAAGCCAGCAGGGAGGGGCTGCTCTGTCCCCTGTGCTTTGTTGTCTAAACTATACCTTTAATAAATCTGCCTCATGCTGTACCTGGCTTGCATTTCATTTCTGTCCTGTACATAGCCAAGACCTTATACTGTGGGGAGCTATGGAACAAAGCTTAATTGGGCAGAAATGGCCCAGTGCTAGTAGCTCTGTGCTCAGTTGCTGGCTAGTAACTGCGCAGGAAGAGCATGGCTTCCTCTGGAAACCTGAAGTGGGTCCTGAAGGCATTGGCACCTGGAGGCTGTCAGCTAACTGCCCTCCCCGTAGCTGAATGGACTGACAAGAATGACCCAAGGAGAGACCCAGAACATCTCCTGGGTACTGAGGACACGGAGAACCCCAGAGGACTGGAGGGAGGATAGGCAGTTTGAATGATCTGACCCCAGATCAAGGAATCACTCCTGGCTCCGCGCTTAAGAGCCTCATGTTGCTGATCATTCCCCAGTCTCTCCATATTGCTGCCTCCATACCTATGTGTACATGTCTTAATATAACAAGAGTTTTGAAAATTAGAGATAAAAATAAAACCACAACATATTAGGTTCTCAATGTGTATTGTCATTCTATTAACCATTATCATTGTCATTATTTGTTACCAGTTGTTTTATTGAAGATCTTGTCGGCCTACTTCAGATTTACTTCAGGTTCCCAGCACTGCTGGAATAGTCTAGCTGAGTGGACAAGAAGGCTCTGGGGGCAAACCGCCTGACTTCGAATCCCAAGTCTACCACTATGAATTGTGAATTCTTGAGTCAGTTACAGAGCTTCTCAGTGCCTTAGTTCTCAAATCAGCAAAAGAATAAGTACCTACAAAAGAACAGTACCTACTTTACTGGGGTTAGTACAGGAAGTGGATTTAGCACAGTGCAAGCCACTGCTCAATAAATGGCAGCTGTTAGTACTTAAAGTTACTTTACTTTATTATAAAAGTAATACAACATATAAAAGCTTGTTTTATATAATAATATAAATATATTCATATATTTTCACATAAATATATAATTTATGAATATTTGTTATGTTATATTTTATTATATTTTACATGTATCATAATGTATTACATAACAATGTATTACATTGGGTATATTATAATTAATATAGTTTTTATTATAAAAATAATATTTAAAGTATATTTTAAAACATTTCAAAATAGAGCTTTACTAAACTAGAATAAATAAACTCAAGAAATCCCACTTGTTTCACATCAAAAGGCTAAATGCTTCTCAGTTTGTACAATCCCAAATAAGTAGTCTTTACTGCAAAGTCAGCCATATTCCTAAGTAGATTTCTGCTAGCACCTAGTGTGTTCCCAACATACTATCTAAATCTTCCCTGCTCATCTTTAATGATTATCCTGCAGGTTATTATAAGGAGAAAACCATCATCTCCACAAATTTGAACGAACTTTCTCCTTTTTCCAACTCAAGAAGCAAAAACTCATGCAATGGACTCAATTGCCAAACTGCTGATGCATTTATTTCCTTGGTTTGTGCCTGCAGTTTTGATTCTAGATACATCCACAGACTGTATGACATCTGGTTGGAAATCTTTCCAATAATCTGGAGTCTTTGGCATCATGTTGACAAAACGGGCTGATTGATTGTTCTTGACATTTTTTTAAATCCAGATGTTTGGATTTCCTGAAGGCCTAGACCAAGTGTTAATTTGTTCTTGGAAAGATATTACAGTGTGAACATCTTGAAATTCGGAACTGTATTTGATAAACCTACTCAGCAAAGTGCCTTATAATCTCATAAATGCTACTTGATTTGTTATTCAGCCAAATTAACTGAAAAGACATTGAAAGGATTCTAGAGATGCTGTACTCAGGAAAGTTATTAGCAACAGGGAACAAAAGTGAAGAAACAATCACTAAATGGCACTTACGCATTTTGGGTTTCTTCCATAGACTCAACTTGTGACCTGAAAATCATGTACTTAAGTTCCTCTGTCTTATGAGTGAGTTATTTTCTGAATGCCCTGTTTGTATTTAGAATGCATTTATCCATTAGCAAAAGTTATAAAGGATGGTAAAGTTCCAGCCAGTCCACAAAAATCTATTTAAGTGGCAATGAATCAGCATGTTATTAACCAGCTCCCAGAGATCTCCCTTGAATCACAAGGAAAGGAACAGTTAAATCAGCAACTTCATGTATCGAATGATGATAGGACAATGAGGGACCTGAAGTGTCAAATCCTAAGGGGAAAATTTTTTGTTATAATTCATATTATACTGCTTACTATAAAGTCTGAATTTAGCTTTATTTAGTATCATCTGAAGAGAAACAAGTACTTGGTTTTATTTAATAATTAACATGTGATTATGTTAGATTGATTAACCCATGTCTTTTGTTTTTCCTTCCTTTTTAAAACAAAATGGTATGTACTGACTCAGTACTTTATGTTGAGCCCTCTATACATGACAGTTTTAAGATTCTGATGCCCAATGTTCTTGGATATTAAAGTTGCCATAAAAGAGGAGGACCTTGTGCTCGCTTCGGCAGCACATATACTAAAATTGGAATGTTACAGAGAAGATTAGCATGGGCCCGCACAAGGATGACATGCAAATTTGTGAAGCGTTACATATTTAAAACAAAAAAGGTGTACTGTTGCTACCTGAACTCATTCTTATCAAGATACAAGCTGAAAAAAATAGTGAAAGCCCCTGCCACCTATTTTCCATATCACCCCCAAAATAAACACTGGCTTGTTAGGCCCCTTTTCTGGAATAGGCATTGCTTACCCATTTTGCTTCATGTCCTTGACTGAAGAAGTTTCTTTAACTCTGGATTTATGAGGAAAATATAACATTATTTGAAAGAAATTAAAGTAACACTATAGAACGAGAACTATGAACACTGTCCTACTCATTTGTCTTAAAAGAAGAATAACTAGAGCAACAAGAAAAATAACATAATGAAAACAGGTCCTATATGCTGTCCACTTACAATCTGTCAGGTGCCTGAGCAGGACCTTTCAAATAATCACATGTCATTTTCACAATAGGAAAAGTAAGTGCTACTGAGACTCAGAATGGTTAGGGTCATTTCCAGGATCAAACAGTTACAAAATGCCAGATCCAGGATCCGAGCCCCGTCTGTGTGCTCAGTTTATTATACTACAATACCTCTACTTCAGGATCCTTGGATATGATGGACAATGATATCATCATAATCACTTTTTCATCTCTTTTCTGGCTGGGCTCAGATTTGTGTCTTTGCTTTAGCTGACCTCAGTCTAGGGCTGTCTTCGGAGTGTCTGAAACCATTCCTGTCCTGTGCTATATTACGTGAGCTGCTTCCCTTTCTCTATCAGGGTCCTTATTATTAAATGCTAAAACCAATCAATCTACTGACTATAATAGCTTGAAATTCAGATTGTAATTATACTGCACACTAACCTGTTGACAGTTCACTGTCTCTTACGCTTTTTTTCTGTTATCCCCTGGCCTCTAGTACTTACCACTTTGGAATTAACTTCTCTTTGGATTTCAAAGTCCTGAAAATCTTTCCATTTCTGAGACACTGCTTGCTGTCTCCAGGCTCCTCATGGTCAGCGTTCTACTTGCCTGGAGGACTGGGGAGGATGTTTTGAAGGGAGAGACACTCCTAGGTTGGATCAAAGATGCAAATGAATGATTGACATCATACTACCTGTGGAATGCAGTTAAAATCTTTCTGGATATAGAAGCTTTTGGTTTTATGCTTCAATCATTTTATGTCCACTAATTGTGTGAGCTACACAATGAGTGCTGATTTTTAAAAAAAATACATACCACCCAAATGGAGCTGTCTATAATTTTTTAATTAAAAGTGCCTCTGTTACTAAATATTTCTGCATTTTCCCTCACATTGATAAAAATCAAAAGCTGAAAGCCCTGAGACTTACATCACAGTGAAAATAAATATCCATAGCATCATCTGAATAATCAAGATTCAATTCATGCTACAACAGTGTATTATATTTTGTTTTTGAAAGTCAGATCTCCAGAAAGGCACTTTTGATCAATTTCATCAGATTTTTTACTAACACTAATTCAATTTAACAAATATTTTTAGACTATCTGCTATCTTTTTTGTTCTGAGATGGAAACTGGCATATGTAAAGTAAGTATAAAATAGTTTCTCCACTCAAGAATATACTAATAGATAGGTGTGTGTGTGTGTGTGTGTGCGTACATATCAAACAATTAAAGTTCAGGATAATACGTTTATTTTTAATAAGGTATTTAGACAATAAGCAATAGGAAGTCACAATATTAAGAGCATTTTGAACAGTTTCTTCAGTGTGCTGACCCTTCTAGTCCTCTCATCTCAGCTGTGAAGCTCTGACTCAGTTTGGACAAAAAATAATATCCTCAAAAAAACAATTTTAAAGCTATGGCTTTCTGGTATCCTCTATTATTGCCTTTTTCTCCATGTAATAAAGGGGCAATGTGTTCCTTTATCCTCTTCTTACTCTGGAGTCACTGAGCTATTTTTTTTATTGTCTTTCCTGTCTTCCTGCCAGTTGATTCTCATTTCTTATTTTGTTTTTTCTGACTGCATTCCAAAAGACTGACCTAAAGTCAAGTTACTTAGTTTCCTGGAAAAAATATTTTCTTTCCTATTCCTATCACCTTGTTCCCCAGCTTCAAGTTTAAAATTTAATTCACTAATTGATACATTCCTATCATCTTGCCACTTATGGACAGCATAAGGTACCATATACGTCTTTTCTTCAAAAATTTTTTTTACAGTTTATTATTTTAGAATTGTCAGTTGCCAACATCTGTACGTAACATATTCCTTTTTAAAAAAAATTTTTTTATTAAGGTATTATTGATATACACTCTTATGAAGTTTTCACATGCAAAAACAATGTGGCTACTACATTTACCCATATTATCAAGTCCCCACCCACACCCCACTGCAGTCACTGTCCATCAGTGCAGTAAGATGCCGCAGATTCACTATTTGCAATCTCTGTGTAACATATTTCTTACATGAGGAAATTTGACACAAAACTACAAATATAATATTCAGAATGTGTACTGTAATAAAAAACTGAAACTACATCTTTAGCTGAAAACTGTTACTTTTTTTGATGAAGTCAGAAAACTCCATCTCATGCTGTATTAATGCTTTGTAAAGAGTAAATTTTGGAGAAATAATCTGAAAATGTGCCTCCCTGGTATAATGGAAAAAGAGTGTGGTACAACAGGAATCAATATAAATTTATTTTTGAGGAAAGCAAACTGACCAGCACGGACAATGAAATGTTTCAGGCACTATAAAATGTATTGAGTTCCAGAAACCAACAGACAATTTTATATAAAATGCCCTTTGGATAAGTTTTCCCCATGATGATAAATAGGGAAAAAAATACACTGAAGTACAGAAAAAATTTATATTCTGAGACGAATATTAAGTCAGAGAAATGATAGTGTCATAATTGATTCCACAAAAAGACTCAGAAAAGTAAAGTTGATGCAACATGTGCGAAGTATGAAGCTTAAAATGGTGAATCCAGCTATCAGTGGTCAGTGGGAAACAGCTGAAAATTGTATCATAAAGTTTAGGAAAGATCTCAAAATAAAACTCCTACAAATCAACCCTGAAATAACTGGCATATATGATTAAGATGAGGTCTCAAATGGTGTACCTTCTTTTATGCTGAAGGTCTATGTACACTCCGTGGCTCTACTCGAAGAAGAAACTTCTACTACTCTCTTGAGGTTTGATCTTTTTCTCTAATTTGGATTTTCTTGGTCTTGACATTTTTTGTTTATATGTTAATATTATTGATTTTATTTCCTGGAAGTCATTTCATATTTTTGTATGAAGAAATATTAACATCTAATATATGCATGTTAATTATTTGAAGCTGATGGTGTATGGACTATAGCCTTGTGGTCTAAATGATCAGAGGTCTCTCTGAAGTCACTCAAATTTTCCCTTATTTAAAAAAATTATATAATTGGTAACTATACAAAAGTAACAAATTATATCTTAGCTACTCTTTTAGAATATGATTTGAAATATGAAAACATGCTAACAAACTAATTGTTATCAATTAATCTAAGGATTTAAGGTTATAATTTTGAGGTTAGGTTAATGATGTATCTAGAATCTTTTAACTCTGTTTAAGAGCTGACTCCTCCAAATATTAGTTTTGTGATGTCAGGAAATTTATTGAATCTATGCCTCACTTTTTCTCATCTGATGATGTAGAAATTAATGGTGCCTACCCCATAGGATTGTTTTGAGGATTAAATGAGTTAATATTTTTTAAATGTTTAGAAAGTAAACAAGTATTTAAACATCATCTAAGAGTTTGTGTGTTATTATCTATCTCCCAATTCAATGACTGTTTCTCCAGCTATGTTAAATATGTTATTAAATCCATCCACTGAGATTTCAATTATTGCTTTTTTCATTTGTTGGTTTTATTTTTAAATCTCATTGTTCATTTCACTTTTTCCTTGTTCTTCATGTTTTAAAAATAAAAAATTTCCTTAGTTATAGTCAACACAATTATTTTATATTCTATGTTCACCAAAAACGTCATGTCTGAGACCACTTGAATTAAAATTCTTGGATTGAGAGTTTTTGGATTATCTAGGAATAATGGATTTAGGCTGGGAACCACACTAGGGCTAAGTTTTTATTGAGAATTTTTCAAGGACAATTTTTTTTGTTCTCCACATTGTGCCAGGGTTCAAAATAGGCAGTTTAACTTGCTGTCATTTGGAGCTGGGAGTGGAAGCAGACTTATTTCTAATTCACTCTATTTCTGAAGTATGAGGATATAGTCCTTTACACAGGAATCTCCCTTATAAAGGTCTTTTGGTGGGCTTCTCTCTTTGCAGTTCTGGGAGACCTTGAAAAAAATCAAAGCTCAAGTGCCCTTGGATTTAGCAAATGTCATTGGAGTTCACTTTATTTATGTTTGTTCTGTTCTGTTATGTGACTTTAGTTTTTCCTTCCCAATTCTTAAACTTTTTCTTACACTACTCTCTTTTTTAAGAATTGAAATAAGAACACTTAACATGAGATCTATCTTTTTAATAAATTTTATGTTTGCAATACATTATTGTTGACTACGGTCACTATACTGTACAGCAGATCTCTAGAACTTATTTATCTTGCATAACTGAACAGCTTCTCCCCATATCCGCCTCCCTCTTGCCCCTGGCAACTCGCCATTCTACTCTTTGCCTCTATGAATTTGACTAATTTAGATATTTCATAGAAGTGGAATCATGCAGTGTTTGCCTTTCTGTGGCTGGTTTATTCCATGTAGCATAATGTCCTCCAGGTTCATCCATGTTGTTACCTGTGGCAGAATTTCCTTATTTTTTTGAGGCTAAATAATGAATATTAAACAAAGAACTCATTGTATGAATACACCATATTTTCTTTCTCCATCCACCTGTTGATGGACATTTATGATGTTTCCATATCTCGGCTGTTGTAAATAATGCATAATAAACATGGGACTGCAGAGATCTCTTCGAGATCCTGTTTTCAGTTCTTTTAAATATATAACCAGAAGTGGGATTTCTGGCTCATATGGTAGTTCCGTTTTTAATTTTTTGAGGCACCCCAATATTCTTTTCCATAGTGGCTGCACCATTTTAACTCTTGCTCAGTACCTACAAGAATTCCAATTTCTCCAGAGTCTCACTTGTGTTTTTTTGAAAATAGCCGTTCTAGTACGTGTGTGGTGATGTTTTGTCTAATAGGTGTGAGGTGATTAGCATATTCCTGATGATTAGTGACATTGAGCATCTTTTCATATACCTGCTGATCACTTGAATATCTTCTTCAGACAGATGTCTATTTTATGATGTTGTATGAAATCCTTATATGTCTTAGATATTAGCCCCTTATCAGATACATGAAATAAATGTTTGTTTATTTGCTGTATACTCTTAGCATCATTTCCAGAGACTTTAAATGGTTGTTCTTTTTACATAATTTTTCACCATTTTCTCTGGAAGTTAAGGAGGGATGAGTCCACGGAGCACCTTGTGCTGTCTGCTAGATACGGAGCCCATGTATTTATTTTTAATTAGTGTAATAAATAAATGTGATAGAAATGATATAAACCTATGTGAACTAGGACATTGCCACTCATTTCGATCTTTCTATGTGCTCTTTACTCATACCATCCCCATGCTTCCCTCACTCCTCAAAGTTACCAAGGTTTGAATTTTACACTGGTTCCTTTATCTAAAAAAATAATTTTATCAGCTAATTATGCAGGCCTAAAATATGTAACATTGAATATTAACTATTTTTGAAATTATACAAAGACTGTTACCTAAATATAGCCTATGGGACTCAGTTTTTCACTCACATTGTATTATTAAGATTTCTCCATATTGCAGCATTTAGCTTTAATTTAGTCAGTTTTATATCTCTATAACATTCCCAAATGTAAATTTATTTGTAAGTCCTTTCTCTTTTCAATGGATACTGGGTTGTTACCAGTTTTTCTTTTTATTCAGTGTTAGGTCTCTCTACTATGATTTCTATCCCTGACACTTGACTGAAGCTGGGGACACTAGGTCAGTAATTATGTTATACCCAATCGAACAGGCACTTTTCAGGCTTCATCTTACAAGACCACACATCGCCATCCACCTGAACTGGCTTTCCCTTCCTTCAAAAACATTCTTGGCTTCCATGGTACTTCTATTGTGGCTTACCTCTTCTTTCTCTGGTCCTTTTTCCACAAATTCCTTTATCTTCTCCATCTTCTGTCCATGCCCTCTGAAGGCTATTCCAGACGGCCTGACCTTGGGAATCCTCCTTCACTCAACTCTCTCTTCTTCAGCATGGAAAAGTACCAACCGAAGTACTTGATAAAATGAAGATTTTGGAGGGTATAGTGATTTAGTAGGTATAGAATGAGACAGAAAAGTTTGCATTTTTTACAAACACCCATTTCTGAATGGCTTTAGGTAGTTCTCAGAATTTATTCTACTGTCTCTTTTCCTGCAAAGATTCTTCGCTTTGCTTAGTTTGTGATGTCTTCTAGAGGTTTTATGAAAGTTAATTTCCTTAAAGAAATCACTAGCACTTATAATAATTTTTAAAACCATGCATTTAGAATTGCACTTAAACAGAGAGGACAAGCTTTCAAGCAATTATATAATATTTTCTATGCTTTGGAGATGGTATCAACAGAAGAGTTATCTGTGTGGCAGATCCACTGGTTAACAGGACTGAAAGAGAGTCTTTTATGGTCATTGGTGCTGGTCAAGCTAAACAGTTCTTTGAAGCAAAGGGAACCAGAAAATCTCAAAAACTGTAGCCACCTCATATGGAAAATTTGATTGATATGAAAAGGCTTTTGCTGGTATCTATAGATTTAAGCAGTGTGCTGTGGATGTGCAAGATGATGCTAATAGGTAGGCAGGGGTCAGCAAATCAGCCTTTTATAGATGACATTAAGGATTTTGTCTTCGCCTATATTGGAATAAGAAGCCAATGGAAAGTCTTAAATACAATGATAAGGTAAAGGTAGCAGGTCCCATGATTTCAGACATATACTGTGAAAGGCTCAGTCTGGTGAATAAAATGAGTGTGGGGTTCAACTGTGCATATAGGCTGAAGGAGTCTAGTTGGGAGGTTATCATTGAAGCCAAGGAGAGATAGAGTGGAGCTTGACTCAGAATGGTGACAATAGAGATGGACTTTAACTGAAGAGATCATTATGATTTATAATCACCTGGCTTGTAATTGGATTGGATATAGGAAATGAAGGAAAACCAGGCTCCCGACCAGTACTACTGGCTGAAGAGAGGTTCTGTTGACTGAGGAATGGAATAATGCTACAGAAGGCCACTTTGGATCTTTGATCATATAAGCTGCAGTGTCTTTAGGTCTGAAAAAAAGTGACCTACATACATAAATCCTGTCTGTGTTTTCTTCTTTCAGTGGATGGACTACTAAGGAATGTCTCTTTTGTGTATTTCACATATATTAACTTCTCTTATCATTGACAACTATTCCCACATGGATGAAAACACACTGCTGACAGTGTCTATCTCCTGAAGAGAGGGCTTTGGCTCTGTCTATGGTTCCCCGTGCAAACAGCAGAAGGAATGCTCTCAGTGGCCCAGTTTGCTCAGGTGGCTATCTTTGGGCTACCAGATGGGTGGGACCATGTAATAGCCTACCAGCTCCTTCGGGAACCAGGTGAATGGAATGGAGTAGGAAGAATTAGGGAATTAGGGGCATATTCAACAGTAGGTGTCTACAATATGCTTGTTGAGAAAAGCAGAAAAAGAAAACAACCAATGCACTCTCCACAGACCAAGCCTGGGTTAGTAATGTTTGCCCGATTTTGTTTTGGGTGGAACATAAGAACCTATAGTACTTTTCTTAGTACTAAAAAGTACTATGAAGTACTTGCCTTAGCACTATAAAGTACTGTAGAGTACTCATTTTGTGTACTATAGTCTGGGATGAATTGTACTTCCTGGTTAAGGCAAATAAAGCATTTTATTTTCCTATATTATGATTTCCTTCCTATAGTTCTCCATCCCTATAAAAATGCCAGAAAGAAAAAAAGTAAGAAATTTGGATATAGTAAATGTAGTATAATGCTATCTTGCCACACCAAGAAATTGTCAGTTTATTCTATAAAAAGATGGATTTTATGTGCTCCCTATTGTACATATGAGGAATCCCCAGTGCTCTAGCCTCTTGTTCCAATATTCTGTGCCCTCCCTTGTCCCCTCTAAAATTTTACTCATTTTACTTCAGGAAATGTTAAATGATCTCTTTGCTCCAGAACTGATTCACTTGGGTAATCATTCCATCATTCCACTGGGGTTAAAAGAGTATAAAGATTATGGTAATAGTTAAGAAAGAAAGTGAAAAGATAAATTGGTTATGACTAACAGAAAAAATTGAAACACAATTGCTTGCGTATACATGACTTAGGCAAAGGGGAAAAACCAGTTAGTTACCCTACAGTGAGAGATGATAGGCAATAATTTTAAAAGCTTTTGTATTTGCATAATTATTTTGCATCAGTGTAGTATTGTTTATCTCTGTTTACATGTCCATATTTATAAATTGTGAATTGTACTTCCTACAGTAGTGACACAGTATCTTTTTCTTTTCAAGAAAACACATTATTTTGACTTTTTAGAAGGTAATAAAGTTACTTATATCATTTTATACTTTGATTTTTAATTACATACATTGCTTGTATTTCCAACACATTGTGGTTTCTTTGGGAAAATCAAAATGGTGTTGGTATACAGGACATAGATATTAAAGGATGCTGGAGGCCATCAAGAGGACGTGACTGCCAGCTTTCCCACGAGCTGGACCCCAGGCAATTGGAGGCTCCTCACCTACTTCCCTGTCCTGGGAATGTATGTTCTGCTCATTGACCCCACAGTGGGAACCATGTCCAAGGACGCAGCCTTGAGAAAGCAATGTGATGTTGAGATCATCTGGATAGAATAGGTGACTGAACCCTGTTTAAGGCCTCTGTATAAAATTTTAAGATTCTCTTGGGTGGGTGTAGAGATCTATTCATCTTGCAGCACCCAAGACAAGCTTAATGAGTAAGTTTCCTTGCCCATTAAATCTGCCACCTACCATTCTCGAGGGGCCTGCCTCTTTCCTTGGTCTCTCCTTGCCATTCGTGTATGGGGGCCATTTTCAGATTTCACCCAGGAAGCTCCTGAAGTTTGCAAACTGACAAAGAGATAAAAAAAAGTCTGTGGTTTAGAAAATAGAGTAGCAGAAGGCATGCATTTGTATATATTTTAAGTCCTTTGAGTTTTTTCTCTAAATTATAACAACTCCAAATTAGACATGTATGAATAACAAAACAAAACCACTAGCTAGGATTACTGTACTCTGCACTCTCATTTTATCATGGAGCATAATCTAAATCTTCTCAAATGCCTGATTTAAATAAGATAAGCCATATTCCATATGTGCCTTTCACTCTCCTATTTTTCATTCACTGTAGTTGTAGAAGCATTCTGAGTCAACATTCTCCTAAATTTTCCCTTGAGTTAGAAGCAATGTTTAGAATGAGGAGAAACTTATAGACTCTCTTATTATGTGCCTTTCATAAGTACTGAGAAGAGGATGATAGAATTTAGAAGTAAGAAAATTCAATACACATTTTTCTCACTGTTCATGCCTTAATTCTACCATCTATTCTTTTGTTCATTTATCAACACTTGTTGAACATAGATTATGTTTCAAGGAATGAGGGAATAACACAGAATGCACTCATTGCCCTTGAGGAACTCCCAGGTAGTGTGAAATAAAAACATGCAAAACAGGTATTGCAGTATAAAGTGACTAATGCCGTGGGGTGGGATGGCAGTACAAGGGCAGCATTCTAGGGATTGAAGAGACAAATCAGGGGAGTATCTTGGGAACAGTGTCATTTGAATTTCACATTAAGGGATAAATTGCTATCAAAGTGAAACAATATTCATTTGTTTGGATATTTCAGTTAAGAGGAATCCCATGTGCACAGACATGGTAAAGATAAGCTCACTGGGGATAATGTGGGTGGCTTTCCATGGCTACAACTTTGGATGCCTATGAGGGGTGGCAGGTGAGTCTGGAGAGGTATACAGCAGCTAGGGACTGTTTCAAAGGTCATGGGAAGCAGTCTTTCTATCCTACCCTTGAAACACCATTATTAACCTTTTCTTAATTTTGCAAAATATTTCTTAAAGCAATTGTCTAACTTGAAAGTCATCACAAGTCAGATTTGTACAGCTCTGAATTTTTCCGATTAATGATCAGTTCTCCATTTCACTTTGAAAGACTTAGGCTAGGCATAAGTTTCATAACTATTTCTTTAAGTTGATATGCCAAATACAATTCCTTTTCTTCAGTCTTAAATACCAGTGAGTGCTATTGTGCATTGAGGGACCCCTGTTATTTGTAAAATTACCTCTATTGTTGCAGTCTGACAAATTACTAACAGATACACATCCCCAAAATGCCAGGCACTTTGGTTCATTTAACTGCTTTCATTGGCATTTTATTCCTTTCCCCCATGATTACTGTCATTTTTTTAGCTCTGTGTTAAATCACTGTCTAATTATGCATCATCACAGAAACTCAACAGTTGAGCTTGTCTTACTTCTAAATTCTAAAAGCAACTCTGTTGAGTCAGGCTCACAAGGAGAGTGTTGTCACTTCTCTTGACCTTGCTTTGCCCTCTGGGTGTTTGGGATGTTTGAGTTCTACCATTAAGGTGGGAATCTGCTCAGATAGAGTGGAGTGCTTTAGAAAAGCTCATTGGTCACTTGGGTAAGGTGAGGAATAAGGTGCAAAGCAGGAAACCATCTTCTAGTGGTTTCTTTGCCACATTCAGATGACCTGATTTTTCTTGTTTCTAATCAAAAGGCATTGACTGATGGGAAGCTTGAGATGGAATCTTGAGTTTTTGGCCAAATATCACAAAATTTTAAGTATTAGAAATGGTTCTACTGCTAGTATCTGGGAAAATTTCATGTGATAGATTCAGGGAGTCCTGCAGAATGAGTATGACTTTTGATCCTGGTGAATTACTGTTCAGAATATGGAATCTAAGTTGAGTGGGGGCATGAGAGCCAGCGATTCTCTTATGATCCCCAGTGTATTTCCGGGGCTCCATGACCTCTCTTTTCACTTCTCATATATTTTTATTTTGATGCCTTGATAAAAATACCAAAGAATTTCAGTAAGTTCATTTATAATCATAATCTCATCTGGGATCATCACCTGTTCCCATTTATCAGCATTGCTGAGGAAAAATGTTACATTTTTATTTTTATTTAATGAAGAACCAGCTGCTTTAACAGATGTTTCATAAATTTAGAAGATGCCCTGCATTTCCTCATCAGCAAGAGAACACCTAAATGCTCTCTGCACAGGCAACAACTGATAGGAGTACTTTTCTTTCTTGACCATTAAATTCCTTGGAAAAATTAATTAAAAATTATTCAACTCCCTAAACCAATAATCAGTATATAATGGCAGATTACATAGTCTCATCTATCTTTTCTTTCGTGTTTTATCTTGAAAATCATTAATCAAAAAGGGATGGCTATAATGTGTGGTGGGCAGTTGGTATTTCTATAAACTATCTTAATCTACAACCCATCAAGGCAAGCATTATTATCTCTACTTAAAGATGACAAGCCAGAGACTTAGAGATGCTAAGATCATTCAGCTAGAAAGAGCATAGTCAACATTCAAACTCAGTCTGACTTCAAAACACATACACCTTTGATCCCTACCTATCTTACCAGACAGGCATTGTTTCATGAAAATTTTCTAGTGAAGATGCAAAACAAATACTCTCTCAAAATTCTCTGAAGATATATATTGTTCAAGGGACTCAAGAAGGTCCTCCTTAATAACATGAAGGTATCAATGGTATTTAGAAATGTAAATAATTGGGGCCCTTACAAAAAAAATAGAAACAAAGAGGATTGTATATTGTCATTAATCTTTAGGAAGGTCGTACTCAGCCGGAACACACTAGGCCTTCATTTTCTGTGAAGAATGAATCTGAGATGAGCTGGTGGGTCATGTCAGAGGGTTCCACTGTGTTCTTGAATGATTTATGGACTTGAAACATCATCCCCGATATCTATAGAAACATTCCCCCTCTTAGATTCCTAGAGTTCTCTATGCTAAGGATTACACATTGCTTTTCACACCCGAATCTTACAAGTTACTTTACACCTCTGAAGTAATGACTATGTTAGAGGTGGAAGGTTAGACATTTAAACTTCAAAAAGTTCACCATTTTATTCCCAGTCAGCTGCACACAGACACTTGTTTTACTCAAGCAGTCATGAGTCTTTTGTTTGGTGAGAAGGGAAGTTTTGTTGATGCTTCCTACATTACAATTCATTTTATGCTCTTGAAATTAATTAGAAAAGAAACAAAACATGATTTCCAATTGTGTCCCTCAATGAATTTTTTTTGCTATCAAAGTTGAGTTACTTTTCTGTTGTCACCCCGATCATTCCATAGAATGAGGTAACCTTGTTTTGCCACTTGCTCTTCTTGCATATTTAACATCTCTTGCCAGCTATCGACTTGGTCAATACCCATCCATCCATCTATTCATCTTTGCACCCATCCCATGCATCCATCCATTCTTCCATTAATCCATCTACCCATTTACTCATTTAACTCAATCATCAGTTATCATGCAACTTCCACTTCCTTTGGTCATTGTATTTGTACTTTATTGAAATATATTTGTAAAAGTACCAACAATTACATGACTTATATTTTCCATGTATTTCTTTACTTACCATGTGGCAAGGCAGTGTTTGAAATAATTGCAGACAAATTCCTTCTCTCGTGGAGCTTGCATTACAGAGGTGGGAGACAGAAAACTTACAATAAATATAATAAACAAGCATGGAAGATGCTAAATGGTTTGGAAAAAAATGAGCAAGCCCAAGGGTATTCTGAATATTAGAGATGAGGAGTATGCTGCAGTTTTAAATAGGATCATTAGGACAGATTTCAATGAGAAGGTGACATCTGTGCAAAGATTTAAAGGAGAAGAGGGAGTTATCCGAGTAGATATGTGGGGTGTGTGAGGTAAGTGTAGTTGAACTGTGAAATGAGAGATCAGATGAAGTAAAATGAATAATGGAAAGCCAAGTCATGTAGGGCCTGTAGAACTTTCTAATGACATTGGGGTGAGATGGGGAACCACTGGAGATTTCGAGAGAAGAATGCCACAGTCTGATTTATGTGTTAAATGTGGCCTGTGTTGAGAAGAGACTGCAGAAGGAAACCCACTTAGGAGCTGACCGGTCATCCAGGTCAGAGACAGTGGCAGCTTGAATGAGTGTCATGGTGAACGTGAGGACAAGTAGATGAGGTCGAGTGGAGCTGCCAGAATTTCCTAATAGTAGATGTGGGATTTAAAAAAGAGGAGCCAAAGATACATCAATTAAAACGAAGAAGGTGGTAAGTGGATCAGGATGGGAAGGAGGATTAGGCCATCAGTTTTGATTATCTTAAATATGATGTGCCAAATGTCCAACCAGAGACTTCAACGAGGCAGTTAGGGACACAAATCTGGAAACCAGAAGAGAGGTCTGGGCTGAAGATTTACATTTGGGAGTCATTGGCATATGGTGGGTATTTAACAGTATGAGATTGGATGAGATCACAAAAGGAGTGAATACAGGTGTCCCAACATTATGAGGCTGGGCAGGAGAGGAGGAACCGGCAAAGAACACGAGGAACGACCTGTGAAGTAAGAAGAAAATGAAGGGAGTATCTTGGAAACCTAGTGAAGAAAGTGTTTCAAGGAGGAGGGAGAGATCAACTGCCAAATGCTGCTGATAAGTCAAGGAAGCTAAAGACTAGAAGGCAGATAATTAACCTTTAGAGAGTAAACACTACAATCCTACTAATGATTATGAAAGGACTTTTATTTTAAAGTTGAAATTGAGAAAATCATGGTAAAGACAAATATTAAAGAGAGTGTATTAGCAGGATAACTTTAGGAAAAGACATCCTGGCCATTTTGAGCCAGCAGATGTTTAGAGACAGTAGTACAAAGCACAGTAATATATATTAGATTATGTCACAATTCCTTTTTATTGTTTCAAATTCTTTACATAAAAACAATTTCCTGATTCAAATTAAAAATTTATATTTAAAGGTATACTTTGTGATGTCACTCTACTCCTGTCCCCATTTAGCCCATTCCCTATCTCTCTCTTTTTGTATATGCTTTCAGTATTTCTTATTGTAGATATTAGCAAATGCAAACATGTACTTATTTTCCCAAATTGCTTCCTCAAAAGGTAGCATACTGTAAACACTTTTTCATTATTCTTTCTTTTCTAAACAATGTAACTTAGTTTTTCTATGTTATTAAAAGAGAATTTCCTCATTATTTATTTATGGTTGGACAGTTTCATTATAATTCACTTAAACAGCTTTTTTTGATAGACATCTGGATTTTTTCCTAACTTTAAAAATTCGATAGTGTTATGGCTTTAAACATTCACACATATTGAAGTATATTTATATGATAAATTCCCAGAAGTGATATCACCTAGTCAATTTTTGGGTAAACTGCATACACACTGTTAAATTTCCCTCCTTGGGGAGTATACTATTTTGTATTCCTGTTGGCTAAGATATATGAGTGCCTGATACTCTAAACCCTTATCAACAGAACATGTTGCTAAATCTTTGGATTTTTGCCAAAATGGTAGATGAAAAATGGAATCCCTTATAGTTGAGGCTGAGCACATTTGTATTCATTTAAGGACCATTTGTGTTTTTTTTCCATGAGCCTTCTGATCATCTCCTTTATCCATTTTTCTATTGAGTTTCTGATGCTTTTCTTCTAGATTTTTACAAGTTTTTTATATAATAGGGAGATGAACTCTTGCCTGTGATATGAGTTATATATTTTTGTTCATTTTCTAGCTTAGATTTTTGCCATGTAGGTTTTTTTTAATGCAACTATGCATTTGAATTTATAATTTATATTATAGCTTGTAGATTTTAAGTCAGTTAAAATGTCTTCCTCATTCCAAGAGCATAAAGGGTTTTGATGTTTCCTTCTAGTACTTTTTTGATCCATTGGCGTTCTGCCTGGTATGTAGTGTGAACACAATTTGATCTTCTTCCAGATGGTTTCCCAGAGGTCCCAACTCAATTTAGTTAAAAGTCCATCTTTATTTCCATTGATTTGAGATTCTACCTTCATCATATACCAAGTTCCCACCTGCATTTGGGCCTACACTTAGACTTTCTATTCTATTCTGTTGGTCTGTCCACATAATCTGTTGTCCCATTGCTTTAACTTCTTGTGGCTCTAGAGTGGGCTTTAATTTAATGAAGTTATCCTCATTCTTTTCTCTTTCAGAGTTCTTGTGGCTATATATCATAATTTGAATATTTGTGGAATCATTTGGCATACCTGTATTTAAACAAAAATAAGCTTTAATAATTATTTTTAGTTTATAGTTATTTAGGTCCATTTAATCATCCATTCATTCCATCAATATTCCTTGAGCTCCATTTTTGTGCTTAGCACTTTTTACATATTTGGAAACATCAGTAAACAAAACAAACTTCTCTCTTATGGCTTTGTAGCCACGTACATTAGTCCTGAGTCTTTCAAGAACAAAGAGTATTTGATTATTGTACACATTATCTGAGATTGAATTAAAGCAGAATGTCACCTTTGTTATCTCAATATTTTAGGAAGAAAAAAATATTCAAAATCTTGTGCAGCATACATAGTAAATCACCTTTGATATGGAATAGTAAAGAATATAAGGAGTATGAAGAAAAGAAGAGTGTTAGAGAAAAATGAGATACCCAAAAGATGTCTTTTTTTTCCACTTATCTCAGTTGGAATTAACTATTTAGTATCATAAATTTGCAGTACACTGACAATGAGAACATTTCAGCAGTTGACAAGACTAAGAAATGATTATTTATGGACTATATAAGTATTTAAAATATGACTCCTAAATTACTAATGATAAAAGTGTAATAATAGTTTTTTTGTATGAAAGTCAAGATTTTATCCTCAGATCCCGGGACTATGATGGGATCTTTGGCAGTGGCCTTAGCGTTGGCTGAATGTTTCTTTTAGCACTTGGCCACATAGTGTGACATAAAAATATGCAGACTGAGGTCCTTTACTATCAGTTATTTTTTCAAAAGATAGAAGCTCAGAGATGGGAATAACAGAGGTATAGGGCACACGTGTCAGTGGCACGCTGGGCTCAGGACAACCTTTTCATCAATTAGAAGTGTTCTCAGCCCCAGATAAACTATCCAATGAACAAAACTTACATGGAGGCCACTTACCTGAACTTTTTACCCTTCTGCCATGTAGGATTATTCCTTAGTCCTTTAGCAACCACCATACACTGAGGAAAATTTGTTATAGGCCTTGGAGTTAAAAAAACAACTTATTCAAGGACATAATTAAAACAAAACCCATTTAAACAGTATATAGCCAACATTTAAAACTGATATGCAGAATAGTTTTTAATAGGTCTACACTTATATCATTGCTTTTGCTTGGAACCTCCTTCCCCATCACATCTGCCTTGCTTTTTAAATCTCAGTAATTGCCTCCACAAGTGCATTCTTTCTGAACTAGCTCCCAGGGAGTTAAGAATACACCATTAGCTATCCATAGTTGGTGATTGCCTCAGTGCTTGGATACAGCAGTAGTAGTTCTCAAATTTGGCATCCATTAGAATCACCTGGAGGGACTGTTAAACTACAGATTGGTGGGTTTTACCATCTGATTGCTGACTGAATAGGTCTGGGATGGGGTCCAAGAATTTACATTTCTGACAAGTTACCGTATACTGCTAATACTGCTGTTCTGGGACCATAGTATAAGCACTGCTGGTATATTATTTTAATAAAAGATTTTTGTTGTTTATTCACTTGTCTCTACATTAATTGAAATCAAATCAAATTCAGTTTCATGTCAATTTCTAGAACCTAGAAGAGTGTCTGTTATATAGTAGATGCCTTATAAATAGCTGTTGATTAAATACACAGAGAGCTTTGTTCAAGAGTGATATTCTGAATGTGTAGCCTTTCTCAGATTTGAACTTGTGAGCTACTTTTTTTTCTTGGTAACCACTTGCTATTTTCTGGGAAACTAAAATTTCAAAGGTAATTGATATCTTTAATGTAAAATCTGAAGTATTTTAAGAGGGACTTCTGGATTATTTACTTTATTAGTCACTAGTTAATATCAAAGTTAGTTTTAAATTAATGCTTTATTTGTAGATACATAGAAATGAAATCTCATTAGTGCATTCAGCTTGTATGCACAGTTGGCCTTTGAACAACATGGGTTTGGATTACACTGGTCCATTTATACATGGAAATTTTTTCAATAAATATATTGGACCATTTTTTTGAGATCTTTGACAATTTGAAAAACATTTTCTTCCTCTAGCTTACTTTATTGTAAGAATAAATATGTAATACAAGTAACACATAAAATATGTATTAATCAACTGTTTATATAATCTATAAGGCTTCCAGTCAACAGTAGGCTATTAGTAGTTAAGTTTTGGGGGAGTCAAAAGTTATACATGGATTTTTGACTTGCATGGGGGTCAGCACCTTTAACCCCTGCATTGTTCAAGGGCTAACTGTACTCTCAAAAAAAAAAAACTAAGAAAAACCTCAGCAAAGATTTCAGATAGTAATAATTTTACCATAATCTTAAAGTAAAATTGCACAGAATACATGTTGTAATAATACTCCTTGATGCCAACTATTAGAACTTATTGCATTAGCTCTATGGGGGGCAGTGATCTAGGGACTGAGTTCCCCATGTAGAAACAATAAACGATAAACATGTAGATAATTCAAGTAGAAAAATGGTATCAGATTTCTAAACTGCTGCCAACAAGCGTACCCTCGAAAAGGAAAATCAAATGAACCAAAACAAAAAACTGAGAACATTTTCCACAAAATTGAGGATGAGAGGGATGAAGGAGAAGAATACTTAACAGAGTGGTAAAATGAATACTTAACAGAGTGGTGAAATGAGCATATGCCACAATACACAATTTTATTTCATCTAAAAGTAGCATTCTACTTTGGTATTGGTTGCAGAATAATGAGGTCCCCACTGAAGTATCTTCTCTCTTTTCATCAACGCCTCCTCTCTGTGCCCACCCCAAGGCAACCTGCAAAAGAGCACCAAGCTCTGCTGGGTTGGACCTTTGTTCACAGGGCAGGTTCTTCTGAACGTTCCCCCTGCCCTGTGGAACTGAAGAAGTTGCAGATAAAACTGGGAAAATTTCTTCCATTGACTACTGAGTCAAAATACAGCTTGGGACACAAGAGTCAGGGGAAATATTTTGAAATAAATCTGAAAACAAAGGTTAAAAATGTTGACAACTTTATAGTCATTTAACCTTCTTTCCATTTCTATTTCTTGCTTTAAAGAGTTTCTTATTCTCTGCCCGAGTATTTGTTGACTTGGGAACTGATGAAAGGACAGAGATGAAAAAACTTTTGTCTGTGACCTTACTCTTTGGCTTATGTTCAGTAAAATGATAAAATTGAATGAGAATTTTAATTTTGTTCTGTTCTTTTCTTTTTCACTCTTCATTCCATAATTAGATTACTCTTTCTCTTACCTTATTTTCCCTAGATGCATCTTCCATTGTTAGCACTGCTTGTAGTTCAAAAGTTTTTCAGGTGCAAAATTCTCTCTGGCATCTATTGTCTGGCTCTTAATTTTTAATGCCTTTCTTTTTTCCCCACACCTACTACTTGTATTTTTCATTTCCACGGATTTGATCTTGTTGGCAGCTGGCTTTGTCTCCATTATTTCATCCTACTCACATAAATACTGTCAAAGCAACTCACCTCTGGTTTACCTTAGAGGAGAAACTAGTGAATAAAGAATGTGCTACACCTTTCCTTTCTTTCAAAGAACAGATAACTAGCTATTCACATGAAATGTTGCCCTTGTAAATTTTATTATATTTCCCTTTAATAATTAATCTAGTCTTTGTCATATAAAGAGCACTGACATCCTCTTCTACAGATTTGCTCTATGTTAGAGTCTTGTTAATTCTTACTACTTGTAGAGAATGAAAATACTATAAAGAGTGGAGAAATATCAAAAATCTGGAAGAGAAAACCATTTCACCTATTGCATTTCTTCTCTTTCTTTTAGGATGATTTCAAATTTTATACAAATGCCTTAATTCTGTATTGACTCTTTGCCTTCATGAAACTTAAACAACTAACCATGTTAGACTATATTTCTTAAAATCTAAAAACATGTATTATAAAATTTACTTCAAAGGGATTATCTCTAGAGATATGTTCTCAGTGTGTTATGTGCAAATTTCAGCCAGTAAAATTTTCTGTTCTAGTTTTAATGACTTAGCTTTTGTTTCTGGGATTAATGGATATCTTGTTGACTTTGTACCTTCCTGGTATCCAGTCAAAGCATCTTTGTATTAATTTTGTTGAGACTTTTCTAGCCAGAAAGGGTGATATCAGTGGCCTGTAAGATTTTGGCCTTGTTGATATAGTTTGTGGAAAGCAACAAAAAGGAATTTCCTTTATTTAGTGTAGTTGGTGTTAATTATCCCTGTATCTTAGAACCATCTGAAGAGTTTTTTAAAAACTACAGCTATCAGTACTGAACTCCTGGAGATTTTTTTTTCAATGGACTTGATGGTGGGGGTGGGGGGACAGGGTGCAAGAAGTATTTTTAAAAGTTTCTGAGTTGATTCTAATGAGCAGTTGGAATTATGAACCATCAATTTATCATCAGATTGATAAACTGTGAGTACAGGTGCAAGAGCATCTTCATGGCATGAGGCACACCGTGGCTTCTCAACTTGAGTCCTTTTTTGGGCTTGTCTTTTAGAATTCTAAAAGATGACTTGAACTGGCCCCACAGTGGTTACATTTGCCTCTGCCCCTCTCCTTTTGCATGGCTATTATATGTCATTCTTTTGAGAATAAATGTAAATGTCCAAATTATTGATGAAAATCAGGATGAAGGGAGAGCACCCATTACAATGTTGAAAAATGAAAGAGAATGTGTGTGCCTTTATTTCTGAAACGGGCAAAGCACACCCCTAATCTAGTTATATCCATCATGTCAACCTCGCCTACAAACTTGCTGTTGTCTGTCTATAGAGATATGACATTAAGTAGCCCATATACTGTTATTTATTTGTTTATAGGTTAATTGTTCAGAATACTGATCTCCTGGGCTCATTTCCCATTCTTTTTCAAATACCCTTTCAAATCAACAAACATAAACCAGGACAGATTCTTCCACACAGGGGACTCTTAAATGATGCAGATTCTTTCTGCTTGGTGCCTTTAAAAAAAATCACTCTTGTAAGAAAGCACAAACCAGCATAAATATTGCTGTAACTCCAGTGGTTACTGCAAGATTTTTGGTCCTCACTTTTGGAGGGATGCAAGAAAGTAATTGGGAGACCCCAAATTTTTGACTACTTGCCCTTTTGATTAATTTTGCACTGAATATACAGAGGGAGGCCTATAAGATGCCATAAAATTTTTTAAATTTTTCAAAGAAATCACTTGAAGATGTATTACTCAGCTATGTGAGAGCTTCTGTGGGACTCTAAATCTGCCTTTAAAAATGCAATAAAAAATAAAAGTTTAATTCTGAGCTGTCACGATAGAGGCTCTCACCGATGCCCCCATTTTCTACATCCCATAGTTGTAATTGCATAGTAACCTCTGCCTTCATTTTGTAATGCATTTACTTTTTAATTAGCAAAAAGTAAGTCCAAAGCCTACTCTTTGACCACTAGGTGGATATGTGAAGAGAAACTGGGTCAGGGGTTTGCAGTGGGATTTTAATTCCCTTGATGGGATTATGTGTAACAGAACTGGCAGAATCAGAGGGTGAAGGGCAGAGAGCTCATAAAGCAGAACCCTGATTTTGGCCTTTTGGACCAAATCTAAAAGCCCAAGAAATCAATGCAGAATCTGAGGTGACCTCTAAGAGTGAGAACAGAGAAACTATGGGCTAAAAACTAGAAAACTAAACATGAAAACAAGGAAGATTCTAAAATTGAGGACTCAGTAGCAAAGAGTGGTCAAAGGTAGATGTAGAAAGGAATTCTAGGAGCAAAGATAGCTGAAGTAGGGATGAGAGTTTGCAGAAACATCTTAAGTGAAATGAAATGAAGGGAGATGGGCATGAGCCCTGGCTGAATTCAGGCAGGAACAGATTTTTTCATTTACCATGTCTTGGAAATAAGTACTCAGTTCACGGAGAACTTCCTTATCCTTGTTCATGGCTGCCTAGTAGTTCACATGTAGATGTATCGTAGCTGGCTCAAACGAATCTACATATGGCATTTAAGTTGTTTCCAATATTTAGAAATTTTTGGAAACATCGGTCACATGTATTTTGATAGTTTTAGAAGTGTTTCATCAGTGTATATCCCTAGAAGAGAGATTTCTGTATCAAAATGTAAGCATATGTAGAGTTTTGGTAAGCATTGCCAAATTTCCCTCCATTAAGATTGCAAGTTTGTGTTTCAGTCAGTTCAGGCTGTTATAACAGATTACCACAGACTGGGTGGCTTAACAACAATTTATTTTTCATGGGTCAGGAAGCTGGGAAGTCCAAGATCAAGACACCAGCAGATTTGGTATCTAGTGAGGGGCCCTCTTCTGAGTTGCAGACTGCCAACTGCTTTCAGATTCTCACATAGTGAATGAGGACAAAAGAGCACTCTGGAGGCCCTTTGATGAGGGCACTAATCCCATTCATGAGGGCTCCACCCTCCTGACCTAACCTTCCAAAGGCTCTACCTCCTAATGTGATCACCTTGACAGTTAGGATGCAAACATGAATTTTGGGGGGACACAAACATTCAGTCTATTGCAGTCTGCATCCCAGTTAGCAATGTCTGATAGTGTCTGTGTCCCCTACTGCTTCGCAAACAGAGTGTATTGTTATACTTTATAATTTTTGCTAACTTGACAGGTAAGAAATGGTATCTCAGTGTGGTTTGTCATAGGTGTTTCTCTTATCATGAATGACAGGAACATCTTTTTATATGTTAAACAGCTATTTGTACATGTTTTTGTGAAATGTCTGTTCATGTCTTTTGTCACTTTTCCTATTGTCTTACTGAACCCTGCTATTTTCCTTACTTCCTGCAAACAGCTATGACCTGAGGAAGGGAACCTAAGTATTATGTGCAAACAGAAGCTCCCAAATGCTTGTGTTGGGTTTAGTACCAAGATAGTTGCTTAAGAATGAAGTAGGAAATATAACTATTTATCTTCAAGTTTCTAATTCAAAAGAACTGGCTTGGGTCCCAGGATTCTATGTTTGTAACAACTGCTCTTGATGGTTTTGGTGCCCAGCCATGTGTAGGAACTACTGATAAGACTATTTTTTCTGGAACAACAAGGCCATCTTCAGGACCCTTCACTGGGAAAAGAGTGGGCTAGTGTGGTGGTTGTGGAAGGCTATCTCAGATCTCAGGAATACAGCAGCTTGTTATAGCGTACCAACACGTTTAACCAGATCAACTTCGTCCTCATTAGGAAGAATGGAGCAAGCCATTTCTGGTCCTCCAAATGCAGTTGGGTGATCTGGGCATCTTCCTCTTGAGAGCATATAAAAACCCCTCAGGGTTTTTAGTCATCCAGACTGACTTCAGATTGTGCACTTGACTTACTGTTTTCTTTTCGTTTCCCTGGCAGTTGCATCTCTTGAATTTATACTCTCATTTCTCAGGACTACTTCAGACTCTGCTCCTTTGGGTGCCCTGATTTTCTACATTACTCAATTTGGTTCACCCCATTCCTTTGGTTTTATTATGGTCTCTTGGTTGTAACTGCTCCTTTGGATCTGGGAAGGAAATTCTTGAGCCCTTGGGACAGAGGACAAAATGCTCCCTGTGGGGCAGTAGCAATCCAGTTTGAATATGGCTTGGAAAACCTCTCCTGCAGATACGTTTGCATAATAAAGGTCTAATTTTCATGTAGAATTTCTGTTTATTCAGATGGAAGTCATGGGGACTGAGAGGTAAAGTGCTTCCTGGAGTGGCCACCGCCCATATGTTAGGCTGAGTCGCCGTGCATGCATATGTTTCATCCCTAGATGACCATACAATGTTTGACAACCTGGTAACAGTCTAAATTCTTGATCCCCGTATTTCCCTAGCTACAATTGTTTCTGAATAAAAAGTATGCAGATCTTGAAAATGTAGAGCAATGATGTCAATTTTTGAAATGGGGAGAGCTATTTATAAGGGTATTTTCCTTCTTTTTCCGAAAAGAGATCAAATTCTTATTTTTATAAATGACTATTTAATCCAAACAAGTTTGAGAGGGTATACTAGTCAAAAGAGCAGATGTGAGAGGAGCTGACGGTGACAGCAGACTTAGCAGGAGAGCAGAGTTGGCTGACACAGGGAAAGAGTATTTCCATGTTGTGCCCACCTGGGTTTTCTTGTTTTTCTCTTTCTGAAACCCTTGCCTAATTATCATATTTATATAACTTTACCTTTAACTTCAGAATCACTGAATAAGGGATGACATTAATATAAAACCAGAAATCACTGAGAGAAGAGCTAAAGCCCATGCATAACCTAAATCTGATACATGGCCAAGTGGTGTAGAAAGTGGAAAAGCTGAATAAACTCTACCATTTCTGCAGGTGAAAAGGCCACAAAATCACAGATGTTTAAACTTGGAAGAACACTTCCTAGAGTGTATAGTCTGAATATTCTTTTGGAATTAAACAATATCCCCAGGTAAAACAAGGATCTTAGATGATTTTCTTTAAAAATGTTTATTTTAGTCACTGAAAGTAATGTATCTCTCTTTATTGTAAATGTAAAGAATACAGAATATTTTTCTTTTGTTATCAACTTCCTAGGACTGGTGTGCCTTCTAGGTGTTATTGCATTTACCTATTGATCAAAATTGAGTTAGTGTCCTCCACTTAGGTTATTGGTTTCTAGTCTTTCTCCAGAACTTAGCTTTTAGTTCTTTGATGTGGACCTCCCTCATCTATTTCTTCTTCCCTGGAAACCATTACTTATCTGTAGAGATGTTCTAGAATATGTGTTGTTGTTCATTCCCACAGTCTTTTGCTATGGACCCTCTTTATTGCAAACAGATTCAAATAGATTGTCTTTAATACTCTTTTGAAGCATATTCATTTTGTGTGTCAGTAGGTAAATACTCTTATGGAATAAACATAGCATTGTTAATTAAGTATAATTGGCAGTATGATCATTTTCCCCTCAAAAGTTGGAAGGAATAAAAGTACATTCTTGTATTTCAGTTGGTCTGTTACAACAGGCTAATCATATGGAAACAAAATACTTATATTTAATTTGTAGAAGCCACTGATTCTTGCCTTCCTAAATTCAGTCATTTCATGAAGTGAAGTCAACAGTGCTATGTCAAACAAAGGTTGTGTACCCAAAAGCCGAAGGTCATTTGGGTTTGTCTTATAGGAATCCTGTAGTTGATCTTGAACACCTTTTAATTAAGAGAGGAAAGAATTGAGCTTATGAGAACTTGCAAATTTTAAGTCAAACTCAGCCATGTTTATTTAACAAAACAAGTTTTAACTCAGTATGTACTCCATAGTGGTAACCACATAAAAAAATGGATATTGCTTTTTTTCTCATCTAAGAAAGGTTATTTTTCATCTCTACTGAGTTAAGAAAGAGGGGATGTGATTAGATTAGATGACAGAAAATATTTCCTTTGGCTAGAATTTCTTCTGTGGTTATGAGCTCTCTTTTCCACAAGAGAAGTGATTTTCAGAGTATACAGGCAACAGCACTCTTTCTTCAGGTGACCTACATGCTGTATTATCTGTAATATAAAAAATATCTGTACTTTGGGTTCTACTATGTATAAACACTTTATTTACAATTTAAAAAATTTAAAACCTTGGTAAAAACTAGCAAATCAGAACAGATGGGATAGATGACCTTTAGGGCCTCTGAGACCTTTGATGAGAATGATGTCATGGTCCAAAATATGATGAAAAATCTTTTCTTAAAGCATTTCAATTTCTGTTTTGAAGTGAAGTTATAAGATGGAGTTTAAACAGATAATTCATTTGTAAGAAAATTCAGTAAGCAATAACACTGCATAATACACATAAAGGTTAATCAGATTCCTTTTTCTTAGATATCACATGACTCTCCGTGGTGGGACCCAGGACTACAGTTCACTGGGAACTCAGTTTTCTCAACTACTATATGCCCCACCTTCTGGGGAAGACTGCGCGGATCAAGACCCAACAGTAATCCATTTTTACTTTGGCTATTACCACATGCTTTGGAACAGAAACATGAGACAACACAATTCTCCCCATTGTTTATTTGAACTAAGAAACATGAAGGGAAGTTGCCAGTTAATGGTGGAACCTGAGGTCAAAGAGTAGGATACTGAGAGTTGTAGCAAACTTATGAATGAGAACAAACCATGGAAGCTGAAGATTTTCTTCAGTGAAGAGCCAAGACCGGAGAGGAATCCATCGGAGAGGAACTGAGGTGCCCCAAGGGAGAGCCTGTAGGGCTCTAGGACTTCTCTGATTCTAGTTTCTTGAACCCTTTTGAAAATATACCACCAGTCCTGAGATTCAAGTCACTTACTGTAGTCTTAAAATACATTTCACTTTACTTGCAATTTTATTTGTTCTCTGCAGCCAAACTAACCAAACTTGGGTAATCAGTTTTACCAAAGCACAAATAATTTTTGCAGGTATGGTTCAAGAAGCAATATTTTTCACATTCTTATTTCACTGCTTCATTTTACTTCTACAGCAAATGCACTTTTATGAAATACAATATTTATTATTAATGTGAATAATTAAAACTATGTTAGTGACATACACTTTTGGAAAAATGAAAATAAATTTTAATATTTTGATCCAAACTGATTTACTTAAATAAATTTTTATTTTTAGTAATTCCAAAATATGTTGTAGGCTGTTTTCTGAGTTATAATAAGATATACAATAATATAATGAAAGGGGGAAAATGTCAATTTTCTAAATACGTAGAAATAACTAGATATTTGATGCAATTTTTAAGTTTCTCTCTTTATAAAAATATCACCTTATTGACCTATACCAGAAATTGTTTTATTTTATTAAATAATGTCTTCCAATTGGAGAATTAAATGTGTTTACAATAGTTTCCCCTACTTTGGGAATATGTTCCAAGACCCCCAGTGGATGTCTAAACTGTATAGTACAGAACCCTGTATATGCTCTGTTTTTTCTATACATTCATATCTATAATAAATTTAAGTTACAAAGTGGGCACAGTAAGAGATTAACAGCAGTAACTAATAATAAAATAGAATAATTATAATATACAGCAATAAAGTTATGTAAATGTGGTCTCTCTCAAAATATCTTATTGTACTTTTCTCACCCTTATTGTGATGATGTGAGATGATAAAATGCCTACATGATGAGATGAAGGAGGTGAAGGTCTAAGTCATTGTGACACTGTGTTAGGCTGCTGCTGACCTTCTGCTGATACCTCAGAAGGAGATTCATCTGCTTCCAGACCACAGTTGACTGCAGTAACTGAAACCAATGAAAGCAAAACCATGGATAAGAGGAACTGTATTTTAAAGCTTCACTTTTACTCTTGATCAGATCTCACCTTCTCCTAGCTGAGGCAGTGACATGGGGAAGAGGTGCAGTCTGTCACCTGGCTCTGAGTCCTCTCCAGTCTTTTCCTGGGCTTTGATTCTTTGGTGTTGCAGGCAAGACAGAAGGATATGAGTAAGCAGAAGACTTTACGTGACTACCCGTGTACCCGTGGTGGATTTGTGCCTTCCCTTAGACTCAGTCCGGTTCTAGCTGATGCTGGTGGCATCAGGGTTTGCATCCAGAATGTGTACTTGGTTTTCTTTGAGAGGCTTTTATCTTCACCCCAGCTTTCTTAACACAGAGGCATCCACTAGAGGATAAGACTTGTCTCCCTTTATTTCCCCAGCAGTACCTACTTTAACTCCTTCATTGGACTGGACACCCTATCAGTTGGTACAGAAATTGCCTGGACATCTCAGTCCATCTCTGTACTCTTTGCTGTGGAGCTGAGATGTTTTTCATCAGGTTCTGAAGGCTGTGGAGTTTGTACAGGGTGGTTAGGAACACCAAACTCTTTAAGGTCCATTGGTGTGGGCTGCTCCAGTGGTCTCTATCCTTCATAAATCTCTAAGCCAGAAAGAGGCATCATTCTTCATGTTCAAGAATGACCTTTAAATTTTAAAGGAAACTTGTGAAGCACCCATTTCGTCCTCTCCACAGTGGGGGAAACAGATCAAAAACTGATAATGCAATATATCGGAGTTCCAGAATCCCTTAGAATGCCCCTCCCCAGGGTATTTCAGCAACGGCTGAGGGTTCTGCAGCTTAGCAAGCCTCCAGCCAAGAACTAGATGGCATTAACTCTTGCTGGAACCTCCAGTTTACACAAATGATTATCTTGGCTTTTTGGAGGTGGAAATCATCCCTGATTCTATTATCTTTTCTTCACAAACACTGTTCCGCCCACCTTATATGGCTCCTTGGTCTTCATTTTGCATGTGGGGATTAGTGGGGCATTGACCAGTTAGAAATTCTTCGCCGAGCCTCTCAACAAGTGCTGCCGGGAGGTGCCGGCTCCAACGCCAGCGGGGACAGCTCCTTGTCAACAGGGATAACTTTTGCCTTTTGTCCAGAATAACACAGCAAATCCCACTTTACCTCTAAATAAGAGATTATATTTGTCCCCAACTCTCGACATTTTATTCAGTGCTTTTCAAGTACTTGGAACTCAATAAACATTTATTAATAAAGATAGGAACACTTTGGATAAGTTCAACTTTAATTTCAAGAAAAAATTTAAGAAGCTTCCAAGAGAGATGGAAAATGTCTGATAGAATGAAAGGCTATATAGAGGTCAGAATGGATTTATGAGAAGAAATCAGATCCAAGTAATCTGGCATAATTCCCTGATGACATTCTCTGATGAAAATTAATGATTGGAAGATGATTGTATTAAGACATTGTATGCAGTTTAACTCAGACAAAGTTGTGCATTTTATAAAATAGTGAGAAAAGGGATTTGGGAATCAGTATTAAACCAAACAGCCAACAAATAGAATAAATAACAGGTTTTAGGTGGTGTCTATACAGGATGAAGTTATCATCCATTTCAGTTTAAATGTCTTTTTTTTTTTAAACACTCATCTGACTTTTATTTGACTGACTTGACCAAATAGACTTGCTATTTTGGAGCCATGGGAACAGAGTTGTGATGTGCTATTGGAAGAGATACAATAGATACAGACAGGCTTGGGTGTTTTTGAAAATTTTGTGTTTCATATGGCTATGGGATTGACTTGTATAATACAATTACTAGTTCACCTTTCTTTTAAAGTTTATTATTTTTTTTCAAATGGAGAATCATATTTGGACTTGGGTAGATTTTAGGAAAATTTGGAAAGGAGTTATTAGTTTTTGCTTCCTGTAGATACTCAGGCCCTCCAAAATTCAGGAAGACCCTCATTCCATTTCAGAATCATTCCCTACTGAAATTGTAGTGTATTGTCTCTTCACTGTCTCTCCCATCAGACATGGTAGACTATTTGGAGACTACACCCATTTATCTTTGCATTACCAGCAACTATCACAGAGCCTAGTACACAGTAGGCATATAATAATGGCTTAAGGCATGTATGAATGATAATTAGGAGCCTCCATACCAGTCTTATGACCTAACCCGGGAATTTCATACATCTGGAGTGAGATCCCAGGTACTCCAGTACTCTTGAAATTTCTGCTTTCTCCCTAACTTCTGATGTGATTAATCAGTTTCTGACTGATAGATGAGTTCACAATAGGGATCAGGATTTTCTCCTGAAATGCATCTTGCTTGCTGGGACATTTCAAATTTCTCAGGCCTTATCAGCCCACTAGCCAGCATAGACCCCTGACCCCTCAATTGCAGACCCATTTCAAACAGATCATATCTCTTGCGAACCACTACAAAACCTTCTGTGTGACTCTGACTATTGCTACTGTTTCCATATTGTGACAGGAGTCTCAACTAGCTTGAATTGTTGAATATTGGTATCAGTCAAAAATGGGTTCTATCTTTCCTGCTGCTTTAGATACTAGAACTTTTACTGCTAGAACCAATTTCAGCTCATAGGAGGCTACTTCTTAGTCTGAGTTAGTCCTGTGGCTTCAGAACAGTTTGTCCCTGAGTTCCTCCCATGGCCCACAAACAGATAGGCAGAAGAGATAATATTTAAATTGCTCCAAGATAGGGTCATCCTGGGATAGGATAGCCTTTTGCACCCTCTGTTCTCCTTTCAGCCGCCCCTTCTGTCCACCAGGAACTTGCTGCTCATGCTGCTCTCAGCAGGCTGGAAGGCTTCTAGTGTTCACTAATGTTACTGTCCTACTGGCGAGAGTTTCCCCTCTATTTCATCCCTTCAGGACCATGCTCTCTGCTACTTAGATTGACCAGGGAAACTGCATAAAAAATGTTTAATACAAACTGCAAATGTGTAGGCCTCATGTATTTTAGTGAAACATCCCCAGGATTAAGAAATGCATTCCCAGAAATTATTGAACTTTGTAAGGTGCTTTCTGAATAAAATACACAGGAATAAGAACATATGAAAAAAATGCTGGGCTTTGTATGAACTTTACATCTATTGACTCATCTGAATAACATGGTTGATGTCTTGTGGTGAAACAAACATTTATTGTGGAAAATATTTCAAAGAATAAAAGCTAGCTTTTTTATTTAAGAAGGAAAAGAATATTTGTGGACTTTGGGTAATTTTTAAAAAGATGTATTCATCCCCTTTAAGGACTTTCTGGTATCTCTTGATAATTTGAGGTTTTTAAAAGTAAGAAAGGTAATGTAAGTCTAATGAAATGAACATTCATTGCATCCAAACTCCCTTATCCCTGTCCATTCACCCGGTGATACCCATCTTGGAGATGTGGTGGTTACCCAAAGCCCAAACCCTGATCATTTATTGTCTCTTCTGATACTGTTTCCAATGACAGTTATCCCAAACCCACCCAATTTCCCTCACTATCTCAAACACACTTCACTTCCCTCTCCCTTAGCAGATATCATTAAAAGTTATATGACTAAAATGATTGCAATCATCTGATACACTATCTTTATTCAATATTTCTTCACATTTTTACCAATTTTTCTATTTCCCTAAGATTTTTAGAGGAAGAAATATCTCTTCCTGGGAAGACTAATCCTCTACTTTTACAGAGAATTTCATCTCCCAGCCCCAAATAAGACACTCCTACAAAGTGCATCATCAGGTCTTTTATGAAAACATTTCATTCTCTCCCTTTGTCACTTAATATTATAGTTTCTTGCATTTCTTCCCTTTCACTGCAAAATTCAGTTAAATAGCTTTTGAGTACTTCTTGCCATTCCTTACAACCTGAATCTGGGTCTTCCTTAATGAATTTCCATCAGCCTTGAATGCTCATCATTCTACTCAAATTGTTTGTCCCCCCTCTGGATTAACAATAATCTCTTACTTAATCCTATACATTCTTAAACTTTATCTTCCTCAATCTCCTTGCAATATATGGTACAGTTAATCCTCTTTCTCTTCTTGAAAAGATCTCTTTGCTTTCATAACACCACACTCTCTAAATTTTCTGTCTGCATTCTAAAAAATAACAGCTTTATTGAGATTTAATTCACATACCAGATGAATGATTTTTAGCCAAAGGAATGTGAATGGTATTATGCATGCCATTCCAAGACCCCTCCACAGACACTTGCAATGCTATCTTCCATGCTATTTCCATTTTTGGCTTCAGTTTGACTTACAAGCCACCGTGTTGCAGACAGCGGAGGCACCAGATAGTAGGAAAAAAGGAAGGTGCATGAGTCTCCAAATCACTGCTTGGAGAGGAGCCTACTGCCACTCAGGAGCACTTCCTCGGACTTAATAGGGGCAAGAAATACATGCATTTGTGTTGAACTGCTGTTCACTTTCTGGCTGGTTGTAATAGCACACCAACTTATAAATGCTCCATCACCATATGAAAGTCAGCTGTGCCAACATTCAATATTTGTATTTGACAAATTAATTATTAAAAAATCTTCTTTAATTTTCTTTATTACTGTAAGCAAATATTTTTATATATTAACTTGACTTTTGTATTTATTTTTTGTAAATCATCCAATTATTTCTTTGGTAATGTTTCTCTGAAGGTGTGTGTCTTTTCCTTATGGATTCTTTGCAGTTTAAGGACATTACATTTTATCAGTCATATAGATTGTCAATACTTTTTCACAATTTTGTACCATGTGATATTTCTTTTTTATTTTTTGCTGCTTAGACATTCCATAATTTTATATGGAAAATTATGATTTTCCTTTATTGTTTCATCTTTAGTGTCATTTCCAAAAAGTCCTTTCCCTACTCTGGAATTATATTCTGGAACTTTCATAAAAATTTTGAAATATCTAAATCTTTAATAAATGTGGAATCCAATTTAGTATAAAATTCTTTTTGTCTTTAATATTTGGTCCAAAATCTTACTTATAGTAGGTATTTCATAAATATTTGTTCAATTTGATTGTCTCCATTTACAAATTTAGGGTTGGATTAGACCAGGGGTTCTTACACTGAAGTCCTTAAATCTGCATCATCAGTGTCACCTGTAAACATGTTAGAAATGCAGATTCTTGAGCTCCACCCCAGACCTATCCAAGGGCCCAGAAATCTGTGTTTTAACAATCCAAATTAACAGGTAATTCTAATGCAGGTTAAAATTGGCAGCCCCAGGAATAGAAAATATGTAAGACTCCTTTCAGCCAAAATATCTGAGAAATATGTTTTTCCATGTTAACAAAGCCCACTGCTGTGAAAACACGATTGCTTATTTTCAGCAGAGTAGGAAATAGAGAAGAATATGTTCAAGGCCAGCCCTTCTGGGACAAAATCATGATTGCAACAAGGGTCATACCCCTTCAGCTTCTCAGGCCTCTGTGCCCATCCACACAGGTGCTGCTATTTGCCTTAGATGCCCTGATTCTTCAGGAAGCTTTCTTGAGAACCTCCCAGCAAATCTTTTCTTCCCATGCAGTAAATTACTTATGAATGTTTTCCAGTCCTTCTCTGTCAAAACTCCCTGCCTCCAGGGCTTTGTTCCAATCTGTAGTCAGAGGAGAGTTTAATCCCCCAGGGATTTCACTGACAGTGAGACCCCACACACTGAACGGCTGGCCAGTCCATGGTCTGTCCCTGCACAACCACGCAGTGACCCTGGCAGCAGTCCTCTCTCAGTCCCCTTGTCCTGGCACCCTGAACCTGGCGCTGCCAATCCCTGGCTAAAGAACCCTTCTGACCATGTGCCAATGCTCGGAGATCTTAGAGTCTATGCGGATGTTCCTCTTTTATTGTCCTCCAATCTGTCTACATTTATCTACCATCTTGAAAATATTATTTCCTTTTACCCTTTGTAGCCCTGAAAGACTCCTCAGGAGGAGTTTAATGAGCAGTAGGCTTGGGTTCAAAGTTTTAACAGCATAACATTTATTTTTATCCACCTTAAGGTTAAGCTGGATCAACCTTTAGGAAGAACTCTTGGTCTCTTACCTCCTGCAGAGCAAATGGGGAAATGTTTCAATTCTAACCTGAGAGTGGGTGCTGGTCATAGTCCTTCAGGGATGGGCTAAAGGACTTCTTATTACGCAGCAGAAACAAACAACCCCTAAAAAAACCCAAAAAACTCAACAAAAGCAGGTAAAGAGTTCAAGTTCTTTTAACACTTGTCACTGTGATCCTGGGCACTTATTTCTCAGATATCAAAGCTGATACTAAACATGTCAAGGATCTTAAGTGCATCTTTGCGGAGGGAAGTGGTGAGTGAGGTTTAGGTAACAGGGTATAGGGATTCAAGCAAGAGGATTGAGAGAATGCCGTTTAAGCCACAGACCAGGCCAGGTAATTTCTTCTGAGCGTGTGTATGTGTGTGTTCATACTTTGACAAGTCCCGGGATATGCTGTTGCTTCGCTGGGAAACCAAAACACCAATCCCACTTCTTAAGGATAAGACACTGCTGCAGGGCTGCTGGTCTCTGAGAATATTCTGACCTGGGAGACAAGAGAAGGTGGTGCCGGGGTTTGCTTTCACAGCCAGGCTCACATTTGGAGAGTAATGTTTGACCTGACAGCACGCTCCTTGCTGCAATTCCCAGCACTGTTCATACTGAGGAACTAGTGTTTGGGGCTGGGGGTGAAGAGGAAGGAAGATAATTGGCAGGCTGAATATGCTCATCTCCCGCACACCTCTCTCTCCCTGGGTCTGGGCGTTGCAGTTGGGTTTGCTGGCTGTCTGAGCTGAGCAGCTGATGCGCGCTGCCGGCAGCGCATGTCAAAGCTGCCTGGCACTAGCTAGCATCAGTGCTCCCTGACTTGACATCCCATCTCTCATCCCTCCTCAGATCCTGTCAACATGCACGCTCGGCCCCACCAGCACCTAATAGGGAAATGACTGCGGGGAAGGCAACGACAGCAATGCCTGTTCGGCATTTACTTTACCTTTGCTTTTTGTTGCACAGAAAAGTCCAGGATTGATGAGGTCTGAGCTGTGAGAGGAGACAGAGGGGCATCTACTGGGTTGGGGAAGGTAGGACTCTTAGCAATGTGCCCTTCTCTTCCCAAAATACAACAGAATTTGGGCTGAGTGGTCTCTGCCGTGATTTAATGCCTCCTTTGTTTGGATGTTTGTCCACTAACATACAGCCTTGACAGTACGCACCGAGACTTGTATGCTGTCACCCAGGCTCAGAGACTATACATGGCTGTCCCTCCATATCATTACTAACACCTTTTATAAATTCAGGGCCCAAATAGGGAGTTCGGCTGCTATTACCATCTGCATTCCTGCTTCTTCATTGTTCTCATTACCAAAATGACATCCCATAGCACCTGCTTATTCAGCTCAGTGCTGTACAAGGTAGGAACGGGTAAGAACAGATACTGCCCTGTCCCCCTGCCCCACCCCAGGAGCTTGTAGTCCAAGGCAAGTGCCAGATAGAGACAAATGTTATTTCTACATTCTTCTCTGTTGCCTGGCTTATAGCCTTGTCATAGTGGATGGGATACACAGACTTTATACTCAGACCTACATCCCTGTCATGTCCTTGCCATTTACTAGCTGTGTGACCTTGGGCAATACATTTAACTCTTCTGAGTCTCAACTTCCTCATCTGTAAAGTGGCTACAACAATGAAGCCTATGTTACAGAGTTGTTGCACAATTAGGCTTAGTGTTTATAAACTAAGCTGGTCTGCAGTGAGTGTTCAATTCTTGCACGTTTTGATTGTTGATGTTTTGGAAGTGAACCTTGGATGTGCATGTGGATATTGCATTTCTTGTGATGTGTAGGGATGGATTCAGAGCCCTGGATGAATCCAAGCGACTTAAGCTACGGAAACCTTTTACTTCATATTAGCAGTCTCTCTTCCACCATGTCATCTCTATTCCTTCTACCATTGAATCACATTATGGAGCTAGCACAGAATGCCTATTAACTTACATAGATATGAACTTACCTGGATAGATACATATATACTTATATATAATAGGTTCATAACATACATTATCTGGATAGGGTAGCATGAATATAAATCTCAAATTCTGATTTATAAGACCCTGGTCTTTTGATTGATTTCCCTCAATTAGGGGGAGTGATGCTTACAGTTACTGCACTGATGTAGCTTGTGGAGAGAGTTACATATGGGTACCTTTTTCTATTAACATATATCATGCCTTTAAATATCATGTTCTTTGGTGCATTTATTCATGTGATCATTTAAGTTGATAATTTGTTCGTGTACACTAGAATCATCTATTATAATGAAACTGAAGAACACTGTTACAGGTTAAATAATAATTATGGTTGATCCTTTTGCTTAACTAGTTAATATTGGCTATGCTTATATTGGATACAGCTCAAATAGAATGATTGATGGGTGAGATGTGAATTTTTTTCATATGAATGTTGAATTAATCTTGTAATTCCATAGGGCAATTTTCCATTACAGTCTCAGGTAAGTGCCCCTATGATTTTTTTCTGAGAAGGAAAATGAGCTTTCTGATGTCCTCATGTCCCTGCCCTCAGACAGTTATCTAGCAGTTTCTTAAACTTGTACAGCAATTCGTATTTCTCAGAGTCCTTTCATTTGAACACCATGATACTGACCCCATTTCTAGTTTCCACCTCCTTGCTTCCATATATGAAGAAAAATGCCAACTACCCAATGATGTGAGGGAAAAGTGGGGAAAATTCTTTGGAATGTTAAGCATTTTTCCTTAAGAGTTTGAAGGTCCAGTATACTGTGAAAGCATAGGGCCATTTTTGGAAGAAAAGAAGGAAGATGGAATTCAGTTTTGGCATTCTTTCACATTCCAGAAGCTGATGTGTGTGTGTGTGTGTGTGTGTGTGTGTGTGTGTGTGTGTGTGTGTGTGTAGGTAGAGGGATTTATTTCTTATATCAACTATATTCTACCTCCTTTTTTTTTGCCAATTGAAGTATGAGTTACTACAACAAGATTATAAGCAAGTTGAAGTCAAAGAATCTTTTTTTGTAAATTTATTTGCCTCAAAATTATTAGCATAGTGTAGGGAAATTTTGAGTACTCAGTGGATTCTTGTTGAATGAGATTGAGAGATACTTTTTGCCTCTCACTGCCTGCCTGCCATCAGGTTGCATGAAATTGCCTCATGGGAACTTGTTCTTTATGTCTGCTCCATGCACAGTAAGGCAAATGCTTAGCAGAGGAAGGATCAATGAGATACAAACAAATGCAGGTTGTGGTAAACGGTCCATGCCCTTTTTTGATACCTGATGACTCCAAATTACTTTAAGCAATAGAATCCCATTAACTTTTGCACAAAGTGGTAATGCAAAATCTGCTCCAAAACATGTGAATTGCTTAAAAATAATGTCTCATAGAAATTAACCTGAAAACAAGAAAAATACCTGAGACAGAACTGATGTCTGTTCCATGGGAGCATGGGGCCAGCTGGGAGCTGTTTCAAGAATGGAGATCTGTCTAAGCAGAGCTAAGGTCAGAAATAAGTAGAACTGGCAATCACCCATGTACATGCCCAAGAAACATGCTTTGATACTGAGACTGGAGAAATATGCTGCAGCTGTACCACTGTTAATGTTATCACTATGGCCAAATGGTGCTGATAAGCAAGGGACTCTGGGAAAGAAATAGAGCAAGTATTTTAAAATGAACACAATATTCCATTACTAAATATGTTTTGTCCCTATTTATTGGGTCCAGTTCTCCTCTGTGAGCCAGGGATGGTCATGGACATTGTAATTTCTTGTGTCCATGTGTCTTATTCATTTCATGCTCTTTAGTTTTCTAGGGGGTGTTGACAGAAGCCTGATTACCTGGTAGAATTTGCATGAAGCAGTTGTTGTCTTGGTAGTGGAGTAAATGAGGGATATGCTGATTTGTTCCCTGTGTCAGTGGGCTTGGTGGAAGATGGCAATATCATTAACATGTGATGCTTGGTTCCACCTCTCCTGATACTTTGCTCATGACTGGAGCTTGAGGTCCTTATCTTCCTGGCACCATTTACCATCACCTAACTGCAGTAGACCTCTCAGGGACATTCCCATGAAAGGCTAGGCATACAAATTCTGCCCTTGTATGAAAAAAGAGGGTGGTTATGGAGATTTGTGTGAAATGGTGAAATGTGACATGTTTATGACTAAAAATAGATGCTGGCAATACCATCTCTAGAGTGGGAACATTTTATTTTGTAATTTCCATAACTCAAAATTCTCAGTGGTTTTTACTCTAAGTTTTAATTTATTGGTGTCCTACACCTGTGTGTAAAACACTGACCCTCTGGGAAGTATACTTTGACACCTACAGACAGCTAAAAACTAGAATTCATAATTTTCTAACTAGGCTCTTAAAACCCTTGTATTTATAGCAACCTTATGAGGAACAATGTACTGAGGTAACCAAGAACTTTGTGACTTCATGAATGGGGGATATAAATTACAGTTTAGGAACTCTATAAAATCAGGCCCTTTTGTTGGGGGCCTTTAAGTTTGCTGGTACATCTCTGTAGTACATTTCAGGCACTTGGCAAAACTTGTCTCTTTAACTTAAATATCTCAATGTACATTTTTAAAAAATTGTGTACTCCTGACTTTGGAACCTGAGTATAAGTAGAAAATTTTGAATATAAAATATCAATCACTAAACAAGGTAATGTTTTAAAAATTATTTAATTTAAAACATTTTCCCTCACAGTTGGTGGATTTTTCTAAAAAATTAAACTGTTTAACAAAAAAAGCCAACCTTAAAATCCTGTTTAGAAGATCCCAGATCTCTCATCACGTTATTTATTTTACCGAGTTTATTTTCTAGTAATTCTTGTTTTTAAAATTTATTTTGAGAGTCAGTTTCATCAGATATTTACCATTTCATGAAAGCCTCTATCACACAGAAATGATGAACTGATTCATATATGTTAAATGTATCATACATAAAACCATAAAAATAAACCCTTGTTTCTAACATAGAAGAATATTAATATACCTGGCCTCAAGAAATTCCTGTTTTTGCCAGGATTCCAGGGGCAGTGGGTGTTAACCAATCTCAAGCATATGGCTGAGAAAAGCCTGAACCAGATGCAGGCACAGTAGGTCTCTGAGACCCTCAGGCATCCCTCTTTGTGGCTGGTTTGATTCTCCAATTTCGCTTTCTACTTTGTGAGACTGAACCTGGGGTTTTCCCTTCACTCCTTGACTTCCCTCCTGAACTTCTGACTTAGGCTTGGTGACCTTACTCAGACTTCTAGGGTTCCTGTACTGGTCTTTGAGCAGCTACAGTGCTATTTCCTCAGATCCTGAAGGTTTCCTAGTCATCAGGTGACTGGACCTGAATTCTTTTTTGCCACTGCTTGAGTTGACTGAGCTTGGCTGTGGTCTGTGTCCTAGTTTCATTAAGCTCCGTGAGAGCAGAGCCTGGGCTCTTTACAGTAGCAGTCTAGCAATTCCAAAAGTGAGCTAAGGAAAACATGGAAAGAGGTTCCAAAGGAATCGTAGAGTGAAAACTTCACTAGGGGCAATAACACCTATACACTGAAGTATTTCCTACTGAGTTTACTTAAAGTGAGTTGGAGCTTCTTTTTTAATTTTCTTCTAGGCTTTAATTTGCAGAATGAAATGACATTTTTGGGAAAGAATGGAATACAGTAGTTGAATTAAGAAGATGAAAAATAATCATTATGAGGTAACCCAATGTTTGAAGCTATGTGGCTTTGATTAGAGCCTTACTTTGACTGAAGGACTACAGGCAAATCAAATGAGTGGGTCTATTATTAATTTGGCTCATAAAAAAGAGTCAATCAGTAAAATACCTCAGGGAAGATTCACATAAAATCAGATTCAAATATGACTAATTGAAAAGAATTTCCACGAGTAACTCAGCATAATGTCAAACAAAAGAGCAAGTGTACCCGAGAAACTGGAATCAAGAAGGGAAGCTTAGAGGGTTTTCCAGAAGAAGCTGTGGTTAGCACCAGCAAGAACTTGGGGAATGAGATGCGAAGTCAGAGACTAGAATCAAGAAAAGCTGGATGAATTTTACTAGTCCCAAAGGGAAATGCTCAAAGAAGCCAGAGACAAAAATCAAGAAGAATCATAAAAAGATGTATTAAGAGTGTTCTAAGGATCTGGGTCTTGCTTATGTTGATGACCTACTGGGCGCTACTTAGGATAGCACATGGAAGAGAAGGATCTGGAAGCCAGAGAGGCCAGGAAACAGGAGGACAGGTAAAAGTGTAGCCGGGAGAGGAATCCAGATGGAAAAGTAGGAAGAGCTGGATTAAGTAACAAACTGGAAGGATGAGGTGAAGATAGAAATATTGTTTGGATATCTATGCTACTAGTTAAAAGGGTAGAAAAATGTTGGCTGAAGTTTGCATGAACTCAGGGATGAATCTTGAAGGAACTATGCAGAATAGACACCAAGCATGAACACTGTAAGTGAAGAGTCCACATACCAGTTCTGTCCATTGATGTGTTTTGAGCATCTGCTATGTAATCCACACACTATAACTGACTTTCTGTGGGAATACAGAAGTGAATGAAACATGTCTCTTGCCCCCATATTATTCAGCATGGTCCAGGTATAGCCTGACACCTAACAGGCACCCAAGACACACTTTTTGACTGTCTTGTTTTGTATTGTGGTCACAGTGGAGAGCTGAAGCCAGCTCATAGAGACCACAAGAGCTGTTCGCTAGCATCTATTCTCAACTTCATATTCAGTGACATCATCTTGGAAGCTTGAAGTCAGCTGTGGTGGAAGCACTTTCACCATAAGAATCAGCAAACACTATAAATCAGGGCACTTTCTGCTCCCCCTACCCCCAACCCAGCTGTTCAATTTTTACCAGCATACTGGTACTGAATCAGTTTAATCTATCAGTTTAATTAAACAAATATTAATTGAGTACTTCATAAATGTAAATCCCTGGGCTGGGAGCTTGTCATCCTGCTTTCAAAAGATATTTTCCATGTACTCGTAACTTGATTGCTTAGGTGGTTTGAAGCTTTTCTTACTTAACCAGTACCATATTTTAGAGTGATGGTTTTCTTCCACTTTCCTGTGGAATGGGAATGCAAAAACAACACAAGTTTGTGAGTTTTCTCCCTCGATTTGGAATGTTGTCACTATGTACTATGGATGTGCAAGGGAAGCCCCTCCACCTCGTCCCTACTAGAAATTTAGCTCCTGACAGGGATATGCTTAAGCTTGAAACAGCTGAGAAACACTAACCTGGTGTTGTCCTTTAATGCTACTCTGACAATAATTCAGGGTGGGAATTTGAGACTGTCAATTATCTAGGGGATACAGTTTGCTCTTTTGCTCTTCCTCCTATGAAAAATGAAGCATTACATTTCTTTCTATCTCTATAAAAGATTCTCGTAAGTGTATGCAAGCTGGGTCCTGGCCTTACCACCATTCAGGCTAGACACTCAGGGTCATTTCATATTTGCAATTTCAAATGCATTAGTTTACTAACATTGAGATTAGAGTGGGAATCACCTCAGTGCTCTGTTAATGCCAATTACCTCTGACACAGCCAGACTAGAGACAGATCAGAGTGCCCTGATGACTGATTAAATATGGTGTCCTGAAAATTAGGTGTCTAGTTTGAGTGCACATGTAGCACAAAATTTGTGATCTGAATTGACTCAGATTGAATGCTAATATTGAGAAAATTCACGAGGAATAATATAACGGTTATACACACCCCTCCCTCCACCCCAGTAGGAATGAAAAGGAAAGAACTTCACATTTGTGGGGCATGTTAAAGTCAGGAAAATTAAGATTGAAATCCTTTATGGTGAGCTTTCAAGTCACAAAGCCTACTAATGAGAGGGCAGAAGTCAAAATAGTAGAACTAAGTACAACATTACAATTTCTATGATGGTACCCCTTAGTCTAATTTTACCATTTGATTTGTGCTTTTCAAATAGTCTTATATATAAAACTCAAAATTTTCAGAAGAGAGAGAAAGGACTTTCTGTTGTGGGCTCATTTCATTTTGAGCAATGCCTCTGTCTCCAGATACCATCTAGAATTTGGATAATGACTGCTTTTTAAGGCATAACATTGGAAAAGATTTCAAGAGATTAGAAAATGACTGGCCTAACAGAACTGATATCAAATTTGGCAGCAGGCTTTATAATATCCAGGTTCTATTTTAATTAATAAGAAATCAACAAATGGATAATATTAAGTAATGTCTTCACATTTTCTTTCCTCTGTACGTATGTGACCCTTGTGTCTCCTTGTGTGGCCAAATTTCTTCCTTTTATAAGGATACTGGTCAGATTGGCTGATTCTACAGGCCTCATTTCAAACTTAATTTCCTTCTTAAAGACTCTGTCTCCAAATACTGTCACATTCTGATGTATGGGGGTTGAGGGCTTCACAGTATGAGTTTTGCAGGGGACACAATTCAGCCCATACCAGACATGAACATACCTTTTGGTGAGCCACCATTCATTCCACTACAAACATGTAACTTTCAATTGAAACATGAAAATAAAATGAAATATAATCTACTATGCCCTATTCACCAATGCCGGCAAATGTAATGAATACATTTAAGGGATAGTCTCTTCAAAATAGTTAAAATTTCACAGAAAAAGAACTCTATCAGGAGTTGCTGATAATTAGAAAAATCACTTACGTGGAATAGCCATTTCTCAATGAGGAAAGATTAAATGTAATGTTAGCATATTGCAAAATCTCACACTGATATTATTTTGGAAATATATTAAAAAACTCTCTTTCATTTATGGATTTATAGACAGACTTGTGAAGATTACAGTAGAAAAGAATTCTCCCTTGGTTGAAGGAAAACATGTAATTTAAGTGGAGGCGTAATTTATAGTATACACTGCAATTGCCTGACTTTAATGAGAAAATAAAGTAAATTCCAATATACTTTCCTGGGAATCATTCCAGCTTTCAGTAATCTGCTGCAGTGGGATGCCAGGAAGTAGATTTTCATAGAGAAATGGCCAAAAGTCCTACCTATAAACACAAATAGGTTACTTCTTAGTAACATTATCTTTGATTACAAAGAAAGTGAACTAATATTAGTATATATATTTGCAAAGAGATATCATGCACATACCACATACATGGTACCAGGACATCTAAGAACATAAAAATTAAAAAAAAAAAAATTACACCAATTTTACAGAAGGTTCTTTGTTTTGTACTTTTTTTTCAATAACTCCCTTATAGTGGATTATAGTCAACCCTACTGACCTCATTTAAATTTACATCTTTAAAGACTCTATCTCGAAATATACTTACATTCGGAAGTATTAGGGATTAGGTTTGAAGCAAATAAATTTTGGGGGGAAACAATTCAACCCATAACACTGGCATTTCTTTTCCACTGACAGTACAATGTGCAGGAGTGCAACGTGATTTTCCCAGTATGGAAACTGGGGGCTCTTACAAAGAGAAATGGATTCTGGGCAGCTAAAAAATGACAAAACTCATGTAAAAAAATTTTTTTGGTAACCATAGTTATGAGGTTAAAATGTTTTTATTGCAAGAAAATATTATGTACAGAAAACTTGAAAATCTAAAAAACTCCACCTCATGTCATAATATTCAATATTGGTAAAGGTGCAAGAAATGAAAATGCTTTCTCTGCTGGTGGGAATGCAGGCTTTTATCCACCTTCCTATCACTTGATGTTTATATACTGCTCAAGTGGAGTTGTGCCACTTAAGAATTTGGTATTCGGCTGCAAGGAGTGCAGTTAGCAGACCATTTCCTGCTGTTACTGCCTTCAGGATTCACCTCAGCTTCCCAGCCATGGCTGTGCACTTCTTGGGTGGGCCCCTAGCCAATAACTAAGCATTGTCTCCTCTGATAAGCAATCTTTGCTTTTTAGCAGCCTTTCAGTTTCTCTGAGACATGGTCAAACCTGCATAGTAATCTGAGCTTTGCCCCGCCCCATTCTAATTCCTCCTTTTATCTTTCATAGGCATCACCCTGCCCAAAGCTTCTTGCACTCCTAATTTCATCTCTGCATCACAGAGCACCCAATTCATACTTCACATGAGCACACACAGCAAATATATGCAGTAATATTATTTGTTTTCTTGCTGCTCTTATTTTTCATAGGTCTTGGTTATTCTAGTCATGGATTTGCAAACTATTGTACTTTTCAATGTTGTAAACCCTGTGGTTTTAATGTAATATCATTTGTTTTCTCTTTCATCATCTTATTCTTAATGACATCATAGAAATTTTGTTATATATTTTCCTGAAATCAGTTAAATCATATTATTGGAAGTTTACTATCTTTAAGCCTAATTTAGGACTACTTCATTTAGTGACTCAATTAAAGCCTAGATAGAAACTAGGGAGAGAAGCTAAGGAGACATACAGGGAGATGTTTCCCTCTCAGTATTTGTATGGTAGAATATAAAATTGAGTGACTACTGGTGTGCTATGAAGGTTTGCAGTTATGAAGAAGAATCAAACAGAGAGACAGAAAAACAGACTGTGTTAGAGAGAACCTGTTTTGGTTCCTTACAAAATGACTAAAGGATTCTTTGGCCCAGTCTGAGTCAGGATGATACCCCAGGCCCGGCTCCGTTCCTGAGTCTATACTGGATCTTCATTCTGGGTTTGGTGCAACCCTTGAGAGATCTTCCAATTAATCCCCTTGACTTTGCATATGTTAGTTTAAATCGGGTCGCCAGGATCTGATACTGAGAAAGTTTTCACTATCACAGCATTTAAACACTTCGTGTAATGCAGTAGGCATTCAAAGATTTTACTAAAATCTCCATCCTACATTTCTCAGGTGAGTCTTCTTACTGTTTCTTCTCAGTGGTTACAAAACCTCTTTTATTGTTTAAATTTATAGTCTTACACTATAGATATATAGTAACGCTAAGTATAGTCTCCTGCAACCTGTTGTCATTTATAAAATATTACTTCAAAAAAATAGTAGAAGGGACAGAGGGAGAAAGAGAGCTCAATACTGGACTAAAGGAAAAATTTTCCTCTCACTAAAGAATCAGATTTCAGATCCAGTGTGTTTACGTGAAGAGTCTAAGTTTCAGTTACTCTTTGTTGGGACAAGGTTTTAGGTGTACAATCGGGCAAGGCGTACAGCAGCTTCTTTGACTGAGCCCTGAGTCTGGACTTAGGCCAGCAGAGAAACTGTCACCAGAGTCTGAATTATCTGAGGAGGAACGTGGGGATCTCTTACCTGGATGAGGTCTCTAGATCACCTAGGGACGTGGTTCCCCCTTGCCATTCCAAAGCGGACCATGACACTCCACGGAGAATACTGGAGGCAAAATTCATAGGGGCTGAAATTGGTGGACATAGATGAGCTCTTCCTACAATGATCTCATGGTCCAAATATATTGAATGAATCTGGGCCACTGAAGATAAAAGTGCTCAGTTTGACCTCAGACATCATAACAGCAATTTCTGTCCTAGGCAGCAATCCAGTGCATCCTTCCCTCCCTAGCCAATGTCATGCTTGATTTGATTTTTGCCCTACTTTTTCCAGGAGTCTCATCCTCTTATGCCAATCTGGAGTCTTTGTGTCAATCCCCTGACCTCATCTTGCATCTGGATTAGGGGACTGACTGGAAGTCCATGCTCTGACCATATGTCTTGGAGTCACCTTCCAAGTTCTCTAACGTGGTTCATCTTCTTGATAGCAATGTTTTTTTAATCTTGTTGCTCTCTGGAACAGGGCGCTGGGATCCTGAAACTTGTTCTCCTGATCATTTTGTTGCCACTTGGAAATGAGTGAGCTCTGCTTTTCTGACTCATCTTCTGACTTCAGCTGTTGTTTTTAATGACTCCAGACTTCCTCTCTGATCCTGGAGCCTGTGAGTGGAAATATAAGACTACAGAGAATACAAGCTGGTGGTGTTTTCCTAGTGTGTGTGCAGACTATATTTTATCTTTTAACTCATGAAAATAGTACCCACAAGGGCCAGAGGGATCTTCACATCATCTCCAAGCCCTTTTAACAGCTGACAAAAAACAGATTTTATAAGTAACAACGAAGATGGAGTTTTCCATGTACAACCCATGCAGCTCATACCCAAAGGCCTGTGAGATTTCTGGCGCAGTTCTCGCTCAGTAATTACACTGAAGCTACATGGTTATAGCTGTCACCTGAACACCAATAGAAAAAAGTGTACCTGGTTAGACTCTCAAGTATAAAGTCTAAGATGAAAGAATTGCAAGCAGATCTTATTAATTTCAATTACCTATCAATGGACGATAGCAAGTACATGGTTTAATTTGGAAAAAAGTGAATAATGCCTCATCCTGCAGTGCCAGTAGCCCACACAAGCAATGGTAACTAGTGGGAGATGCTGGAATTTGGAGATACTTTTCCTTGGCTTGCAGGTCCAGTTCTGACCCTTTCTGATTGTGTGATTTAACACTCTAAACTGGTAATAGTCATACCTATCTGGTAAGGTTTTTGCTGAAATTAAATGTGAAAATACCTAATATTTTTAAAAATTTATATTTATAATATTACACTATAAATCCAAATAGTCACAAAATATATAGTATGTTTGGCGCCTCATAGAAGCTAGTTTAATCATCAAAACTTGTTGAGCTCCTGCTGTTTATAGGCAGTAAGCTAAGTACTGGAGATTAGAGGAGAGAGAAGTCAAAGGTTTCATCTTCAAGAAGGTCATGGTCTAAACAAGGAGACAGGTATATAAATAGACATTTTCAGTGCAATGTGGAAGGGCAACTGCAGGGAGAGACATAGGAAGTACAGAAGTACTGAGGGGAGACATATAAACATGTTGGAGGTGGAGGTAAGATCAGGAAAGTTTTGGGGAATAGTTGCCTGAGCAGAGAATGAGCCAGAAATTAACGAATTAAGATATTCGGTGCTCACATTTCTAAGATAATATGACATTCTATACATATGCATTTTCTTTACTTTTTCTTTTCTATAATTCACATTGAATCCTCAATATTTTTCATATTTTTGGTCGATTATTGGCGGTTCCAGGACTCAGTATGTTGGTGTTAAGGAAGGAGGAACCCAGTTTATGGACCACTGTGTGTTGATAGTTGCATTTTACAATTCCTCAGATAGGTCTTTAAAAGACTGGGTTCTAAAAGACTAAAAAAGAAAAAAAATGAGACTAGAAAGGCAGTAAAAGTGGGAGATAACAGGTTTTATAAAATTAGACTATGCAAAGTATAAACTGGAGGAAAAAATTAAGGCAGTAAACATAGCTGGTGTGTCCACGTATAAATCTTGCTTTCCTGAGGTGGAAGCCGCCTAGCAACGGAGCCTCCACTAGGCCCCTCTCTCCACAGGTGGCCAGCTCGTCAACGCCTGGAATTGTTGAGATCAGGGGTTACAGTTTAGGACGGCCCTGGATTAGAGCAGTTTAGGTAACAGGATACTAAATCTCTGAAAATCCTGGGACACACAGGATTTATGCTACTATGGATTGTCCCTATCACTAAGTTTTCATTATTCACTTTTTTTCTGCATTATCAAATGCTCACCCCAAGTAGTATAGTTATTATCTGTCAATATAGAATGATGTCACAGAACTATTGACTATATTTTCTATCATCCATGTGACTAATTTATATATGATTGAGATTTTATGCCTCTTTACCCTTCACCTTTTGAGAAGAGAGTCAGAGGATCTAGAGCAGAGCTGACAATCAGCATCGCTGAACTCCCCTCCCACCTACACTCCGGCATCACTGGCTTCCACCTTACCCTCTTCTTCCAGAAGAGCATCCTGCCACTGTGGATCACCTGGGCTTAGTGCGGAACGTCCCTAAACTCCAGGAAGAGGTTTTTGCTTTCCTGATTTGTTTGGCCTGATATGTCCATCGAAAACAAAATAAAACAAAGCAAAAATGAAATAAATGAGGTTTCTATAATTGTTACTGCAGGGAGAGGAAATCCCGGGGAAAAATATCTCTAAAACCGAAATCAGTCAAAGGGAGAAATAAAGTTTAAAATCCGTTTATTGCTTACAAACTGCAGTCCAGGGCCGTCTCTTTCCTGTTCAGGCAGAAGCAAGCAAGACCTCCCGCTAACCAATCAGGTTCAGATAAGCCCTCCGTTGCCCAGGTAATTACTCATTGGTATGGAGACGAACCCTGAGGAAAGCCTGTTGATATGCAGATGAACTAAAGCCAGACGAGATATTCTGGAAGTATTACAGTTTTACCCACAATAATCAATACTAGAGCCCAGCTATCATAGAGTTCTATTTTCCACTGTGGGTGTGTATATGTGTGGGTGAGTGTGTGTGTTTCTTTCTGGTGATTTAACCACTTTATCTTTAAGTACTATTCATTCAGTTATATTAGCACAGGGCGTTCTCCTCTGTTCAGATTTCACGTGTGTTCAGATTTAATTCGTGATATATTTTAATAAGCATTGTCAAAACGGTCACCAGGTCAACTGCCAGTGGAATGATCATTTAGTTCCCAGTTACTCATACTTTCAGCTACACAAGGCAAGGCCACCCTTTGTGATCTCAAAAATAGAGTTGGCTACATGATTATTTTTTAGAATACCTATTTGCAAAAACTAAGTATATTTTTATTATGCCAATTATATATTTATTAAAGAAAATAATGCTTGCTTTCAGAATTTCTCAAATCTCCAAAGATTTCCATAAAACTCTAACAACTGATTAAAAAACAAAATTCTACACAAAAGAAAAAAATGACTAAAACAACTTATTTCCTCACTTTCCACAGGTTTCTGGCATAAGTTTAAACTAAGAAGCTCTTCCCTGAAAATTATTCACTTGAGAAAGTTTGAACAATTAGGTGGAAATGATTGACAGAATGTTCCCTTCAAAACAAGTGACTGCCCCATACAGCTAAGTGCCATTCATACGGAAAGACCTTAATAAATGCCTGTTGATGGATGTGCATATTTTAACAACATACTCCATTAGTATCACTGATTCACATTCTTTCTACCTAATGTCGTCAATTAAACATGAAGTACCAGTGTTTTACAATTGTGGTTTAGGGTTCAGTTAGTCAGCCAGTCAACAAACATTTATTAAGTTCCTGCTATTCATTTATTCATTCATTCAACAAATATTTATTCAATGCCTACAGTATACTTGATGCTGGCCTTAGCTTGGGAAATTCAGCAGGGAATCCAATTGACAGTTTCCATTTCCTCCAGAAACTTGTAGACCACTAAGAAGAGAGAAAATAAACAAAGAAGCAATAAATAAATAACAATATTCAAGTAGTGCTTAAAACAGGTTAATGGGATAAAGTTTGACCTGAAGGAAAGGGAAAACCTATTTTAGACAACAGAGACTAGAAAAGTCTATTTCTGAAATACATGTAGTTAGCCATTAAAATACCCAAAGAAAGAAATTTCCAGGCAAGCAGAAATATAGGCATGGGAATAGGAAATGAGTTTACTTTGTAGAATAAAGGCCAATATGGCTAAAGAATGACAAGTATTTTGTTTTTATACTAATTACAATGAGAAGACAATTGTGCATTTTAAAAAATCAGGGGTATTAAAAAATAATTAGTACAAATAATTTGTGCAAAAAAACTCACTAATTTGAAGTTTCCAGTTCAATCACCCTACCCCCATAATTAAGATATAGAATATTTCCATTGCTCAAAGAAAGTTACTTCATGGCCTTTTGCAGTCAATCCTGTCTCCTACCACAAGTCACTGGGAGATCACCAAAATTTTGTCATACAAATTGAATCATACAGTATGCAGTATGCAGTCTTTTGCTTCTGGCTTCTTCACTGAGCATAATGCTTCTGGGATGATGCTGGATGTTGATTTGAATCCTATTCAATATCTAACAAGCAATGTTGACTCAGTAAGATACACAAGTCTGGAGCTCTGGAGAAAGACCAGATCTAGGGTCAAAATTCTGGAATCTCACCATCTGGATGGTATTTAAAACCAAGGAACTGATGATATCACCAAAGGGGAGAATGAAGGATCGAGCTCTAAGACCCTGTAAATGGCAGAAAGAGGATGGAGAAGAAATAGCCAACGAAGTAGGAATTAAATAAGCAATATCACAGAAGTCAAAAGGAGAAGCATTTCAGAAAGGAGAAAATGGTTACCTATGACAAATATCAGGTAGGATGAGGTCTTCACTGTTGATTTGTCAGGCTGGAAATCATTGATTACCCTGATGAGAGCTGTTTTAATGGCCCTGTGCCAAACACTGGAAAATGCTTGGTGTGCCATAGTGAGCAAAGAGGAAGTGACAATACCAAACCTCTTGGAACTTACTGTCTAATATGTGTGCCTTCAGTTTGATTCTTTATTAACTATATGTAGAGACTGGAAATTTAATGTAACTAGCTACTCAACAGAAGAGTTTAGAACATCGGAGAAAATTGGAATTTGTTGGTTCTTTCTCTTTCTCTTTGTCCCCTTAACAAAATTTTGTTACAACTACACTAAAGAAGAGAGGAACATTATAATTTTAATGCTAACCATGAGGGGAAGATACCATTTCCTTATATTTAAAGGAAGAGATTTACTCTTTTATAAATTAATAATTCAGAATATGTTTGAAGACACAACCAATTAGCTGCAGGAATTTATATTTTTATGTTTTTTCATTAGTTTTCTAAGTCCTTTTCTGCTGTTTCTGTAATGAAAATGCTATCTTTCAAAGGTAAATAGCTTTTTTGTATTTGTTTGGTAATGAGCTTTCTTTAATTATCAATTGGCCAATTTCATGAATTTCACAAAAAATTAGCTGCTGGTATTGAAAGACTAGCAAACCCATGTGATACTCAGTTTCATTCCTCAACTTAGTGCCAAAATTCTTTTTCCACTAAAAATATGTTAGGTGGGTTTCTTTCTTTTTCTTTTTGTCTCTGTATTTTATTGTTGTTGTTTAATATATATTGTTTGTGCTGAGCTTTTCACATGGATTGGACTCAGGCCAGTATTCACCAAGCATCAAATACAAACTCAATAAAGTGTTGTATACCTGACTTCTTTAACCCAAACCTCAGTTGTATATTCTCCCTACAGCATTACAGGAAGACAAATGACAAGCAAGTCATGTATATAATGATAAGGCACCATACAAGTAAAACCATGCATCATAAAATTATTCCTCACTCCAAATTCATACAAATTTTTATCCACAGGCCTGACCCACCAAGGGCAAAAAGGACCGAGACAGAGATGTGTTTGGTATATTTTAAATCTAACTGACAAGCTTTAAAAACATAAATCCATTATTATCATTAATAAAGGCTAGTTAGGTCCACTGGGAACTCCATTAACCATCTGTGATTTAATTGTTTAATTGTTCAGTAGGAGAATTTTCACTCTGAGTGGTATCCTTAAGCACCTTTGGGGTCTCTTCTACTCATCTGGTTCATTAAAACTGGTGAAGTCTAGTTATAAATATTTATAGATTTATTGCCACCAAAATAATTCTTATGGTTCTCTGTAGCAGGAGTAAGGAAAAGAAAAAAGAGAGACATTTTTGAAAAACAATATATAAACCAAAATAAAAATGGAAATGAATGCACAGTTACAGAAAAGAAGAAATCTTTGATCCTCATAGCCCTGAGGAAAATTGTGATAGGAATAAAGTTTGGTTTCTCTCTACTCCAAAAAGCAGGTCCTGATTTCCATTAACTCCCACTACAGGCATACCACCAATGGATTATATCAGTCAAAATAGATTATGTTATGCTGCAATAACAAGCAACACCCAAACCTCAGTAGCTGAACGCACACAAAAGTCAACTGCACAACTGGACAAAATCCAGGGCTGCAAGTCCTCAATGACAGCTCAGTGATCTACTTCACCCTGTAGCACCTTCCTTTCCACGATTCCATGCTCCCTCCAGCAGGGAAAGAGAGCATTGGAGTGTCTGTGCCAGCAATTAAATACTTCAGCACACAAGTGACAGACATCTCACAACCCAAAGGCCAAAACTACTCATGTAAGCATGACATACTGCAATGGATACGACAAAGTATAATTCAGTTTTCCCACATACCCAGAAAAGAGGAATGTAAGAAATGGGTAATCACCAGAACTTTCTATCTACTGGCTCTACCTAAAGAATACCTAGACTCTTAATATTTCCTACTCTGCAAAATTTGCCCAGAATCTGAATTACAAAATTGAGAAAAACCTTACCATCCTCACACTTCTGTCCCCTCATTATACACATGAGCAGTGCAAGAAAGGGAAAAGGTTTTGTCCTGGGTCCCTCAACCCAGCAGAGAGAACTTGGGCCACTTCTCTGATTTTTTCCCACCATGCCATGACTCTTTTGCTCTGGGTTGAACTCTTTTCTCCTCAACTTTAGACTTAGAAATCAAATGTCTACTAGCATCAACACTTGTGTGTCTATTAAATATCTCAAATCACCATGTCCCAAACTGAACTCCTAATCTTTATGCAAAAATATGCTCCGCCCAATCTCAATTAATGGCAACCCATTTCCAATTGCTCAGCCCAGGACCTGGTTAGCAATTAAAAGAAGTACTCTACTGATATTTATTATTACCTCCTTCATGCAGTCTTCTCTGATTCCTCTGGTGAAAATAACCTATTCCTCCTCTCAAACACTATGATGATTACTCTGGTCCTCCTCTAATGATTTTTATCACTTCTTATCATGGGATACTTCTTTTTTATCGTTATATTATTTTCTCTATAGTTACAAGCTTCAATTCATCATTGCACATCACAGGTCAATAAATTTCACATACTTAGGATTAAATTGAATTAATGACTTGTTGGTTATATTACTGAATATAATTGTTGTGAGAGTGATAGGCTTTTATATTTCACTCTTTCTTAGAGGTTATCATCAGTTGTAACCTGAAGAAAATATCGGTAAAATAAAGAAGTGTCTACATATCCCAACACTGCTTACATCCTCTTTTGTATTGATTATTGTTTCTCACAAAAAAATAATGAGCTGTTTGTATAAAGTGGCAGTGATAACCAAACACTGACACATAGCCAACAAACTTTCTCTCTGGTTCTCCCTTCCTATGAACACCACAGAAAAAAAAAAAAAAAGCCAAAAAAGCCAACCCTCAACCAAGTTCCAAAGAGGAGAAGCTTCTGTGGTTGCCTTCTCCTCCTTGAAATTCACATCATGGATTATATCTCAGTGATGGTACTTTTGTTCTGCCTCCTATTATAGAAATTCATATGCAGGTCTTATGCTCACTCTTTGTCATTAAAATAGAAGCCCTAAGGTTACAGGCCATGGCTTATTTATTTTCATATTCCACAGGACTTTGCACTGTGCTGCAAAAAGTATGGCCAATTCCATATATTTGAAATAAAGAAAAAAGAATCTTGGTTTGTGCAGAGGCTGAACAAGGTTGAAATTGTCCAAGAGTGTAGCAAGGAGAGCACTGTCAGGAAAGACAGCCAAATAGTCTAAAAACAGTGCTGGGTTCTATATGAAATAATCCAGCATTCAAAAAACAAAGTTCTTAGTCATAGTCTAGTGAAGGAGCATGCACTTTGGAGTTGAACTGAATTAGTTTTGAATGTGTGCCTGTGGGTAAAATTGCAATATTTCCAGAATCTCTCTCCTGGCCTTTGTCCATCTCCTTATCAGTAGGTGATTACAAGGTGGGTAGAGAATGAGCACACACCTGGACCAGAGAGGTTTGGTGTGGCCTTTTTTTGCAGCCAGGTAGTGAGAGACATGGGCGAGCAAAAGTAGACAACTGCTTGTAAGCAATAAACGGGTTTCTCCCACTTTATTTCTTCCTTTGACTGATTTCAGCTTCAAAGGTTTATTTGCTCTGGGCTGGAACTTATTTTTCCCCCGGAGTTACGGTGCCTATAGCTACATGTTTCAATCTGAGCATAGTATTTAAACTTTCTGAATTTCAGAATCTCTGTGAATGAAGGAATATCTATCTTGCAGTGTTGAGACAAGACTTAAATGAGCTAACAAATATAAAGTTCAGCATAATGAACTTTATAGATGATTAGCATAAAGAGCATATATATTAATTGCTTGGTAATGTAGTTCTGTTGAATATAGCTTGGGATGTGCTGGCATGTAAAAAAGCAAACAAATCAAGACTTGCTAGCTACCTTTCAGGAATAGCCAAAAGAGAAGACATCAGCAATTAAGTGAATAAAAGGAGACCGACTACATCAGTACAAGGTCTAATAAGCATGTGCCTTTATGATATGCAGGAAAACCCAGACCTATGTGTCTATGTGATGCAATACTTTTCAGCCTCCTCTTCTAGGTTGTACAAAACATTTAAGATAAAATGTAGGAATCAATTTTATGTAACTATTTCACAGACCTAAGTCAAACAGCAAATAAACATTTTGCTTTTGCAGAGATGGTATTTAAGAGCGTTCATAGCGTTCTGTCATGGAAGCAAGAACTCCCAAGGTTAAGGTCTTCATCTCTAACACCACAGGGGAAGACTGGACTATGAGTAAGTGTCCATCTCACTTAATAAAAAAAAAATTCCTAAGTTCCTCCTGCACAGTGGGAGAGCAAATATAGCTCAGAGAAAGCTTACTATCCTGCATGTTCCTTTAGTTTACCCACTTCCTTCCCCACACCCCTGTCTGCTCGCGTTCTTGGATCTCTCTGATCACAGAGACTACAGACTCCACCAAAGAAAACTGTTGCAGCCAGGGAATCAACAACACTGAATTGTCACAGTTTGAGTGGTCCAACCACCCAGATTACCACTGCAACCACCTGTAGCTCCAGGGGGAAGGGTGTTCCTGGCCCAGGGCCAGTCCTCTCTAAATATGATGAAATTGAAATAAGTCAAGAGAAAAGGACAGGTTGGGGGAGAAAGGTTTTTATTTCTTGGTTGCTAGCCAGACCTGACTCTGTCTGTCTTCTCCAGCTGTCGCTCACACTCCCCTTCCCCTGCCAATCCCTTCCAGCAGGAATGCCATGGGTGGGTCCTTGGTCACTGGCAAACAACAGACCGATTACGTACCAGAGAAGGAGGGTAGGAGAGAATGGCCATTTTCTCTCCACCCCTTGCCCCAGATCGATGGGAGGTTCTGCAGTGGTAAACAATTGTTGAATGGTAAATGAACTAAGGCTATGCAGGAGATTCTGGAAATTCTGTCACTTACCCACACCACCTCACCTACCTTGCCTAACTTCCTTCCATGCCTACTTTCCGTCCCCACTGAGCCATGACTGCTGCAATAGGCAGCCAGACCACAGAAACCACATCCTTGAAGACAGCACTGTTTCCATTCACTGGTTTTCCAAGGGCTTGATGGTGCTACTGCCCAAATCCAAAAATCATAGGCCTTGAGAATGTCTTTTTAAAAAATGAAAGCCTATTAGTAAATGTGAAATAAAACTAGAAGCACCATTTTTAATGAAGCCAAATGAAAGTATATTTATTTTTTATACTGTTCTTTATATGTTTAGGCATAAATAGGTAAAAGTTTATTCTAGAGTGATGACAAAACATAAGGGATCTTTTATTTTATTAAATATGCCCTTAATATATTTATTATTGGTATCCAATGAATCCCTAGTTTGTGTGTAAGATATGTTTACCCCAAAATTCAAATATTCATTGGTTAAATTTCATTAGGAAGCCGACCTAGTCTCAACTTCATTCAATAACTGCAAAATGTACTTAAGAGATCCATCCAGGTATAGTGAGGACACAGTTTAAATTTTGCTTGATTTTATTCTATTTTATCTAATATTTATTGTGTGTTCACTGTGTGCTAGGCACTTCACGTGCATTGTCTCACTTAATGCTGGAAACATCTCTAAGAGGTTGATAATAAAATTACCTCCATTTAACTAATGAGGAAACTGAGGCTAAGGGAAGTTAGGTAACTTACCAAGGTCATGCGCTAATAAACGGCAGACTCAGAACCTGAAACTCCAGAGACCCCCAGCTTCCTTAATGTTTCACCAGACTGAATCAGAAAGGCTGGGCTATCTGCAAGGAGCATGATCTCAGTTAAGTCAAGAGTTAAGTTTTATTTCACCTAAATCAGATATGATTTCTGTATATTAAAATGTTAAATAAATTGAACAATATTCAAAAATATTTATGAAACCCAAACTGTTTCATTTATTAATGACTGGCTAATGGCTTGTAATTAAAGCACAATCTGTTAAGCCAAACAAACAAATGAAAAATTAGCATACTGGTTTGGAATGTAAATAGAGAACTTAACTGACTACTGGCTCTTCCCTTCTGCTAGTGGAAATAGAGTAGATTGGCTTTCCTGGTAAGAAAATGTATGATACCTTTCAATTTTGATGTTTATTAAATCATCCAAATCTCTGCTATCCCTGTCTACTACCATATAGTACTGTAGCAAATGCTACTGGTGCAAAAGCACAGTGCTAGTGTGGTTGGGAAAATGAGCTCACTTCTCCTTAGAAACAGAAATCTGACCCTTTTCTTTGACCACAGAAAACACCAAAAAATGTTGGTTATCTCTTTCGTAGATGCCTGCTACTGATTACTGGTATGATGAGGCAAGAGCCTATGAGTGACATTGCCCAAATGCATCAGGACTAATGAAAAAACACTCAAAATGGATGCCACTTCTAATGGTAAGTAATGGCACTTCACACATTACAGCAGACACGTATTATTTGACTTTTTTGTTCATTGAAAACTTATTATAGGGAGCCACTAGATAAAGAGCCATAAATGTGGAAATAAAATTTATTCTCAGCTCCAGCCATTTTTTGTCTTCCTTTTGATTGCATTCTCTTCTAAAAATCTGTTTCTCAAACAAGGGTAGGTTTTAGAACTATAATACAAATATTTAATAGGAACCCATTCCTCAGAGAAAAACAAAAATAAAGCCTGAGGGTTCCTATTAGCTTTATGAGAGTGTCTGAAAATAGGACTGCATTACTGGAAAAATGCCTCAAGTTACTGCTCTTTGAAAAAAGAGAACTATGTTGTCATTCTAAATATTCACCCCAGAAATTTGCAAGACCAAACTGTAGATTTCACAATGATACTGGGCTGTGAGTTCGAATACAGTGCTCATTTCAGAAAGGACTAGAACTGGTGGACAAACTCTTGGACTCTAAGCCTTTAGTTATATTAAAGGCTCTTAAGATTGATCTCCATTCAATAATTTACTTATCTATCTAGTCATTATCATTATTACAGACAATGTCAAAGGAATCTCCTGCTGCTTTTAGGAACAACATTCTGAGCTTGGCACATCCTAGAAAGTAAGCAAATTTCAGAAATGCCTCTATGAGAGCAATAATGGGATTTTAAAATTAAATACAAATTACAGTCCTTAACTTGCCTAGAAACAGCACTTACACACTATATGTTATTAACATTTATTCTGCATAGCAAAGTCACCAGGCTTGCTTGCTCAGAGGGACACACAGCCCTCCCTGACTTTGCTAAGGAGCCCTCCTAGGTGTACCAGCTTGGCTGGCACTGTTGCTTTGTGGATCCACCTTGGCCTGAAATTCCCACTATTAAAGCACATTGGAAGACTCAGGTACAGAAGAGGAATGTCCCACTAGGGAGACATGGCAATAGTAAGCTCCAAGACACTGTAATTCAGTCAACCCTAGAATATGCTAAATAAACAGATAGGTCCCAGAGAGGTGTCTCAGAAAGGACCCATCTTAAAGTTGGGAAATCCATTTCAGGAGCCTGAGACTGAAGTGGTGGGAGGACATTATCTAAGAGATAGCCTGAGTCACCAAGTAGCTATTATGCTATCAGGAAATTCACAAATATTATGCTGTTGAAATAGAGTCGCCAGACTTAGCAAATAAAAATGCAGGATACGCAGGCACTCCAATAAATTTGAATTTCAGATAAGCAACAAATAATTTTTTTAATATAAGTCTGTCCCATGCAGTATTTGGAATATATGTGCATTAAAAAGTTATTTGTTTAGTTGCAATTCAAATTTAACTGAGCATTCTGTATTTTATCTGTTGACACTCCCCTCCTTTAAATGACTGATGCTTCTGCCTGCATTTTATCTTTGGGCCTGGGTGGATAGAGCAGCCATTCTCAGAGTGTGATCCCTGGGAAATTGTTGGAAGTGCAGATTCTCATTCCTGCTGCAGACTTAGTCCTGGCCTATGGCCCAGCACCTACCCCAAGACCTCTGGGAGATCCTGCTGCACACTCAAGGTGGGCAACCACTTCCCAGAGCATCTAAAGGCTGAGAGACTGCAGATATGTAGCGAAATAACAAATAAAAGAAGAGAATGTGTTTCAGGGTGTGTATGAAAAATGGAGTCAGGAACAATCCCAGGAACATGACCTGGGTTGAAAACCCTGAGATGTTTGACCCCTTTGCAAGGTGACTGTGTTCATTAGGTTTGGTTTCTGCCATTTCCTAGTTTCCTCTAACAATTATTAAAAAAAACACAGTTATAGTGAAAACAGTTTGAGCGCTTCTCTCCTGGGATGCTGAAGATGGAAACACCTGCCATTTTTTAAGGGAGAGTCACATGACAAAATAAATGAAGCCTTGGGACATTGGGGGCTTCCAAGAAATGGCCTCCAAGGTCTGAGAAATGAGCCATGGAGGATTCCAAGCAGGAAGATTCCTGTATTTCTGGACAGGAGTATGGTGCTGAGCCTAAGGAACTAATTTCTCTCAGCTCAGTCACACTTAGGGACTACACACTGCGCAGACCTGGTGCCCTCTTCATGGTTTCCGCAACACGCCAGCATGTTACAGTGAGATGGGAGAGTGCCTCTGACCACCACCCAGTCCAAGCTACCTGATCCGGCTCCAGGATGCACATGCTGTTTGCCAGGCCTCCACCTCCCCCACGCCCATCTTCCCAGAAGCTGGCCTGACCCCACACCTGCCTCCGACTGCATCACAACTCACCAAAAACTCATTTGAGGCTCATTGATACTGAAAAGGTAAAGCCCTCACTTCAGATACACAGAATGAAGGAGACAGTTGTACCTTAATCCATCATAAATTCACCTTCTCTTTAACCAGAGACGTACAGAGCAGCCTAGTTAAGAGCACACTCTCCCAGATCTGTTCTGCACTTAACATCTGTACCTAAATTTTCCTCTCTGTAAAACGTAGATGATACCTATCTTTGAGTATTGCTAGGAGGATTAAAAGTTAATGCACTGAAAGTTTAGAACAATGCCTGGTTCACAGGAAGGCTTTAAAAATGCAAGCTATTATTATTACCATATCCACCGCTACTACTATTACTATCACCACTAGAATCATATTCCCTGGGGGCAGCGTTTAGCTTGGAAGGAAAAAAAAAGTGATATAACATCAGGAAAATAGAACATTTGTGTGCTCTGAGCTGTGCTTTCCTGAAGTTGGTGTACAATCAAAAACTTCACTGGCTTCCTAAAAATCAGCTGAGGAGCTCAGTGAATACATAGACTCTGGTTTTTCCACCCCAAAGGTCTGACTTGGCAAACATGGAGCAGAGCCCCAGAGGCTGTACATATGCACCCCAGGAGTTTTTGACAGTTTCTGAGGTTTAGGAACCACTGCTCTAGGAAAAAGCATCCCCCAGCCACAGGTGCCTACAGCCTCAAGGAAGACCTTTCCGAAGTGACCCGTTCCACTCAATCGACTGCTTCCTTCTACTTCAAGTAATTCCTTGAAAAGTTAATTGATGCAAAGTGTTAAATGATTTATTATGAGACTGTCAGTCCTGCTGGCGTAAGAGGCTATTTCACCATGGTGATGCATGAGTAATGATAGCTGTTGTATGTTAAGTGTTTACAACATACCAGGGACTATACCAGGAGGTTGTTATTCATGACATCTGTCCTTTCCAGGAAAATAGTATTATTCTCATTTTACAGCTGAGGAAACTGGAACACCACGAGGTTAAACATTTGCTGAAGGTCATGCTACTTACAAAACGACAGTCAAGATTCAAGGCAGTTAGACAGTCAGGCTTAGGCCTTTTTCCCTACTCTAGTGGCTCTCAAACATTCATGTGTGGCGAAAAGAAAAAAATGAACTGAAAGTTTTTCTAAAAATCCAGCTTCCTGAGCCCATGAAGCAGAGATTCTGGTTCAATAGGCCTGATTGGAGTCTAAAAACCTGCATTGTTAACAGGCAGCCCATGTAATTCTGATGTAGGGGCTCTTAGCTCATGTTTGGGGAAACACTACTCAGTGCAATTTATTTCACCTTTACTCTTTCCTTTTTTTAATACTTTATTTTTTTTAGAGCAGTTTTAGAATAGCAAGATTGAAAGGAAGGTACAGAGATTTCCAGTATTGTCCCTGCAGGCACACAGCACAGCCTCCCCACTAGCAACGTCCACCACCAGAGTGGGACTTTCGTTACAAGTGGTGAATGTGCACTGGTGCATCCTCAGCAGCCGGAGGCCAGAGCTCCGGTGGGGGCTCACTCTTGGGGGCATGCATCCTGTGGGTTTGAACAGATAATGACATGTATCCATCAGTATAGTAGCACACAGAGTATTTTCACTGCCCTTAACATCCTTTGTGCTCTGTCACCCTGATTTTAAATCTCTTCAACCCCTGCAACTATAAAGAGGTTTAAATAAGTCCCAAATCTTTGTTAAAGTGATAGTTTTGTGTTCATTTTTAAATGCCTGAATAAAAGTAGTGTGATTAGCACTTGCTGCAAGAAAATCTTAACTCTAGTTATAGCCTCAAATGGCAGCAAATAACAAGGCTTCTTTTGGATTATGTCTTCAATAGAGACATGACTCTGAGAAAGATGAGCTGTTTTAAAGGGGCTGTTGTGGCTTTTTATTTCCTAGCAATGATGCCTAAATGAAATATATTTCCTTTTACATTATCTCAAAAGTAGAAATTCTATTCAGGTTCATGGATAGAAAACATAGACTTTCCCATTTTTCTTTATTCTAAAATAACTACAGAATCCTTTAAATACCTGCAGTGCAAATTGGTAGAAAATTGCCAACATTTACTGCATAGCATACAATAATAACTGAAGAAATGTATGCATGGAACCAGAAAAACAATGACTTCTTTTAACCTCAAAATTCAAATCTAATCTTGATAGGAGTCCACTGTACATGGTGATAGTGGGTATTTGCTCCAGAGCACTGAACATTAGTTCTTTTCCTCAAAAGCACAGGCCACATGTCTAACCCACAGCCCAGGGAAAGCAGAGGAGACCCTGCTCACAATCAGCTGAGTGAAGAAAGAACTTGAGGAGTGACAATCAGAATTGGAGGAATGTCAAACAATTGGAGGTAAGTGTCTAGGGATACCCCCTCCTGCATGATTCCCCTGCACAACTCCGAAAGTATCAAAATTGGTAGGCAGGCCAGACAGATGGAAAGAGGCAAGACCTTAGTCAAAACTCTTAACCTTCCTAAGCCTCGGTTTTCTCACCTGTAGATTAGGGGTGGGGAGTGATAGGAATTTCCTTCTCCATAGAGTCATTACAGGAATTAAATGAGATCATTTTTATGGAGCCCTTCACACATGGCTGGCACAATGGCATGTAGAAAATACTAAAAAACTTTTGCCATTATTATTCCTCCAGTTATTCCTTAGAAACACCAAAAAGGCTGAAGGGCACAATATAAAAGAAAGGGAAGTTGTTAAATAGTGTTCTCTAGAAGCCTTTTAACAGCCACGGCATTTCCCACATTTTTCAAGTGCCTGGGCTTAAAATAAATGGATGCACAGTGGGATCACACAGAAGTGCTAAGGTCATTAATTGAGGAGGCAACCCAGTGAGTACACTTTTCATTAATGTTTCAGGCAACAAATTTTACCAAAATGCAGATGAGTTCACATCAGGTTCTTTCAAGCTGTCAACATTCTCTGCTGCAGGAAAGCTAAGAAAATCTGTTTATGTTCTTTTTGTAACAAACACCCGCTAATCGAAAGTAAAAGACTCTCTCTGGCCCTGCCTCCCAGGGTACAAAGCACTATGTCTCTGATGAATGATCCAGGTACCTGCAGTAGCCGCAGAGCAGACATCCTCTGGTTCTAACAGAGGCAGCTACCTCCGCCCAGGGGTTAAACCAGTCCCGACACCCCGGGAGGCCCTTGGCAATTAGCAGTGCTAGCGGGGAGGTGCGCTGGCTGCCGCTCCTGGTAGTTGAGCATATGTGTCGGGTCCCTGTTGGAGGGAAGAAAGAGGGGGAAATAAATGATCCACCCCAGCTCCAGCAAGGTCAGCTCCTAAGGCAAGAAAAGCAAACTTTCTGCCTCTATGTCAAGCACTATCCTTATTCATCCTCTGTAGTGCCCAGCTAACTTTGAAGGCTCTGGCACTTTCTGCTGCTCCCATTTAGCATCACCTCCTCGTGTTGGCACCTCTGAATATCTGCCTTGGAATTTGCTGTGCTCTGGAACTTTGTGATCTGATTTTTGGCAGCTGAGACCTTCCCCTCTTGAATCGTACCACATTCTCTCAAACTTGACTCCCTACTCAAGGGAACACTTAGCAAAGCTGGTAGAGTAACTCTGCTGCGGCTGTAGTCAGTTCACCAGTGTTACGGGAAAAGGGTTTCATTCCCAACTAACCCCCCTCCCAAAGAATTTATTTAGAGATCTGCTGGTAAACTAGCTTTCCAGTTGGAGGATGGAGAGAAAAAGAACCCAGATTTGTGGCATTTGCCATTTTCCATGGTGTAAATACTCCCACGATGGCCAGTTTCAGCCACTGATATGACAGAGTTGTGAAGAGGTGCACTGAATCAGCTAAGTGAACTCCAGCAGACTCCAAAGACTACATGATTCACAATGCTTTCTAAAGAAAACGTCAGTAACTCTCAGGGAATGAGGACAACACAACTCTACTGGGTGGTTTTCAGAAATACTATGGTATAAAATGGCATCTCACAGAATTCTTCAGATTGCATTGAGAACTTTTGCAAGTTGGCAAAATGAACTTGCAAACTAAATTCCTTTCTCTCCAGAGGGATCCTTTAAAAAAGTGTATTAATGTACAGCAATAATCAAGGGACTGAAAGCCATCAGAGGATGATAGCTTTTAACATATGTCTGAAGCACAAAGCTCATGCAGTGGTCCAGAACAGAGGAAGCCAGCCAGAAGGGACAAGGACAGAAGCTTGAGCTGACGTGGCCAGGAGAGGCCCCAGAAGGCTCAGCGCTCTGGGAAGACTCAGACTGCTGGAGGGTATGTTTGAAGCAAATGCGACAAACTCTGAAAAGGGGCTGAAAATTATAAAGAATAGTATAAGCGCCAAATAGTTCATGTTATTAGAAATGCTTGGCACTTATTAGCTGATGAATAACTGAATGAAGACAGTATGGAGGGACTCTGCAGAAGTTTGGACTATATGACCCTTAAAGAACTCTCTAACTCCAACCAAATCAAAGTCCTGGAGATCCTACCCTGGTGATTCAGATTAATCGGGGAGCATCAGGGTATCTAAGCAGCCCAGAGAGTCCTTCCAAATGGATGTCTTTCTCTAAGTAAGCAATTCTATAAATGTACATTTTGGGCAAGCGCAGACCAACGCTACGTCACTACGTACTAAGCAAGCATAGCCCATATGCCAACAGAAGACGGAGTTGGAGCAGAAAACTGAGACGTTTAGGAGCCTACTGAGCATTCTATGAAATGCAAACATTATGTGGCAGATAATTCTGCCTTCAAGTAAAAGGCTGTGGCCCTGAGGAATTTGCCTGTTTAGGGAATGTTCTCCTCTCAGTCGATATAAATATCCTGTGCATCCATTAAACCGATATATGTACATCTGCTAAGTGCCAAGTTCAGAGATAAAGAGATGAATCAGGAAAGGTTTGACTTGAGTGCACTTAGTGGAAAGGAGAGGTAATAAAATCTGTCTCCACATAAGTGTGATGCCACAGGGGACATGAGGACCTTATGAGAAGAAGAGAATGGCATGGCAGTTATACCTATATATACAACTGGTGGAGCTGGTAGGGTGTGAATGGCCATGGAGCTTGGGGCCAATGCATTCCAGACAGAATGGGAAACAGTTATTTGATTTTTGAGCTTAAATATCACCTTGCCCTATTGCCTTGTTTTAGTTGCAACCTCCTGTTCCTGCAGGATTTTTCTTCATAGCACTTATCACCATATGACATATCATGTGCTCGTTTGTTTATTGTTTATCTCCCTCTTCTAGAATATTACAGCAGGAAATGTTGTCTCTTTTGTTCACTGCTGTATCCCTTGTGTGCCTAAATAGCATAAAGTAGATGCTTGGTACATGTTTGTTGACTGAATGAAAAACAAATAAGCATGTAAATAACTGAAGAAAATAGGTATGAACTGTTTCATTTTCTTCCTCTTGTGACTGACACTTGGTAAATGCTTAGTTCATATTTATTAAAATGTGAAAACACTGAGTCAGTCCCAGCCTGAAGTAGCATTCAAACTAAATAGGGACAGAAAGACAGTAAAAAAATGAAACATATGATTGTAAAGAAATATAAATTGAACCAAGAATGATGCAGAGTGCCTGCCAAGTCTAGGTCACTCCTGCCGAGCCAGTGGGTGTAGTGGTTGAAAGACTCAAGACAGCAGGGGCAACAGCATGGAAGGGGTGGGTCTGGTCAATGATCTTGCTGGCAGAGCTGAAGACAGACCTTTTGGCCCTCGGGGCCTCCGGAGAGGTTGATTCCTTGCCCTCAATACTCCTTCCTCTACAGGCCATGTTTTCCCAGGAGGTAAACACATAACCAAGTGTCCTGCTATTCATCTTTCTCCAAAGTGATCACAAGCCTTGCAGATGTACTTCAGAGGTAATAAAGGGACCAAGTGAAAGGTGAGCATGTATTCTGAGTAGAAAGGTATGATGTACTGGAACTAGAAATCAGGAAAACCTATTTTTGCATAGTACCTGCGGTAGTCAGGGATCGTTTAGAGTTTTCTGAACATCCATCAATGCTGCAAATTGTGTCAGGGTCCCTTCCCCCCACCTCAGGAGAGGCCTACACAAAAGCAGCACCTCCTACAATAAAGTCTGACCTGGTTGCTCTCAGTTCATCTCTCAATATAACACGCTGTCAAGAAAGATGCATGTGCCTGTAGAGGCTAATTGACGGGAGGGTTCAAGAGAGGAGAATCTCAGAAAGGGATAATCAGATGGCCCTTCCGCTTAACAGCTGTGGCATCATTAAGACCATTTATCACTTAGCTAGTACAGTAAGTGTATCTCTAATGCTTTCCAAATGTACAGGTCACCAAACTTCAAAAAAAAATTAACAAGTGCAGTCAGAGCTGTTTTTTAGATGGTTGTGCATTTGTGCTTCTCACTTCCTTCTTTTCTACTTCCTGGTGACATCTCCAGGCCTTATTCTTTGTTATTAAATTGTCAGTCACTGTTGTTTATGTGCGTGTGACACTTAGAGTAACATGGCCAGAGGAGAAAAAAGAATGGACAAAGGGAGAGAAGAAGAAGGAGAGGGAGGGAGAGAGGAGACAAAGTAAAAGAGAGGAAAGGAAGGGAAGAAAAGGGAAGGAAAAAACTAAAGATATAGTTGAGTTAGTGTTTCTACAGAAACAGTAAACAGTAAGAAAACAAAGCCAAAACCCCATTACGATATAAGACCCTGCTATCCTAGAGCCTACACATCTTCAAAACAATGGGAACTTAACTTCACTGGAATAAACCTGGATTAAAGAACTCTGAACTCTTTAAAGATCAGTTCACAGGGCCTAGAAGAGGATCTGGTACATAGTAGGCACCCAATAAATGTATTGACTTCATAAATGAATTAATTAGAATAATTTAATATTTTGGTCAAGAAAAGGATCACAAGACAGCATTCTTACAGGGAATGTTTTATATAAATAGAACTAAAAATGGAACAGAGACCTTTCTATTTAATTAAACCAAAACACTGTGATTCCTTGGGGATAAGAGAAAGTCAATCTTTGTCCTAGTCTTGGCTCGGAGTGAAATATGACACCCATGACTTGGTATGGCACCACTGCCTGTATACCAGTGTTACTGGGAAAAAAATTAAACTGGCTCCTATTCAATCACTGGGTCCCAGTCAACCCCTAATGGTATGTTCTTTCTGGAAGGACTACCTGTATGTGCTCCATTCCCATGGAATGGCCAACCATGTTGGCAATATGACACCACTACAATTTTGGCAGGAGACAAACAAATTTCTTATTCTGATACTATAGGCTTAACTAAGCCAATGAAACCAAAGGAGTTTCATGTGGCTATTTCAATCCTTACTCTTTCCAGCAATTATCATAATTATTAGAAGGATCTCACAGCATCCATTACAGTTAGGCAATCTGTGATGTCCCAAGTACTTGTTGCTCCTCTGAAAAGAATGAAGTGAGCATGAGGTGTCACCTGGGCTGATGTTAAGCAAGGAGATGACACTGAGTGAGGAAGGGCAGGGGGCAATGGTTAGGTTGGGTGTCATTCCTGAGTCCTGACCGGGGGTCCAGTCTACAAACCTCAGGGAACTTGTCCCACACCATCCAATTTCTTAGTACAAGGAATGCCACTTAGAGGAAAAAGACACTGAACATTTCAGAATGTTCCCTGCCCAGGCACAAACCCAGCTGACAGAAAGAGTGGTGTCCTCAAGGCCACAGGAGGGAGCAGGTCAGAAGCAGACAGGTGAGGAAATGAGTAAGAAGAAAGAAGATTCAGAAACCTTGCATTGTGGGACCTATTGAGACCCTCACTTGCTTCTCCTTTCTCTTTTTCCATGAAAATGATTTTCTTTGAACAGGAAATGTACATGTACCTTGCCTTGTCCAGGTTATAAAATTAAATAAAATAGTGTTCAACAAATATATCCCAAGCATCTCCAAGGACTCTAAGCCCTAAAAGACATGGGAGTATTTCAGGTACCAACCTTGCCCTCTTGGAGCTGCCCAGCAAGGACAGGAGTTCACAGACAGAATCTGCAGTCTCCTTGAAAGTGAATCTAGGACTATCCATTTCCTTCAGAAAAATCCATATGACAAATTTGGAATGGGTTTGCTGGGACTCATGGACTCTCCAACCCAGAATTTTTCTGTACCAGAAGCTTGAAAGACATGAAGTGGACAACATATTTAACTGTCAGTTGGCCATATTAACTAAAAGTTGCCAACTCATGACCTAACAAGCAATAAAAAAATTTCCTGACAGAAATGGAACCTAAACTTCCCTGCGCCTCTTGACCCTGTGGGTACAGACAGTATCACAGATGTAGGAATAATGCTCATCTCAATGGCTTTTACCCCCACCTACTTAAAAGGGTCAAATCCTTCCCTACTTATATCTGGGGATGCCCAAAGTGTCTCTTGGGACCAGGAATCAGTCGGTGAAGTACACATTCTGCCACATTCTTCTCTTCTGCCCTCTACTTGATGACCACTTTATTGAACATGCCTCCTCTAGCACTGGTACCACTCCTCTAGTGAGAATACTCATGTCTAGGACACCTGTGCTCTCCCAAAGACAACAACCCTTGAGGTGCCGGAATTGCCTGGGGACAAAGGGACAGTTGTTTCCCACCCACCAATGTCATGCACCATGTGTGCCTGCCTATCTCACAGCTCTCATAGAAACACACCCTTCAGTTCCTGCCCCCTTTTGTCATGCTCCAGACAGGAAGCTTTGGGGCCCTATTTCCATTCCTTTTCCTCCCTTGCACGTTAACTCAATATAATAGATGCAGTTTCCTGTGTGCCTCCCACCCTGCAAAAGGACAAGCCCAGATGCAACTAATCCCAGTGGCTGTCATAGCTCAGGTTCAAAACTGAGCCTTTGATGAAGATGAATTCTGGACTTCTGTGGAAGAGTCCGTAAATTTATATTTGGTTCACTTATTCTTCAAAAACTGAAGAACCCATATTAAGTGTTGGTACTGGGATTATATTTGTAATTTTCAAAAAAGGCATGGTCCCTATGCTTAAGGAACTAGTCAATTCAACAAACAAACTTATAATTACTAATTAAGACAAAGTGTTTTGACGGAAGTGAATAGTGATGCAGAGGAGATTTCACAGGCCTGCTGAAACACAGCCAACAACCTGGAGCCAGTTCGAGAGTTTCTGACAATGCTTTATTGTCTATAATGTGTTGGCCAGTGCACAGCTGTGAAGTTGGAACAAAACGTCATCCAGGTAATTCTTACAACTCAATCACAAGGTAGCACCCTGTATGTTCTCATTTTAATGATAAGCCACAGACTACCGTCAGGTCATTGAAGAGGATTTGGAACCACTCTCAAGCTTCTTGACTCAAAAGATCACACACTGTGCTCTTTGTGTGTGAGCTTCAAGTTGTTAAATCCTTCCATCTTGGGGCTGTCTACAAACTTGATAATACTCATAACTGCATTATCCAGGTTAGTGGTAAAAGAATAAGATACTAATCCAATATAATCCACTGACAATGTCAATGCAAGTGGATATATATTAAATCAGTACTATTATAACAACCACTTCTTGTTGATGTTAATGTCATGAGGAATTAAATAAAATTAATCAGGATCCAAATATGTTGTCTATATTGCTTTCTCCCTCAGCACATTCCTCAGTGGAAACTAAAGCCTTTTGACATAATCATCTCTTCACAGAATGACTGGGATGACCATGAAGAATCCTCAGGTCTTAATGATATTTACCAATTAAAGTGTTTATTCACTTCTAATCCCACGTTGTAGACATAAAGCTTTACTGCTGACTTTTTTGTGTCAAACTCTGTGAATCGAGTTATCAGAGGCTGTTCAGACCTCCATATCTGAAAGCAGAACATTCCTATGAAAATTTATGTGAGCAGAAATAATGTAAAGTGAAGAAGCAATTACCATTAATTTATATGGTATAATTTATATACCCAAAAAATAACCTCTCTTAGGTTTTTCTGATGCCTTAGGTCATCTTGCTAAGAAATACACAAAATTAAGATAAAGCACAGATGGGACTTCCAGAAAAAGATGGCAGAGTGGAAAAGCAAGGCAGAAATCTCCTCCCAAAAACACATAAAAGAAGAAAATACAGCAAATACAACTAAACCTGAAAATGACCTAAAGACTGCAGAATGGACCACCTACACCTGAGAAAAAAAAGACCACAAGAAAAAGGATAAAGTGGTAGAGCCAAGATCAAGTGGGACCCAAGCCCTCCTCCCACCCCAGCCTACAGGCAGGAGAAAGAGGAATAGAGACGGGAAGGGGTAGGAGCCCTGGAGCACTGCGTACCTGGCCTTGGAGATCTCCTCCGGAAGCACAAGCACACATTACGTTGGATTCTGGTGATTAGCAGGGCTTAACACCAGGGACAGGTGGAGCATTCTGGGAGGCTGAGACTCCAGCCAGTGTGGAGGGCAGGCACGCTCTGCCAGTCCTGAGACCCAAAGCAGAGGCAGTAGTTTGAAAGACTTGCTGGCAATGGGAGGGGTACCAGAGGGGCAAGAGTTGGATGGAACTCTCCTGAGGAGAAAGAGCAGGTGGAGAATACCTCCCCAGCCCTTCTTTGACCCAACAGATGGGGAAGATGCTCCATGCCCCTTGCTGGCAATGCACCCAAGGCTCCTCCCTGCACATGCAGCTGGCAGACAACCCACTCGGTCCAGCAGCAGTGTCAGACTTTGCTGCCTGGCAGGCAGAGGGAGATGCTCCAAGCTTGTTTGGCTCTGTTTCACCCCAACCAGGGAGGTGCCTGCAGGAACAAGCCCCAAGAGCTCCTTCCTCCCTGCAGGCATCCCAGGCTGGTGCTGCACATGTGGCCCAGGCAGAGCCACACATCAGCCTGCCCACACCATTATCCCTGCAGCCCCACCATTGCTGCAGGCCAGGCTACAGTGAGCTCAACAGAAATTCCTGAGAGATCACAAAGGCAACAGCTCAAGCAAACTGCCAGCACAGACAGAAAGGTGCCACACCCATGGTACGTCAATAGCTGGGGCCCGTGAAAAATAAAACGAGGCACTGGAGAGTAAATATTGAGCTTCTGAGCACCATAGGATGCCTTCTTCATAAAGCTATTACTCTATAGGACAGGAAGCATAGCAAAGTCACCTAATACAAAGGAAGAAACACAGAAACCCTGAAAAATGAGTAGGCAGGGGAATATGTTCCAAACAAAACTACAGGACAGAACCCCAGAAAGAGGACTAAATGAAACAGAGATACCCAATCTTCTTGATAATTATTTCAAAATAAAAGTCATAAACAATGCTCATGGATTTACAGAAAAATATTGAAGATCCCACAGAGGACTTTGACAAAGAGGTAGAAGGCCTGAAGAAGAGCCACTCAGAGCTGAAGAATACAGTATCTGAAATGAAGCATACAGTGCAGGGATTTAAGAGTAGATTAGTGCAGGTAGAGGAGACAGTGAATGAGATGGAAATTAGAGAACAAGAAAACAATGAAGCTGAGGAACGGAGAGAAGAAAAGATCTCTAGGAATGAAAGTATGATAAGAGAACTATGTGACCAATCCAAATGGAACACTATTCACATAATAGGGGTACCAGAAGGAGAAGAGAGAGACAAAGGGATAGTCTCTTTAAGGAAATAATTGTTGAAAACATCCCCAATCTGGGGAAGGAAATAGACAGTCAGGTCATGAAAGCACAGAGATCCCCTAACAAAAGGAACCCCAGGAAAACCCCAAGACATATTATAATTAAAATGGCGAAGACCAAGAATAAGGAGAGAGTGTTGAAAACAGCCAGAGAGAAAAAAGATCACTTATAAAGGAAATAGCTGAAGCTATTTTCACTTTATTTGTAAAAGTGAAAATTCTCTTTTGATCTCTTTCTATTAATGAAAACAGTACTGTAGAGACTGTGGAAAACAGTACTGTCAGCAGACTTCTCAGCAGAAACTCTACAGGCCAGAGGGGGTGGCATGATATATTTAATGTAACGAAACAGAACGACCACCAATCAAGAATCCTCTACCCATCAAGCTTCCAGATAAACAAAAGTTAAAGGAATTCACCACTACTAAGCCAGCCTTACAGGATGTGTTAAAGAGACTGCTGTAGATGGAAATGTCCCTAAGGCTAAATAGTTTTCACCAGTGAAAATAAACCCACAGTGAAGGTAGTAGACTAATTACCAAGCAAGTACAAAATTAAAACAAACAAAAGAAGGAAAATCAACTATATACAAAATCAGACAGGCATACACAAAAAGTGCAGATTATAACATCTAATACAAAAAATGTGGAGGAGGAAGAAGGAAAAAAAAGATAAAGCACAGATGCTCACAGACAGTGGGAAGATATGGCAGCTTTATACTGCAATGCTGAGTGGGTTCCCTGGGGCCACTCACATCACTTGGGGTTTGTGCTGCCTCTATAATGGCTCATTACAAAACCAACGCTGAAGCTATTTTCACTTTTTGCCTTTTTTTGTAAAAGTGAAAATTCTCTTTTGATCTCTTTCTATTAATGAAAACAGTACTGTAGAGAAATTTTATGGCCAGGATTCTCAACCTCCTGATTCTAACATCACCCATTATATACATATTTAGCTTATTTGCATACCTGTGGGCTGCAAGATGTTTACCTTCTGACAAAACACCTACTCTGCTCACCCAAGTGAACCCTCAGTCATGGAAGTTCTGGCCCAGGGGAAGGGTGTAGAGGAAACACACAAATGCCTACACTGTAATTGGCTGTGGGGGGCCGTGGAGGGGCAGTGTCAGACAGTCACCACAGAAACCCACCCCCAGAGTGCCTCCTGGTGCTAGGGGTGGAGAAGTGGAGAGCTTACAGGGTGGAGAGAGAAGCCACAGAGCCCCGTGCTAAGCAGGATGGCAGAGGAGCCACCAGCTGAGCCCAGCGCTGGGGAGCAGGAGGCAGCCCCTGGCTGCATGCCCCGACTGGCAGGACCAGAGACTGGCAACTGGAGACTCCCTTTGCTGTGTGTACTCAGCCAGGTGACCACTGTGAGCCTAAATGTGGTATGAGCCCCTTTTAACCCCCAACTTTCCATTGTCTTAATTTTGTCTCACTAAATTTATTATGAATTTGCTCAGAATGGGGAACCCCATCCTCCTGGAGCAACAAATACCAATACAGGTCTAAGTGATATAACACAGTCTTTCAAAAAGTAGGGGATGCCTGTTCACATATAACATCACTGGGGCTTTGGTTTTCATTAGGCAGTCAGTATTTTCCTGAGACTTTATGTAAATCAGTTACTTTAAAAACTAATAACATAGCCCAACAACTTCAATTATAGTTTCAAAGAACTGAGACTCTGTTAGCCACAACACATATAACCTACACATTTAGAGAGCACCCTGTGTTTATCAATGTGTATCTATATGCAGTTAACAGCCTGCCCTATAATGTGTTGGACAAGTGGACACATCAATTCACATGCTTTTTAGGCACCACTTGTTAATGCATTTATTAAAGCATGTCACATTTAATCAGTATTTCATTGGATGCTCTCACTAATCTGGAAAACCTGAGTGTTTAGGAATTCACAAAGTTCATGCTATTGCTCCAGATATTTTATTACTACCCAGCAACTTTCTTTTCTGAATAAATGTTCTTTTAAGCAATGCTCAGATTATGCAATGGATATTACTGAGCATTTCAGTGCAATTATGCAATTATTTTTAAATTGTTAAATATTAATTAACTGTTTAATGATTAGTGAACTCCACAACAAATTAAAATTTCAATAAAATGTATTGATGGTATATGTTTCCATCTGGAAACAACAACTGTTTAACAACAGTTGCACAAAAAAGTAAACAAACAATGCAGCTTCAAGGAACACACAGCTGGTATGGAAGCTAAACATGTAAACAAAGACATATATAAGTACCACACACATAATGTGATACTTACTAATCAAATACTGATTAAATGTGGCAAGAAAATAAGAAATACAACCAGAATATAATTGGTGCTTTTTCAGAGTATATGCTGTTGCAGTGGCTGCTGCACTAACTCCTCCCATAGCAGATGGGAGAAAAGCCCAAAAGATGAGTACACACACACACACACACACACACACACACACACGCACACCCCTGTTATGGAAGAGCTACTTACAGTAAGTTCAGGACAGGAAATTCTATAGTAGAGGAGTTAGAACTAGCACCTTCCGTTGCTGTTCCACTCCCTTTTCTGGTCCATGTTCATTCCAGGCAAAAACTGGATTCACACGCTGGTGGAGGAACTGGCTCTGAAAAGTACAAATTCTCTCCCTTCCCTTGGATTCTTGAAACAAATAGAATAAATGGTTTTCTTTTCCATGCTAATAATACTCCCTTCCCACCTAACAAATTCTTACTCATGCTTAACCTCCCAGCCCAATCATTACCTCTTCTGTGGTAAATTCAGTGTCCCTGAACTACCCCTCCAGCAAAAACACTTTATACACATTTTAAGTGCCCTCAAGAGACTGTTACTGGAATTGTTTATAAATCTGTCTCCCCACTGGCTCAAGAGCCCATTAAGACTACAGATTGTATCCATGCATTTTCAACTTCCATCTCCATTGTCTAGCACAATATCTGGCATGGAGTACACAAGCATTCAATAAGTATTTGTTGAATTGGTTAAATAACTAAATTAAAATTGATGAGAACCTATTTCTCACCTCTGTCAGAGACAAGTGAATGGAATTGATCTGATAATTTCACTCTTCATTGAGTCATTCTATACCTCTGTTTTGTGGTGCTGAATTATATTTGAGCTGATCATGCATATTTTTATGAAAGTGTATTCCCCCTCATCTGTATGGATGAATGGAGTGAAATAAAGAAAGGGGGAAAGTATCATTATATGGGGGAGAAAAGTGCAAGCTGCAGCCCAAAACATGGTTTAACACCTGGCATCTAAATATTGACAGGCTGGTCATTTAAATTCTGTGAACCTCAATATTCCAGTTTGTAAAGTGACAATGAAAATGCCTCCCTCTGGGGGTGGCTGTAGGAGTCAGAGCTATTATATACAAACTCTGACAGAGCCCCTGGTACCCAGTAGATGCTCCGTCAATTACAGTATATGATGTATGTGAAGCACTTTGTAAACTGTAGGGTACTAAATAGACATTAGTCACAGCATTATCCTCCATCCTGGCACTTCACTGTCATCTGGATTCATCAGAATTTTAATGTATAGAAAAGTGTCTGGGAAGAAACTGCAGTGAAGCCTGCTCCCCCTGCCACAGTAACCAAAGGCGGAGAAACAGACAAGGAAGACAATGCACATCTGATTGCGTTTTGATACATTCATGTGCTTTGTGCATGATCAGAAGCCTCCTCCCCTTTACCACCTAAATGTGGTGATTAAATCAGTTTTTATATCCCTATTGGTTCCCAGTAATGTCCTCATTCTTTTTAAAGAAAGGCCATCACTCTAAGGTAGTGACTTCCACTGTGCCTCCAGTTTCTCTGCGCCTGTGGTGGCCTTGGTGTAGGCCTGCTCTTTCCACTCCTCAGTCCTCCTCCAAGGTCAGAAAGAGGGCTTCACGTAGGACACCTCTGGATGCAAATAACCAAAACTAAGTACAACTAGTTTGTCAGGAAACTGGTTGGGCCTCCAGTTAAAAGTAGAACTGGCAGATGGACATACTTCAGGAATCCAGAAGAGGTGCTGTCTTTGTTTCTCATCTCTGCTTCTATTCTTGCCTGATTCATTCATTCTTCATTCATGATCTGCTTTCTCTGTTTCTCAAATCACCATCACCAACCCTCCTGCCCACCTCTTTGACTTCTGTCTCCCGCCAGTGCTCAGGTTTTACATGTCCATCAGGTCTCAGAAGGGTAAGCACCAACAAAGAGAACGGTGGTGGAGTGGTTAATGAATCCTCCTTCTTAAATTTGCCATTGGTAAGGCAGCCAGTCCAGAATCAGCTGCCAGTCAGTGGCCCACACCCGGCCCATGGCACTGCCATGGCCTCCCGTGGGAAGCCCGTTCTTCCCCAGCATCTAGCCGCAGGTACCTGTTCAGCACATGGTACCTGCTGTCTGCAGCCCTCCACATCCACCTTTTTTACTGTTAATGTCAGTTGCTGTCTTGCAGCTAAACATGACTTAATATAAATCACATTCATCTGTATATTTATAATAACATCTTAGATTTTTAAAATACATGCTAAAAGAATTTAACACCCAAGACTTACACTTACCCACATGCTTGACCCCATTTTATTCTAGATTTCCCCTTCTCAGTCTCTTATTCTTTGAGTACCATCCTTGAATCTGAGTGCTAAGCTTTGAGGATTAGAAAACAAGGTGTCCAGAGGATAATGACCTAGACAGGGAATAAATTCGAACTATGACACAGAATATTCATGAAAACTGGAAATGGTTTTTCCTTTAGAGGGAAACCTTTGCGATTGAAATGACAGATGCCTTCCAAATGCCATCACTAGAAATCAGCAGTAATTCCCCCCCCAAAGTCATCTAAAAGGTGAGGAAACAGGACTAACAGGAGGATTCCAAATTGGTGCAGATATCTGCCTAAATAGAACAAAAGTTAGATCTTTCTGTTTTTTGCCTACACATAAAATAGGCCATCTTTGCACAAAATGAACTTTTAATCCTTGGAAATACTTGAACAGAATCTGGACAGACACATGACCCAAAGTTGAGGAAAATCCAGCACAGATGGAGGCAGGACCTGGATGACCTTCAAGGTTTACCTTGAGCCTTCCCCTCTGATATATTTATTGCCCACCAGCAGCCCTATTGCAGGGGAGGATGGAGTTGGGCCTTATTTTCAGGTGCCAGATGACAAAGGAGACCATACTCCTGAGACCATACTCCATCATCCAGGCTGAGGTTTGCAAGGTGTATGTGTGTGACTGCATTTCAAAAATATGTCTACTTTTTTTAAACCATTGGTTTCAGTTCTCTAAGTCTCAGCCCCTTCCGTTAATGTGGTTATCATTTAACTATAATGTATCCTCCCTGCTGCTGATTTGTTTAAGACAGTTAACATTTAAATCAGTCATCAAATTGGTAAGACAGAAATGGCTATTTTTCAATACATTTTTCAAACAAAATTTGGAAAAATCTATGTAGGCTTTCATTTCTTTTAAAAGCCAATGTTGTATGTGCTTCAGATAAGCAGATTTGGTGATATCTATTCAAACCCAGCTTGCCTAGCAATTAAAACATAATATTTGGTAATGAGGAAATTCCAGTTACAAGTTTCTTTTCCAACACCTGGACAATTTAGCTCTAAAGGAAAAAAAGCAAAGAAATTGGTCATGCTGACATGACCCTAAGGCTTAATTCATTCATTGTATTCTTCCTTTTCCTCATCTCCCCAAACACAAAAGAACAACAGCACTAATTATTGCTCTTTAGATGCATTAAATCTCCCATTTTCAGTTCTGTATATGGAGATGGCTTAAGCCACACGACAGAGCAGAAGTTGGGCAACGGGCCTGCTTGCCTCCCTCCTCCCTCCACACATGCATCCAAGCTCCGATTCAAGTCCCCTTCATCATCTGCCCTTCTCACCTACACTCCCAATTAGTGTTTTTAAAGAGAAAACATCCCCCTTTGTTAATACCTTTCACTCTTGTCTCCCTTTTACTTTCCTCTTCTAGCCTCCCTTCCTTTCCTCGTGTGTGCGCACGCGCGTACGCCTGTTTCCCTGACGCTTCAGTGCAGTATTCCAAACTCCTCTCTTCTCACACTCCTATTTTCTTCTCATGATCAAAAAAGAGGAAGTCGATGGAGAACAATAAACAGTGATAGACCAAAAAAATATTCAGATAATGACCAATTTTTTAGCTTTAGATACAGTAATGTTCTTATGTCGTGGGCCTAACCCAGGGGTAAGGTTTCACTGCTGCAACCTTCACTCTACGTAGAAAGAACCCGCTAGTGAGGTGGGTATTTGAGGCAGGGAAATGCCTGCAATCATGGCTTCAGATCACACTGTCACGGGGCTCCCTTCTTAAAGCTCGCTCTGCCCACAGGAACTCAAGAGTCTGAGGAGATGCTAGACTTGACTATGTGACCCCGCAAAAGGAAGACATGCACAGTGCTCAAATTACAGGTGATTCTCTAGCCTTCAACATGTGCTTCTTCAACAAGAAACAGCTTTCTTCAGCTTTAAACTCAAGAGAAAGGAGGATTGACATATGAGGATTGACATGAAGGGAGGGAACTCAAGAAAGATTTCTTTCAGATCTAAATAAAAGGCAAATTAAAGACTTTCTGTGATGAGAAAGGGAGAATTAAACTCATTGTGTGCAGAATCTTTCCTCTGTCTCCTAAAAAAAAGAACAGCTTTAACCAAGGAATCACGTTCTTGCCTTACCAAGCGTGGGGATCTGTGCAGAGTGACACCTAGTGGTCTCCAGAACGCCTTTAACAGCAAGAGGGAGGAATGTGCACGTGTGTGTGTCTGAGCATTTATCAAGGCGCCTTTTCTTCCTACATATTCAGAAGCTGTGAACAAACTGAGTTGTTAATTGTTTTTGATTCCAATACCACAACTTTCTGTTTTTGTTAAAGTGTAGAGAAAACTGGTATTTAATATTTGAGCAGTGGATACAAGTTGCCAAGAGGAAAGGAATGGTGATTTTGATGTGTGAGAAAAATTATTTATCCGAATCTGGAATCCGAAAGGCAGCCAAGCCGCACAGTATCCAGCCCAGTAGATTTCAAAGGACCTATGGCTCTTGTAGTTGGATTCTTCTGGGTTCCTGCCAGAGTTCATTCCCATGTGTTCCCTCTCTGCCTTTAAAACCTCACCTGGGTAGACCTGTCCAGTGCCCATCTATGTTCTGAGGAAGTTAGCGGGCTGAGAAGTTTAAAATGGAATGAAGAAATTTCAGTTTATCCTGGTAATCTGTTACTATGCAGAAACCATTTAAAACTCCTCCATAGTGGCATAAGAAAGGGATTCCTACATCCTCCTCTTATCAATAGATTATCTCTTAAGGGGGCTCCAGAAAAGTTTGGATTTGGCCTCCTTTGACACGAACTCCTTTTTAGGTAACATGCAAATTGAAATTGGGGGAAGCCATCTAGAATTTTTCAAATATAAATCTTCCTATAAACTCCATTTTGAGGATTTAAAAAACACCAGATATAATAAATATAACTGAATTTGACCACCCAAACAGGTAATGAGAGAAGATGCTGGAAAATAATAGCTGAAGGAAAGAATTTACAGTAGCACGTGTTCCAGTGAAACCTGAGATAGTTGATTTTCCAAACTTTATAAACTAAAGGTTAACTGGCCCCAAACTTTGCAGGTCTCAGGCCATTTTTTCACTTCATGGATGGTTTTTAAAAGCTTGTGCGAAAGGATTCAAAGAACATTTCTTGTCACAGTGTTGAATGGTGGACCCCCATGATTTGCCGATGTTTCTCTTTACCACCTCTATAGGCATGACTCTACCTAACTGGACTTAGAATATACCACTCCCAACGCATTACCTTTTAAGTTTTTCAACCCTAACTACATCAGTCTCCTTCTTGATGAACTTCAAACCTGTTCCATCTAAAGAGCAAGTAATCTTTAGGCACATTTCTTTCTCTACTATCTACAGTTTTATGTTCTTTGTCACCTTAGAGTAAAATCTCTTAAAAGCAATGTACAATGTTGTCCTATAGAGCACTTTAAATTCTAATACCAGTCAATTATGGCCAATACTGCATTAGCTCCATAAAGATTCCCCATTTTCAAAATAATTACAGAACTTGCATCTTACCATAAGGTTAGTGATATGGTTGCTAGCAAAATCTTTTGAAAAAAATAACAATTTCAAATGGGGTAAAATAAGAACATATCTGATCTTCCTTATTTTTAATCAATATTTTTATAGGGTGGGGTTTTCTTTAATGACCTGGGTGTATACACTCCTTCACTCCCCATCCTAAAAAAATAAAATAATAAAGATAAGCATTTTCACATATGTAGATGGCTTCATTTGATTGTCATGTATTTAGTGCTCTTAATAGACAGCTGGCCCTACTTTCTACACCAAACAGTCAAACAGAAACTCAGGCACCAATTTTGAAATACTGGTTCAAATTGAAAAACCTATATGTCATAATTCATTCAAATACTTAGGTGTATATTTTGTAAGTAATTCTTAGACTACCCAACTTAATACATTCTGTTGGTATTCTACTGAATTATTTTATGTCACTTATGGGCATTTGGTTATACCTCTTATAAAATATCTTTAGACTCATTGTATTGTGACCAGGATCAGGGACCACATTTTTAAGGATTCACTAAACTGGAGTGAACCCAAAACTACTAAAGAAGAATTTTGGCCCACCCCAAGGGTGCTGTCTCTCCTTATCTTTGTGTACAGCTTTCAGGGAAGGCACCAGGGGAAGAATGGTCTTTTATTCTGGGCATGTATCTATTTCAGATTCATCAGCTTTCCTCAGAGAGTATAAACCCCTTGCCCAGGTCTGCAGAGCAGAAGAGTACACAGCTCCCTTCTTAAACAATGTGTACAAAAGCTTCTGCCTGGTGCTTTTCACATTAGAGATGAGTAATTTGAACTCAGAGACACTCAATATTTATCAAAAGTTGTGTTGAAGAAACAGTATTAATAGAAAATCTTTGATAAACTTATGGGCCACTTTTTGAATTAAGAAGGTAAGAAAGGAAAACTGCCAAGCTTATAATCTTATAAAACTACAAACCAATATCTCTTATAAATATAAATGCAAAAATCCTCAACAAAATACTAGCAAATTAAATCCAACAACATATAAAAGGTACACCAGAACCAAGTGAGACTTACCCTAGGAATGTGAGGTTGGTTCAATATATAATAATTAACCACATAATGTACCATATTAATAGATAGGATAAAACCAACATGATCTTCTCATTAGATATAGAAAAGCATTGATAAAATCCATCACCATTTAATTGATAAAAATACTCAACAAGTTAGGAAAATAAGGGAACTTCCTCAACCTGATAAGAGCATCTATGAAAACTCCACAGCTAACATTATACTTAATGGAAAAAGCTTTTCCCCTAAATGAAGAATAAGACAAAGAATCCCATTCTCTATACTTCTATTCAACATTCTACTGGAGTTTCTAGCCAGAGAAATTAGGCAAGAAAAGGAAATAATAGGCATCCATACTGGAAAGGAAGAAATAAAATTATCCCTAATTGCAGATGTTATGATTTTGTAGATAGAAAAATCCTAAGGAATCCACACAGAAACTATTAGAACTAATAAACAAGCTCAGCAAGTTTGCAGAATGCAAGAGAAATACACAAAAGTTAATTGCATTTTTTATATACTAGCAATAAATAATCTGAAAGTGAAATTAAGAAAATTCCATTTACAATAGTATCAAAAACACTAAAATACCTAAAAATAAATTTACTAAAATAAGTTCACACTGTGTGCTCTAATAATATATAATACTGTTGAAAGAAATGAAAGAATATCTAAATAAATAGAAAGGAATTCCATGATCATGGAATGGAAACTTCAACATTGTTAAGACATCAATATTTTCCAAGTGCAATCCCTATCAAAATCCAGGCTGACTTTTTGCAGAAACTGACAAGCTGATCCTGAAGTTTATGTGTAGATGCTAGAGACACAGAATAGCAAAAACAATTTGGAAAAAAGGAACATAACTGAAGGATTCAAATCAAATTTATGATTTCAGAACTTACTTCAAAGTAATAGTAATCAAGTACTGGCATATGGTTAGACATAAATATCACTGGAATAGATTTCAGAGTCCAGAAATAAACCTTACATTTATGATCAGTTTATTTTGGGGAATCAACTGAGAATAGAGAAATCCGTAGAGACAGAAAATATATTAGTACTTGTCAGGGGCTACTAAGAGGAGGAAATGAAGAGTGACTGCTAATAATTACTGTGCTTCTTTTCGAGTGATGAAAATATTCTGGAATTACATAGTGGTGATGGCTACACAATTTTATGAATATACTAAAATCCACTGAATTGCACACTTTCTAATGAATGAATGTTCTAAATCATTCTCATACTTCTGGGCATTGATGAAAGTTTGTCCTACTATAATCATTATTTCCAATCATATATATTCTCCCCATATAGACTGTATGAAGCTTGAGGACAGGAATTTCACTTTTGTACCAACTAAAATATTTCTACATATGAGCAGATCATAAAAACTGTTGGAATAAATTGGTATCGCCAACACTCCAAGCTTTCCAACACTTTTGTTTCCCTAAGAGCCTTTAAACTAGCTCAAGTAGACTCCAAACCTCGATCCAGTCTCTCCCCCAACCCCTGAGATTTGCAGCAGCTTGTCAAATATTTAGCACCAAGAGCTCGTTTACATTAATGCTGATTATATTCCCTTCCTTGTCTGAGGATCTGCTTGGCCAGTGTTTTTCATCAAGAGGTCAGCCATTTAAGTCGGCTGTGCTGAATTTCCAGGTGTCCCAGGACTCTGCTGGCCAGTAACCCAAGGCTCTCTGTTCCCTTCCCTTTCCGCTTCCTCTCTCCCTCCTGTCCTTCTGTATCTCCTGCTTCCTAAATCTGGAGCCCTGGAGACAATGAACCTTGTGTCGTCCCGGTGTACCGTCAGGCGGCCAGTTACCTCCTCCTCCTGCTTTGAGGCTCTTTCATTCACTCACTTGTTCAATAAATACATCTCAGGTCCCTAATGTGTGCCCCACCCTGTTCAAGGTGCTGTTGCTCTGATTGCTTTTTATGTTTATTCATTGATGTGGAACTGGAGTGTTTGTTGGTTTATGAAACCAAAAGAATGTATAGGTAGAATGCTAGAGGAATGTGTTCGCATGTGCTAATACCTAGTGGTAAACGAACCAACTCACTGATTAATAATTTCCATATTTGAAGATTCTTAGAAAATGAATCAACTCTTTTTCATCTACTATAGGCACTAGTATTTTAATCAATCCAATTTCAAATCCGTCTTGCAATTTTAGCAAATTGCCATCTGTTGCTTGGGTTGTACTGCTTATGGCTTTAGTGTTACTGTTACCTTCACAGCTTAAGTCAGAAAAGAAAAAAAAAAAAGTCGAGCATTAACATCTTGTTTATCTATGTATTCATGCTGTATGATTACTGGCAGCTCTCCAGAAAATTTGGCCTAGTTTCTGGAAGCCTCTTCAGTCTGTCATATTAAAAGATGCCCCATAATTTAATCAATTCAAGAATTTGATTATCTTCATCTTTTTTTTTTTAATAGTACAACAAAATCCTTTATTCCCACTTTAAGAGGGCTCCTGAAAAACTGGAGGAAAGGCTTTAAAGTGAGGTTGAGTTTCCTCGACCTGGAGAAACCCGACGTGCCCAGCGTGGGACTGCTGGGGGGTGAAGGATTGGACGGCACACCCTGCTCCCAGCCCGACAGATCCAGTTTCTCAAGAGAGAGTGTGTGGTGTTTGATAAGGCCTGCCTCTTTCTCTCACTTTTCCTTAAACAACCATTAGTCCTGTTTTGTAGAGTTGCCTGCAGAGAAAGGGAACCAAAAAGATTTTTTTAATCAAGTCTCATTCGGTCTCCATGCACAGCTGCTTAGTTTGCTGTGGTACCTCTCAGTGTGTGGGTGATCGGTCAGGAACTGACCTTCCTCACCCTCTCAGACCTCTCTCCAGTCTGATAACTAATGTCTGCAACCAAAGGTTCAGATGTTTTTAAATCGTAAAACCAACTCAGGTCATTTTAGAGCTGGAAGGCCCTTTAGAGCCTTTTTACTCAAAATTTAGTCCATGGGCTGGTAGTGGGCATCATGTGGGTATTTGTAGAAATGCAGATTATTAAAGCCTGCTCCAAACCTTTACAGAATCAGAATCTCTGCGGGGCGGGGGGGACCAGAAATCTGTATTGCAAGAAGCCATCCAGGTGATTCTGATGGACATTCAGAAGCCCTGGAATGTCTGTTAACCCACGCCATTCTTAATATTCAGACCTCTTGCTTAAATCCTGTTTGCCAGTTTCCCAGACCCCACTGGCCTGTATTCCTGTACCCTTGTTTCTTGTTTCTGTCATGTTTTTTCTTACTAAGTTAGGTTCCTGATTCCAGCCTCTGTTGGCCTCTCTAGATGGGACTATATACCTGCATACAGCTTCCTGGATTTATTCACTGGGATTAACCTCTGACCTGTTTACTTAAGAGGGCCATCTTCTTGCTTCCTTTTCGATTTACCTTCTTGCCTAGAGCAACTCCTGACAAGACTACAGAGGGTGAAATCTATGCATGAACCCCTCCCCTGGTGGTGCCTTTAGCACAGGTCTCTGAGCCATCTGTCTTTCCCCCTGCTGCCTTCTCCCACACAGCTGCCAGTTAATTTCTTAAGGAACAAAATTGATATTATCCTCTGCTTAAAAACTCTGGTAGCTGTCCCATTCTCTGCAGGATAAAGTCCAAACTCCTTACATGATAGGCAAAGCCCTCCACAGGGTGTAACTGACTTATATCCAGAATTTCATCACTGTTGCCACGTCTTAGCCTCAGCCTTGCACTTCTCCCAATTCACTTATTGGCCTTACTTGTCATCCTCAGGACCTTTGCACCTGCTATCTCCTCTGCTTGGATCACTCCTCCCCCTGCTCCTCCAGAAGGCAAATGTCAGCCAGTCTTTTAAGACTCAAACCAGTTTCTATCTATTCCGTAAGGCCCTGTCTACCTTCTCCAGGCTGAGTACTGCATTCTTCTCTGGGCACACTGTTCACAGTTCTTATTTCACCACTTGTGATGTTGTGTCTGACTTGTCAGTTATACATCTTCACAAACTGGAAGCTGTTTATGGGCACAAAGAGTGTCTCAAATTCTTAAGTGAGCCCCAAGGAATATTGTTGTAGATAAAGTCACTTTATCACTGTAATAAGAAGCTTGCTTTATAAATGTACATGAAATAAATCCCTTTGTAAATCAGAGATTCATTTTCCAAAGTAAAGAATTACTATGTGTCTTAGCTTGGGCTGCCATAACAAAATACCAAAGGCTGGGTTATTTAAGCAACAGACTTTCTTTCTCACAGTTCTTGAGTCTGGAAAGTCCAAGATCAAGGTGCTGGAAGATTTGGTTCTTGGTGAGGGCTCTCTTCCTCGTTTGCAGATGGCTGCCTTCTGATGAGTCCTCACTTGGCAGAAAGCAAACTCTGGTCTCTCTTCTTCTTAATAAGGACACCAATCCCATCATGAAAGTCCTACCTGCATGACCTCCTCTAAACCTAATTAACTCCCAAAGGCCCCATCTCCAAATAATACCTTATTGGGGATTAGAGCTTCCAATATGAATTTGGAGGTTGGGGGGCCACAAACATTCACCTGTAACACTTTGTAATCAAACCCCACTTTCTCTCTGTAGTAAGTGTTTTCATATACATGATTACTCCAATATGGTAGAGGGACTATTATTTTTCCAAGAATATCTGCAATTCTTTGTGATTCAGGAAGTTCCTTGACAAAATCTTCATAGTACTTCAGGATTTGTTTGATTATGGCCTCTGATAGAATAGGGTGTCTTAGAAAAAAATAAGAGATGGTATGTGGGCTGTGTGTTTGTAGTATGTGGGATTTTTTATTTTAAAAAATCTTTACAAAATTTAATTGTTCTTATATACAACAAAATCTTGTAGGCTTTTATGAAGAGAGACACACATTCTAAATAATTTAAAACACTACTTAATTAAAACTGTTTAAAGGAAAATTCCATGTCACCTAAAATATGAATATGATATTTTTACATGTGATTTCACTTGAGCCAACCAGCAAGTTTGGTTTCTATTTTTTGTGATTATGTTCTTCTCTAGGGCACAACCTGTACACAGAATAAAGGGTCTGTATTCATCATAGAGAGATCTCTCCTAGTTCTTAATTGGGCTTCCCCTATACCAATGATTTGACCCTGAATGCACATTAGACCACTTAAATAGACTTGGGTCCTAAGTGTCCATTTTTCAAAATTTATAGGAGATTTGTGTGTATGTGGCTAAAATGACTGTAGGAGGGTCATGCCCCTGGCATTAGCTAGGCAAGGCCCAGGGATAATAGGTTCCCTATATTTTATGGACCAATCCCCTAAATAATGAATTGTCTTGTATACTGCATCATTTCTTAATGTCCTCTTGATTTTTCATATTGCTAAAAATAATTGTTCCTAATTATCTCATCCTGGAAACTAATTTTGTTTTACATATAACATATGCAAATATATGTAAAAATATAAAAGTATTTTTGCAGTTTTAATATATATTGTGCTTTGCACGAATGCCCTGATCAATTAAACAGAAGATTTTTTTTCAAGTTCAGAACTTTACAGAGAGCTCTTCATCATGTTAAAAAGAAAATCACTCAAAGCAATGTTATTTCTGGAATTTAAGTCACTGACATAACACACCTGTATCAGTCTGCATTTAACTTCACGGGGATTGTCATATGTAAGTGCAAGCATATGTCTATTTTGTTGTGTCTTCTAACATAAGTGTGTCTAAGCATTTACATATTGAAATAAGTAATATTTTATTATAAATTATTTTCTCTTAATCATTCCTTGCATTTTAGATAGAGAATGTTGCTGATTTTCTAAATTATGTGTATATGTAAGTTATCTATAAATTCCACGTAAAGAGGGCCTACCAACCATGTGTTACTAAAAAGGTCACTGGGATCTGAACTGGCTGAGAATGATTGCCATGGGTCATATCATCTCTCTTCTAAGTGTTGCCTCATAAAAAATAATTTTTAAAAAGCCTCATCTTGGCTGGCTTCAATTCATATCCTTTTCAATTTTTACATTGAAATTGAACCCAAAACAATATTCCCAATTTTAATTTGAGGCTAAACCTCAAGTGTCCTGAAGACAATATGCACAGGTCTGGATGAGAATTTTTTGTCTACAACCTGGCATGATAGAGCATATCATCATACCGTTTAAATATGTCTCTTAGGAGTTTTTAGTTGACTGTTCTTAATCATTTTTGTTGATTTTTCTAATTTTTTTTCTTTAAAAAATCCTGATCAACCAAGGTTTTAATAACTTCTTTGCATCCAATGACCTATTTCTCCATCCCACTTCACCCACTCACTGTCATGTTCATACCCTTGACCTTGTCATTACCAATAACTAGAGCCTCTTTGAAATCTCAATTCCAAGCTTTCTATTCTCTGCTCACAACCTTCTATCCCTACAGCTCACCTACTCTGGAACATCCATTCCACTGATTGAGACCTCCAACCCACTGACCTTGCCCCTTCCTCACTGTATCTGATTACCCCCTTTTGTCCCTCATCCCTCTACCCACCCCATCCACATAATGTTCTCCAGCTTGTTCTCAGCCTAGGGACTGGCACTAGCTATTCCCTCTGCCAGAAATACTTTTCCAGCTCACACTTTAATAGCTCACTTGTAGTCATTTATACTTCAGCTCAAAGACCACCTATTCAAAGAAATTTCTCTAACCATGCCATCTAAAGCAGCTACTTGGTCTATCTGAAGTGACCAGCACACCATCTGTTTTAAGTCTCTGTAAAGCACTTATTACCAATAAGATTTTTTTTCTTTCTGATTTATGGTCTGTCTCCATTCATTTCAGGATAAGCTACATAAAAGCAGAGACCTGTCTGGCTTGTTCATTGAGAACTGTGCCCTCCAACAAAGTAAGTATTCAATAGATATTTGAAAACGATAGAATGGAAAGAAGGAAGGGATGAAGGAAGCAAGGAAGAAAAGAAGAAAAGGAGAAAGGAAGAAGAGAGAAAGGTAGGAAACACATAAAATAAATGTTAATAAAGGAACATTTCCCCATAGTTTTTAAGTAAATACATGAGGAAGACACGGAAAAAAACAGTAAAATAGTGACGATGATGGTATGACTAGCTTTGACTTCCCTGATCGCCTTAGAGAAAGCTAATCATTTCACCTTCGCACCACGATAATGCTTTCTGATAGCTAATATAAAAGCACTTCTCATCTTGTGTTGCAATTATTAATTGATACAGTTGTCGCTCCCAATAATCTGTGATTTCCTTGTGGGCAGGAAATGTGTCTGATGCATATTTACAGTCCTAGTGCCTGGCACAGGGCCTAGAAAATAGTAGAAGCTTTATAAATACTGAAAGAACAAATGGGTGAAGGAAAGGGAGAAAAGAAAACCTCAGAATAATAATGGTAAAGATGGAAGTTGTGATAAAATAATTCTTCTTTTTGGTGTGGTCTCTCTCTTGTCAAGAGTCATTGAAAATGAATGCAATAATCCATCTACTTACCAAGGTAGGCACTCATAGGAGGATAGGATAGCATGGAGGTTAAGAGCACAGATTTGAGAGCCAGTCTGTCTGGATTCGTATCTTCATGCAACCACATCCTAGCTAAGTGACCTTGGACAAATTACTAAACCTTCATGCACCTCAGTTTCCTCAACTGTAAAATGATGATAATAACAAAATCTACTCCATAGGGTCACATGAGAAATAAAGGAGTTAATATATGTAAACCAGTCAGCTCTTGGTGCATAAAAAACTGCCCCAAAACTTAATCATTAAAAGCAACAATTTTTAGCTCATGATTCTTTGGCTTGATAATTTGTACTGGGCTCAGCTAAGTGGTTCTTCTCTTGGTCTCACCTGGGCTCTTTTGTGTGCTGGTTAGCAGGTGGCAGTCAGCTGAGGCTGGTTGGTCCCAGCTGGCCTCACTCACATGTCTTGTCCTTACTTGGGTGACTGACCCATGTATCTCCAGCATTTAGCAGTGTAGCCTGGACTTTATGTGGTGCCTGGGTTCTAAAGGCTGGAAATGTGAGGTCACTTTGAAAGCCTTTTCTTATGTCACATTTGCTGATATCTCATTGGCCAAAGCAAGTCATATGGCCAAGTCCAGAATCAAGCAGTAAAGAAATAGACTCTATTGCTTGATGACATGAATGTCAAAGTATTGTGGTCATTTTTGAAGAATATATGAAAACACAAGAAGCACTTAGGAGAGTGGCTAGCACATGGTAAGCAGTGTGTAGGTACTATATGGCAGTAGTTGTACAGATGCTTTACAGTCCACCCCCTATTGCATTTACTCCTGAGTGAAAATTCGAATGAACTACAAAATTAGTTGTAGAGACAGGAAACAGAATAGGAATGAAATGTTCTCACTCAGGTTTATTTTATGGGGAAAAAATGGTAATTCAACAAAAAACTTCCAAAGCCTAACTTTACTAACAAGAGGCTGTTTAAATTTCTGTATTTCATGTTGGCTTAGGAGGCAGATCCTGGCTTCTGGGATCTAATTGCCCATGTTAGACTTTTAGCTCACTGCTTACAAGCTGGGTGACCGCAGACAAATTACTTAACCACTCTAAGCTTCAATTTCTGCATTTGTAGTATTGAAGAAATGGTAAATTTTAATTCCTGAGGACTTTGATTAAAAGGGCATTGTATGTAAAGTGTTTCAGGCATATAGTGAGAGTCCAGTATGTGTTAGCTATTATTTTTCTTAATAATTTAAGAATCAAAAATCATCTAGTACAGAGATTTCCTATCTGGGTAGCATAAAAGTACTGACATCTGTCCTGTTCCATAGACTCTGATGGAACTGGTCCGGAGGGAGGCTTTTGCATGGGGGTTTTGAAAGCCCCCAAGGTAGTTCTAATGTGCTGTCAAGATTTAGGACCACAGGTCTATTAAAAAGGACATAGGAGATGATCCAGGGCAAAACCCCCTTAAATGGAAAAACTGAGATCCAAACTGGTGCTAGGAATTGCTTAATGACAGCCAGGTAGCTGGTGAGAAAACCGGAAACTGGTCTCGGTGGAGTCTGGCCATGGCTCTTCCACTTGTATCCAACCACTGTGAGGACAGTGAGCTCAGGCCAGCCCTTGTGACACTCCTCTCCAGGAACCCACAGCTGGGAAAGGGGAGGCTGCCTTCCCGGTAAGTCTAACTAATGCCCAGTTCAAGGCTCTTAAATTAATGCTATGATTTTGTCCTCTCTTTTACAATCTGCTCCCTACACTTTCATAATTAGATCCTGATTCTGATTGTGTTTCAATTAGACTTTTATTTCATTTATCCAGTTTTCCTTAGCGAAGAAATGCTATCTTATATACATATGCATGCAAGTTCAGGGCTGGATTTCAGGGGAAGGAGCATTTCTTCTTCTTCCCCCTCCCTCCCTCTCCCCCTCCCCTTCTTCCTTCCCTCACTCCCTCCTCTATTAACGCCGTCTTTTGAAGGACATTTTTCTTAGATGACTACCTTCCTCTACCTTTGTGAATAATCTCTAGTGTAGACAGTTTCCTCTTCCTTTAAAACTGTTGGTGGAAATAGGTGTGAGCCTCAGCTCATAGTAGTGATTCTGCTGAAATGCCAATAATTCTCAGGACCAGAGGGTCAGCCTCCCCACAAGGCCAGGAAAGGTGGGGTGATGTTCCCTTAGTGAAAGGCTGACCCATGAGGGCTGAGGGAAATGGGTGGATAGCTGGTTGCGGCAGGAATTTCTGAAGAGCAGGAAGAGTATTCAAAGAAAATTCCTTTTATTTTTTTTCTCCAGCTTTAGCCTTTACAAATATTAGCTCTTTGTCATTTTCTCAGAACTTCTAATTACTGAGCTTGAAGGGAACAAACTCAATGAAGAAGAGAAGGGTGGGTACAGACCAGGGCTCTCAGGAAATTGGTCTTTTAAAAAGAGAAGTATTCTCACATGAATAAGATAGAAAACCAAATAGAATATACAGTATGATCTAATATGTCATTTTTGTGTAACATATATATATATATATGATTATCCCCCGAAATTTGGAATTATAGAGGATATTTTTTACTGCTGCTGATCTGCAGTTTGATTCTTTTATGATGAATATGTATTACTTACATATCAAAAAAACAATAAAGTCATTATTTTAAAAACAAAACAAACGCTAAATACTGATTTTCAAATAAAACCCTGCAGGCATTCTTTTTTAGTATTCATTATTCCCAAACTATTTTCATATGATATTCAGGATCTTAACAGTTATAAAATTAACTGATATTAACTGATTTCTTTAATCACTTATTGATGTGTGTGTGTGCATTTGCATGCATGCTCAGATCTGTTATATTTTGGACCTTTATTCCAACCCCCACTTATCACGTTAGGCCAATTTGTGTCATTTCCCTGGCCTCCCTCATCTTTGTGACATTTCCAAGTCCATCTGCAGATTTAATTAATGCGCTGCTTATTCACCCTTCCACATCACTGATAACAAGAGGCATAAAACTGGACCCCGCACTGACTGCTACCCCACCTCAGTGCCTCCCGCAACTGGACACATCCCTCTGCTTTACCCAGTTTTTGAGCCAAGCTGATTGAAACTGATTTTGCAAGTAAAATTCACTCAGACATTGCATCAAATGATTTATGAAGTCCACATAGCCATGTGGTGTCCCATTAATCACAGACACTACAATAATCTATTTGTGTGCAGCAGTCCTCATAAATCGGAATAAAATAAATTCCACAAGCGCATCTTCAGCTTTTGCGACAGGGCACCTGGTATTATTCAGGGCACTATCCACATAATGCAATGTTAGCAGACTTGCACATTTCTGAGCTTAGTCAAGCAAGTAAAAATATGCATCCATTTACTGATGCATGCCAAAGCTAAAGAAATGACAGCTTGTTCACCCACAGGGTGAGAGAAGTTCTTTAGGGCTCAGCTCTCTCAAATGTTTTATGAAAACTGACATAAGTAAACAGAGTATATGAGACACAACAATAAAAGTGAGATGATTTTGTTAATAGTCCAGAATTATATCTTCAAATAAATGTTGAGCATTTAAATGTTTTCACCATTTGGAGACTCTTATTACAATGATATTATGAAACGATTTTGTAAATTTTCTTTTGAGATTGATCTGTGTTTCACATAACAAAAGAATGTCTTTAAGTAATGGCAGGCTCACTTCATTTGTGAGTGTATTTCTTACCTTGAATGTAGTCAAAAATTATTGCAAAACATGTCTGAGGAAGACTGTGAATGATCCAGCTAGGTAATAGTAATTTTTTCCCAAATGTAAACAGATTTTTTTTCTAATTATAAAGAGAATATTGTAAAATTAAAACCTAACAAAATAAGAATACATTGCATGAAATAATAACTGTATGAAAATATAAAAAAGAATTGCATGAAGTCCTAATACACAAAGATAATCATACTTAATATATTAGTAAATAGATTTTCCAGTATATTATCTATATGTGTGTGTGTGTGTATGTTGAGAGATAGATATGGAAATACAAATACAAATATAAATATAAATGAAAGAAGATGAAATGTTACCATAATTGTTATAATATTACTTGCTTTTAAAAAATTAACACTACACTGTAGATATCTCTCCAGTACAATAAATATAACTACAGTTTTCCATTACATAGATTTATTTAATAAGCACTCTATTAATAAACATTTAGTTCATTTTCAATTTTTCAACTATAAACAACACAAAATTGGACATCCTGGTTAAGTATTCTGAACACTTGACCTTATTCTCTTCTTCTTAGAAAGAGAAGTTTTCTTAAAATAGGATTTATTTCCTTAGACTAAATTCTTAAAATTGTGATATCTGGATCAAGTATATGTCCAGCTAATATTTTGATGTGCATTGCTAAACTGCCTTCCAGAAAAATTGTAACATTATACCATCACCAATAAGTCGTGAAAGTATTTATTGCTCCACATCCTTGCCAATCCTGGATATTGCTGTTTTTTAGAAATGTTTGTCAGTCTGATAGATGAAAAGTGTTATTATTTTAATTTTCACATCTTTATATTTGATTGAACACCTTTTTATATGTTTATTGATCATGCATATTTTTTCTTTTGGGAGTTGTCTGTCCTTGTATACTTCCATTTGGAAGAGGCAATGTTCATCAATTTTATTGATATATAGAACTTTCTTTGTACTGTGGTTATACTCTTTTTAGTCAAAACCAAGGTATCAGCCTAGCAAGTCTAATTTCCTTGTAGTTTTGTAATTGGGTCAGAGGTCAGTTCTAAAATTATTTTGAGAAATGGCAACATTCTTAGAAAATGGATTTCTTTTCCCAAGGTGGCGATGTTAGTGCTTTGAAAAACAACACTCACCTATCTGATTCCTATGTACTTGCTTCAATAAAACGTTATCATCATTGGGCTTGATGAAGAGCCTGGATTGTGGAACCATATTTCTGATCTTCAAGTCCTGATTCTTTCATTTAGACCCTGGGTGACCTAAGACATTATTTAACTATCCTGGCCTTGGTTTTCTCATCTATAAAATGAAGATAATAATAGTCCCTACAGCACAGAGTTGTAGGGAACTTGGTGAAACTATGTACATAAAGTATTTAGAATAGGACTGTGGACACTTAAAATACTAAATAAATACTAGCTATTATTAAGTGCAATATTATCTGGTTTCATGACCTGCTCAAACATATACCACCAGGTTTACTTCAAGGCATTTTTTAAATGTATGCTTTAATGCTATATTTGCAGGTAAACTACCTTGATGGATATGTGTAGACTCCTCAAATTTCATTTTAGGAACATAAACATACAAAAGAGTTCTAGAGTGAGAAACAAATCAGAAACCAAAAGAAATTATCTCACTAGTCCTTTGGTGGCTTTTAGAACATAACAAGAGAATAAAAAAGATGTTCAAATACTTACACAGGTCTGACAGCGACATATACAGTTTATACATTCACCGAAGCAGGATGTAAATAGTTGAGGAGCAAGACAAGGGTAGATTGGATGCTGAGAGTGTGAGAAAGACCTGGAAGCTTGACTGTAGATCAATAAGGCTTGGATAAATGCATGGTACTGAATGGGTAAATGGCCACTGTCCCAATGTGCAAGTAAGGACACGGGAGCACAAAGCAGCCGAGCCAAGACGTTCTGATTTTGAAATAAGATAAGCTGAAAACTACAAGACACTCATGAGAGAAATTAAAGAAGATACAATAAATGGAAATACCGTGCTCATGGACAGGAAGAATTAATATTGTCAAAATGGCCATCCTGCCTAAAGCAATCTACATATTCAATGCAATCCCTATCAAAATACCAACAGCATTCTTCAGCAAACTAGAGAAAATAATTCTAAAATTCATATGGAACCACAAAAGACCTCAAATAGTCAAAGCAATCCTGAGAAGGAAGAATAAAGCTGGGGGGATTACACTCCCCAACTTCAAGCTCTACTACAAAGCCACAGTAATCAAGACAGTTTGGTACTGACACAAGAACAGACCCATAGACCAATGGAACAGAATAGAGAGCCCAGATATAAACCCAACTATATATGGTCAATTAATATATGATAAAGGAGCCATGGACATACAATGGGGAAATGACAGCCTCTTCAACAACCAGTGTCAGCAAAACTGGACAACTACATGCAAGAGAATGAAACTGGATTATTGTCTATCCCCATACACAAAAGTAAACTTGAAATGGATTAAAGACCTGAATGTAAGTCATGAAACCATAAAACTCTTAGAAGATAACATAGGCAAAAATCTTAATATAAACACGAGCAATTTTTTTCTGAATGCATCTCCTCAAGCAAGGGAAACAAAAGCAAAACTGAACACATGGGACTACATCAAACTTAGAAGCTTCTGTATGGCAAAGAACACCATCAACAGAACAAAAAGGCGTCCTACAGTATGGGAGAATAGAATTGGTAAATGACATATCTGACAAGGGGTTAACATCCAAAATATATAAAAAATTCACATGCCTCAACACCCAAAGAACAAATAACCTGATTAAAATATGGGCAGAATATATGAACAGACAGTTCTCCAAAGAAGAAATTCAGATGGCCAACAGGCACATGAAAAGATGCTCCACATCACTAATCATCAGGGAAATGCAAATAAAAACCACAATGAGATATCACCTCACACCAGTTAGGATGGCCAGTATCAGAAAGACTAAGAACAACAAATGCTGGTGAGGATGTGAAGAAAGGGGAACCCTCCTACACTGCTGGTGGGAATGTAAGCTAATTCAACCATTCTGGAAAGCAACATGGAGGTTCCTCAAAAAACTAAAAATAGAAATGCCATTTGACCCAGGAATTCCACTCCTAGGAATTTACCCAAAGAATATAATTTCTCAGATTCAAAAAGACATCTGCACCCCTATGTTTATTGCAGCACTATTTACAATAGCTAAGATATGGAAGCAACCTAAGTGCCCATCAGTACATGAAAGGATAAAGAATATGTGGTACATATACACAATGGAATACTACTTAGCCATAAGAAAGAAACAAATTCTACAATTTGCAACAATATGGATGGAGCTAGAGGGTATTATGCTCAGTGAAATAAGCGAGGCAGAGAAAGACAAATGCCAAATGATTCCCCTCATTTGTGGAGTATAACAACGGAACAAAACTGAAGGAACAAAACAGCAGCAGACTCACAGACTCCAAGAAGGGACTAGTGGAAAGGAAGGAAGGAAGGGAGGAAGGGAGGAAGGGAACGAGGAAAAGAAATAAGATAAGCTGACCAGACTCAATGTACGATAAGTTGGTGTTGGGTAAAGGATACCACAGTGTCATAGTGAGGCATGAAGTCACCAAGACCTGGATCTAAATCCTGACTCAGGCACATGGCCTATGTTCTTGGGATATTTATATAATTTCTCTGAGCCTCAGTTCCTCTTCTGTAGAAATATGTCTGATCATATCATAAGATATGATTGCTGTGAGAATTAAAAGAGTAAAACATATGCAAAAGAGTAAAGCATATATACTCAGTTCCATGTGCTCAATTAATGATTGCTAGGAAGCAGAGAAGACATTAAAAATATTTAAGAATAAATTGCATGGGTCATTAATCTTAACAAATGCCTAACTGATTATGCCAATTAGAAGGGTTCAACAATGAATAGACAAGTTGGCCCAAACGATAAGAAATTTACAGCCCACACATCCTACTGGTGTGTGCTGTTTCTTAGAGATAAGAAAGAGGATTTCATATGGAACAAAGGTTCCAGAAGTTGGGGGTTGAAGAAAGGAGCAAATATTCAATGGAAGATCACCTAGCACCATATAAACAGTCTATAGACAGATGGAGGATAAAACAGTAGTGTGGGGAGTTCTGTTTTCTAGAGACTGCTACCCTATGGCAATGAAGTGCTGGTAGAATGGTAGTAGCTGGTGCACTTAAGCCAGGCAGTGCCTATCAGAAACTCAGCTCAGCAAATGGCCAAGCAACAGAGCACAATCCCAGACACTATCACTGAGGTCAGAACTCAGACAACCAGCTTTCTGGGTAAAAGGAACCCTTCCGGCTATAGAAGGGTCAGAAAAAAAGAGAAGGGAACTAATAACAAACTTACTAACTCTAAAAGTGTAGCAGCTGAAGGCAAAAGATCCTTTTGTGCTGTCTGATCAGTAGAACTGGAGCCAGAGCTAACCCAGAAGTAGATAAACAACTAAGCTGCTAATACAGACAGCCCAGAGATGGGCTCCATGCTATACCCATCGGGAACAAGACTGCTAAGAGGCAGCCGATGTAAGGTAATCAGCACTCCAGGACCTCATTGTCTTCATCCATAAAATGAAGGAGTTGAATCTGAGGATATCTGGAACTCCTTCAAATACTTTAAATTTTCTTTACTTCTATGAGATATCTTTAGGTAGAGTACTAACAGGTCATCCAGTCTCAGTGGACTTGTACCTTGTACAAAATATTGATGCCTAACAGATGCTAAGTAATACTATTTATACTTAAGTTGTTCATCTGAGAAAATAGGGTTTTAATGAAAGGCTAAAAGCTTTTTTCCAATTCTAACCATGTGGCAAAGACTACAGTGGAGAACACAAAGGTAGGCATAATCCATTAAGGTCAGGAACTCCTACTCTATTTTGGCATTTCCAACCTACTGTAGCATGCTTGGTTTGTATCACAGCTCATTATCTTGCAGCTATGCTACTTGGTAAATCACCCAACTAGTTCTCTTGCTGCCATTCATTGTCCCTCTGTTACTCTGCTGCCGTAATTTCAACTTTCTATTAACTATAAGATGCTATCACTTGTATGCAAAAACATTATTTTATATACCTCTGAGAAAGAAAATAACTGCCAATTAAACGATGACATGCCATCAATTGTGGGATGCATCTCACTTTCAGAGCTGTTAAAATATTTTAAAAGCATGTCTTAAAAATTTTAAACTATGGTATCTTTATAAAATGTGAATCTGATGAGGTCACTTCCCTCTAAAAGTTCCAAACATTCCCTTACAGGATGAAATCTTACCTCTTTCCTATAGAATCTGGACCTTCACCATCCAGTGCAACCTTACTGGAGGCTTGTTTTCCAACACATGCCACCAGGTGTCACCTCAAACTTCATTTTTTTTTTTCCATTGCAGAAGCACATGTTCTCTTCCTTCCTTCAACAGCCTTTACTAAATACCTACTATGTGCCAAGCCCTATTCTAGGCACTTCACTGTTTACTTTGCTTGGAATCCCTTTCCCTCCTCCAACCCCAAAACCTGGTATCTATTCTTCCTTCAAGATCCAGCCCAACTATCTTCTCATTCATGAAAAGTTTTGTGAAACTTTCTCCCATTTCCTATTGTAGACTTAATTTTGTAAACTTCTATTATGCAGTTAAAACTGTTGATTTGTCAGCTGCCCATACTAAATAGTGTGATTCTCACACAGGCCAAAAGTGCTTATGTTTTAGAACCCTAGACTAGACCCCATCTTACAAGCTTTGTAAGTAACAAACATTTAGTGAATATCTGAACAGTGGAGAACAGTTGTCAGAACTCAGACAACCAGCTTTCTGGGTAAAAGAGACCTATTATAGGTTTTTAAAAAAAGCATCATTAAAAATGTTAGAAGACTTATTATCTATTATATGCTCGGAATCCTGAAAGTTCTAATTTCCTAAGTGACTGATGAGAAAAATGAAACTCTTACTAAATACCTTATTCAAAGTCACACAGTGATGAACACAGTCAGAATTTGATCCCAGGTCAATCTGACTCACAAGATTATGTTCTTTCCATGAGAACACTTTATGGCACAATGCCTCATTGTCATTGAGGATGTTCCTGATTTAGTTACTAATTTGTCAAGGAGAAAATTGAATGGCCCTCTGCTTCAAACAGCCATGAATGGTCCTGCTGGTCTCTCTGGAAAATCTAGATAGGAAGTATCACATGGTCTTGGACAATAATCAACTGATGACGGAGACACTCTTGGAATCCCTTTCCCATATTTTCTTCCTACATGGTTTCATGCCTTATGAGCTCAAACTTCCAATGTTCCTGTTAATCTTAGACCAGTAGTCATTTATTCAGTCACAGCCTACTGGCAATTAGCATTTGGTCAATAAACTTGATTTGTTGCATGAATTTCAGTTTGAGCTTGAAAAAAGCTGGTGAAGGACAACCAATGTAGACAATGAGATGATTAAGACACATTAAGCAATCAAAGATAATTAATGATGAGTATGGATATGGTGACCTTAGAATCTAATATCAAAATATTTTTTATGTTCAAGTGATAAATAGAAGGAAGTGCTGATTTAAAGTCTATAATAAGCATATGGATATTAATGCAATGAGGGTAATACTAGTTGGGAGGGCTTCAGAGGGGAGCATACATGGGTACTATTGCAAAGGAAGTAACATATTCTGAAGCATGTGGAAAAAAGGAGGAAAATGATGGTTTGAAGAACTTCATTTTCCTTTGAATGCGTAGGACCTTGGTAACCCACAATAAAGTCATGGGCAGAGATGGTCTGAGAGTATGGAAGTTCAGGTACAAAACTCACTTTGTACCATAAGGAAGATGACCACCTTCTCATCTGAGTATTTGGAATGTTTTGATATTACTCATTTTAATTGCCAATGATCAATATCAACAAAATGCTAAGGTCTTCTTGGAAAATTATAATATTGACAATATTTTAAATACCAGGATTGGAAACCTAATCATTATACATTCATTACATGATCAACAAACAAATGTAAGTTAGTTATAAGTGAATGTCAAAATTGCATTTTGTCTGAGAACATGTAATAATAGCTAGAGCCTGAATAAACAGTTCACGTTATTTTTATTTAAGCTAAAATAGTATGTTAGGATTGGCTAACTGCTATAATAAACAAGCCCCAGATCTCAGTGCCTTATTACAGTAACAAATCATTTCTCACTCAAATCACAGTTCCCTGAGATTCAGTGAGGTATAGGCACGTGAATGTGTCTGAGCATAGGCTGTCTGCTTCATACAGTCATTCAGGAACACAGAATCTATTCATTTAGAGGTTCCAGATTTTCTAGGGCCTCAGAATCCTCTGTAGTATGTTCTGTAGCCAGCCAGCAAAGAAAGAATTAAAAAATATGCAGATACAAGTTTTGAGGCCAGCCTAGACAAGAATCCTGTCACTTCTATCTATATCCCATGGCCCCATCAAACTGCAAGGAAGATGGTAAGTGTTGTTTAGTTGTGTCCAGAATGCAAAGAAGGAACATAGACATTGGTAAGCACTACCATTTCCCCCAGAAAATATGTAATAAAATCTCATTTCAGTGACAAAACAGCTGTAATATATAGAATATGAATGTTAAAAGATCAGTATTCTGATGAACATTATCATACAGAATTTACATTCAAATGAGCGATCTTGTCTTATCAGGAGTTACTTGGAAAAGCTGTATGCTTGTTCTGTGGAAACCACCAATGCCTACTCTTTTTTTAACAGAGATATAAATGACATAAACATTATATTCGTTTCAGATGTACCACATAATGATTTGCTATATGTGTATATGGTGAAATAATTACTATTTTCTAAATTTTTTTGTTAAAATATTTTCTCTGGAACATGTGTTCGTTCCTCTAAATATTCCCAATATATCTTCAGGCTTTGAGGAAGAATTTGATGGAGAACATAAAAAGTAAGTTATAGCCAAGTCTGATGAATGAAAAAGATAATCTACCTGAGTTACAATACACAGGGTCAAGTACGGTGATTAAATAAAGAAGCTTATTCTCTCATGGGTCTACACAAGGTAATTCTAAATAAACATAAGATTGTTTTGAGTAATGGCATCATTGCTGAAAAAAAAAAGTGATTGTATTTTTTAATAGAAATGCATTTGGATTTGGGAAAGAGTATCTGCAGTTTGGATCTATGAATTCTCTGGCTATTAGAGCCATGTGGTAGAACAGGCAGCCGCCGACAGACAAGATAGAGAGGTGGGTAGCGATGTAGTAGGTGGAAATTTCTCCTCCCGGCTGTGAGTCACGATGGGGCCGCTCTTCTCAATTTTCATTTACTTGCTTTTTCTGGCTACCCAGAAGAATGACCACAGGCTTATCAAATAAAATAGGTTCACCTTTTTTTGGAGTGTGGGTGGGGGTCTCAATCATGTTTTCCTTTTCATTAGTTTAATTTTATAAAAGCACTCCTTCCTTGGGAGAAATTTTTAACTGAAGACACAAGACTCTCCCTTAAAAACACACTGTGTACAATTTGCCAGGTTACATAATTTGGTAATTTGTAAGGTTAAAGTATTTGACAATTTATAACTAAAACCTCCAAATGTTGAACATTTTTAAGGATCATGAAATAATGAATACAAAAACATTTTAAAACTTACAAAAAAAAAGAAAGTAAAAGAACTTTACAATGTAAGGTGATTTTCAAGAAACACAAAAAGGTTTTGAACTTGAAGAGCTCTGCGGTGGGGTGATGGGCACTTCCACTAAATGTTTGAGGAAATGTATGCAGATAAAAGTTTCTCAAGGCAATCTGACAATGTTAAGAAATGGGTGTGCTTTTTGCCCAACAATTAACAATTACACTAGGAATTTGCAAGGCAACTACGTTAAGAAATACAATTTACAAGGAAATCATTGGACAAGTTTTTGAGATTTGCTTTAATGAGAATGTATTACAGCTTTGTCTATGACAGTGAAAATGTAAAACAAAAAAAAACCCTTAAAGTATATGACTATGGCATTATTAAATATAATATGGTATACCCATTCAGTGGAGTAATGGTCAGTGGTAAAAAGGACGCAGGACGCAGTTATTGATCCTAAAGGTCAATATGCTATGTATATGTACAAGTGAAGAAGCAATTATAAACTAGGATGCATATTCCTTTTTATATTTAATGCTTTATAGGGAAAAATAAGCCTTCAAGGATGTATCACAAATATTATTAGTGGTTAATATCTCAATGGTGGGATTATGGGTGATGTTCTTTTTCTTTCTTTTTTTAACTTGTTTATATTTTCTCATTTTTACCCTAATGAGCATGTGTTTGTAAAGAATACATATTAGGAGAAGTGTTTCATAACAAGGATTCTGGAACCATACTGCCTGGGTTTGAACCCCAATTTTTCCTTTTAAGTAAGTGTGACATTGAGACTATTATTTAACCTTTCTGTGTCTCTGTTTCCGCACCTGTAAAATGCAGGTAATTATGTACCTACCTATGGTAAGGATTAGACATGGTAATAGACCCAGGTAATTAGTAAATATACACATAGTAAACACTACATAAATATTGGTTATTCAGTAATTAGGAAAACAATGAAGCTATTTCCACTTTGAGAGAAGCACTAATCACATTTTAACTTTTTATATGCAGATTAACAAAGAAGGCAAGATATTGTCATAGATGTTAACAATTTCACAAAACAGGTTCACAAAAGACAATAAAACTGAAAAGAAAAGCAATTTACCATTACCCATCTGCATGAGGCAGTTAAATACAAGGTTCTAAAGGCAGAATAGGACTGGATTCCAAACCAGATAGTCAAGACCCATCCCTAGAGCTCTGGGACCTTGGGAGTCACACAGCCTTCTGTGTCGCAGACTCAGCTATAGAGTGGAGACAACAATAAGGCATTGGAGGTAATATCAGTCATTGGCCTTATGTAGGACTATTCTGCAGATTAATTAAAATAACCCTGTGAAATACTTACTAGCAAAGCAATGGATAAAGGTTAGTTATTACTATTATTAACATCATTATTAACTACTACCCTTTAAACTAAGTGTTAGAATGAAATGGGTCCAAGAAAATATCATGTGGAAAATATCCACAACCCAGACAGGGTGCCACAGTGGGACCAACAGAAAGATCACACGAAGGGAAAAGCAAGTATCTGGTCATGCCGACGTTGCATAGCAATAGGTGCTGAGCTGTCACATAGCAGGGATTCCAGTGGAGGCATGAAACTTGAGGGGACAGTCTATTAGAAACCCTCCAAAAATAAAAATAGGAAAGGAGAACAACCATTTTATCCACACAATACCCTGCGTGGTTAGTTGGTATTTTTGTGTCCATCTTACAAAGGAGGAAACAGATCCAGAAAAGATAAATACCCTGTTCAAACTTGTGCAAACAGTATGAGAGAGAGAGGAAAGGAGTCAGGATATGAGGCCAAATCTTAAAGAGAACCTGTGTTCTGAGCACATGACTTAATATTCTTCTAGTGGCTCTGGAGGAGCTGCCATGTGCAGGTGGGGTAGATAACACAGGAACTCCTGTAGTAAAATTAAATACTAGGTTGTGACATCATAAACCAAGAACCAGACCGAGAGCCTAGGATTAGATAGCTGAGCCCCCAAATTAGGAATCTCCCTATGTCACTGGAATGGCCCAAGCCTAGATTACGTGAAAACCATGTACAGGTGATCCCAGCAGAGGGGAACCAGAGAGCTGGGGGGAAAGGGTGAACAGAATCAGAGTTGTCCTGGTTTCTAAACAGACCTTTCTCGTGTGCATGCAACAGCTTCATGGAACAGGGAGACGTTTTCTCTGGTCCAACTTAATTCCAAGAGTATATCAGACTCAAAAGGCAACTTCTGTATTTTTCTTTTTGGGAAAAGAAAACACAAACAGTATGTACATCCCAGAGTATGACTAGAGTAGGAGGCTGGACTAGACACTGTATCCAGGAGGAGGGCTCTCACACTAATCTTCTGTCTATTGCCCTCTTATTTCCGCTTTCTGGAGGCCCCCAACTGGGCGTTTTGATTTTTAGACATTTTCTACAATTTAGCAAACCCCTCCCATCCAACACCTCCAGTGGCCAATAGAGGGCGGACTGTCGCTTCTTCCAGACCACCATCACAGGTATAGTCTAGTTCCCTTTCCTTTAAGATCTGTGGGGATTTGGGGTTTTTGTTTTTGCAGTTTGGAAGACTCCCTCCTGACTTGACCATCCTCTCAAGTGCTTATTTTAGAGCATTTACTAAAACCAAGAGATAAATTTTCAAATATCTTCTTGTCTATAATTCTTCCCTCTCTCCCTTTTTCAACTCACGGTGCATGTATGCATTTTTATAAGTCACTCCTCTTCGAAGAGCTGACAACCTAATGGGGTCCACAGCTATTTAGAGAAGATTTATCATATCACATGATGAATGCTACAAGCAGAGGTACTTAAGAAATGCTATGGAATAAATAGATCACGGGATAAGCTCAGGATGCTTCCCAGGCATTAAAACATATTTCACTTATGACTAGCTGTTACATTTGGATGTGCCTTTCAGGGACTATAATCCTTCCCAGACCATTTTGTCCCTTGGCCCTCAATTGTCACCATGTAGGGCCCACCCAACCTCTTCTGTATCCTTCGTTTGGTCTCTGACTATGAGGGAATCCTTTCGTGTTTGAGCCTCCATCTTCAGCTTGGCTTCTGGTCACATTACAGGCCCTCCTGCATCCCAGGGAAGAAGTAGCTATTTCATAACTGAGGTCCTAGTTCACATACTTGGTTCAGAAAAACTGCCAGGCCCTTGTTGGTTTCTTACCACTAGTTACAGGCTTCAAGTAACTAAATCTGTTTTCTCTTCACTGCTTTACTAATTCTATGACAAAGGACCACTGTAACTTGAAGTTTCTAAGCTGATACATCCATTGTTGTCTTGGGAATCAGATTCTAAGTCTGACTTGAATTCTGTGAGATGTCAGCCTTTATCACCTTGTGTTTCTATACCCTTCCAGGAGGTTCTATCTCTGGAATCCCAGGAACGATGAATGGTGATCTCCATATTGTCCCTTGCCTGTGTTTCAACTCTAGCTATTTTTAACCTTTAATATATTGCCTTAAAAAATAAAACACAAAAAGAGGAAGACCTTGACAATGATTATTACCCCCCCTTGACAATGATTATTACCCCCCCTTTATCCCCCAAATTCTCAACAGCAGTGGCTTTCTCACTTCTGCATTTTTTCCCATCACTTGATCTTGGTTTTTCCTGTTGAGTCCTACAATGTTATCTACTATGTTTTAATAATGTCTTTATACTTGCATTTGAACAGAAATATAGATAACTCCCTGGGCAAGAGTGAGGAGGGCCTTTGAACACTGTGCAATGATGACAGTTCGTTGGCAAACCCCACAGTGAAATGCTGGTGACTTGTTGGGAATACAAGAAACAATCATATTTAAAACACTGTTGTGTGTCTATTATTTTTCCTGAAATTTGCTAACAGAAATAGCTTCTTTTAAATGATTTCACCACTCACTACCTTCAATTATAGAAACTTAGGGCATGAGGTCCTTTGGAGGTCATCTAACCGGACCTCCTACACAGTTGCAGGAATTGTCTCTACAACATCCCTGGAAACTGGTCATCCCAACAGCTCCTTAAATCCTCCTAGAAAATGGGATGCTCACTCCCCTTTCCACTGCTGAACATCTCCTCTATTATCCCCTGATAATCAGTGATAATTAATGAGCTTCTTCCCCTCCTTAGGACAAAGAACTATGATTGGAGAAATGTTTGTTTTTCTGATGCCAGTGACTAGGGACTATTCCACTGGTAACTTCAGCTTTTCAGTGCAGGATTAGAGTGGTTAAACCACAAATATTTATAATAAGTATAAATTTGTTCTGCAAACAGAGGATTTCAAAAGCATCTTTGTTTCCTTTCTCCTTACACTGCCCTGCTATTAACTTTTGGCTCATTAGTCATGATATTCAGGATCCACTTGGCTACTACCTTTCTGCACCAGACCATTTTGGATCACAAGGGCTGCCGGCCATTCCCACCTCACACCTGCCACAGGACCTGTTTCGCCCCCAAGCCCCCAACACACACACACACTGATCCAAGTCACTTTTTGTTAATTCAGTAATTTTATTTACTCTGGTACATATCCTTTGGGCCACTACAGAGTCAATCATTGGGAGAACCTTTTGTGACAGAGCAGAAGAAAAACAATCTCCACATGACACATTTTGCATCACTCCAGTTGCTTATTTACCCGGTTTATCACAAAGAATGTTCACCATACATTTTCTTTATTAATACATACACAAATGAAAAAACTAAAACCCCCACTTTTGTCCGTGAGCTTGGGAAAGAAAAGGGCAATGTCAGATGACATTAATGATGCACAAGACATACGGGTCTAGTCATGTCAAGACTTGTAGTAATCCAGTGCAGGGCCTTACTGGAGGGACAAAAATTCAGCTGTTACTTTCCATTCATTCCCCTCCCGTAATATAGCACTTCGGCAAAGACAGCAGAGCGGCAAAACCTACAGGATGTGGACGGTTAAAATTCAACTCAAGCTACAGCAGCCCCCAGCAGTCCTCCTCCCCGCTTCCCCCGCGGAATATTTACCTAGACCGTTTAAAACAATTCACCAGCAGCTTCGCTGGAGGCATCTCGAGCTTCTCGAGACTCCATTACATATTATCTTTTACAAAGTCTACTACAGCTCGAGTGGAAGATGGATTCTCATTCAGTTTGGGGAGGTTCCATGCATTTGCTTCCCTTTCCCGGGGTTCGATCCGACGCGTGCCCCCTACAAGGCTGCAACAATTCCCTCGGCCCTGAGCTACGGGGGTCCCCGCCACTCTGCGAACTCAAAACTGGCTCGGGCGGTGCAGCCGTCTTGCCCCCGGGGCTCCTGGGCCAGACACGATGGACGCCCGACTCTCGCTGCTGGCCGGGTGCGCCCGAGCCCGAGCCGCAGCTCGCCCGCGGAGCCCGGGCCAGGGAGGCGCGCGAAGGCTCGGCCGCAGGGCCGGCTGGTGCGCCGGGCTCCGGGAGGAGGCGGCGGAGGCGTGTGAGGGAGGAAGGGCCCGGCCGCGGGGAGGGCGGGCGCGGGAGGGGGCGGGGGCCGGCCGGGCCGGGAGGGGTGGGGGGCAGCCAATGAGCGGCGCGCGGCGCGGGGGGGGGCGAGGTCTGGGGGATGAGGTAGGATGGGGGAGGGCGCCGCCGGAGCGGCGGAGGCTCGAGCCATAAACAAGCGCCCGCAGGAGCCGCGCAGGAGTGAAGCGAGCGGGGCGCGCGGAGCGGACGCCGCGGACCTTCTGCTGCGCCACAGCGCCCGCTCGGCGGCTCGGGAGGCGGGGACCGGTCTGGGGGCTGCGCCGCCGCCGCCACCGCCGCGGGGCCGGCCGACGCGGAGGAGAGGGAGGCGGCGCCGCCGGCCCGGGCTAGAGCCGAGCGCAGCCGCCGCCGCCACCGCCAGAAGTTTGGGTTGAACCGGAGCTGCCGGGAGGAAACTTTTTTCTTTTATCCCCCTCCCTCCCGGGAGGAGGAGGAGGAGGAGGAGGGGAAGCCACCGCTGGCGCCAACGCTAGTGGGCTTGGGGTCGGCGCGGCCCGCAGGCGGGGCGGGGGCCTCTCCCCGCGAGGGGAGGCGCGCCCCGGGGGCCCCGAGGGGGGCGGCGAGGACCGCGGGCTGCGGGTGCGGCGGCGGCAGCGCGTGTGCCCCGCGCGGGGGAGGGCGCCCGCCCCGCTCCCGGCCCGGCTGCGAGGAGGCGGCGGCGGCGGCGCAGGAGGATGTACTTGGTGGCGGGGGGCAGGGGGCTGGCCGGCTGCGGGCACCTCTTGGTCTCGCTGCTGGGGCTGCTCGTGCTGCTGGCGCGCTCCGGCACCCGGGCTCTGGTCTGCCTGCCCTGCGACGAGTCCAAGTGCGAAGAGCCCAAGAGCTGCCCGGGGAGCATCGTGCAGGGCGTCTGCGGCTGCTGCTACATGTGCGCCCGCCAGAGGAACGAGAGCTGCGGCGGCGCCTACGGGCTCCACGGAGCCTGCGACCGCGGGCTACGCTGTGTCATCCGCCCCCCGCTCAATGGCGACTCCATCACCGAGTACGAAGTGGGCGTTTGCGAAGGTACGGCCGCCTGCCGCGGACCCCCTCCCACCTGGCCTGCGCCGCCCCCTCGACGCTGGCTGCGCCGAACAAAGTTTGGCCGAGACTTTGCCTAGGAGCGAGGGCTCCGCGGGAGGAAGGGCTGCCGGCGTCCCCGGGAGAGCCCCCGCGTCCCTCGGTTCCCGCGCGCGCGGCGCCCCCGATGGTGGGCCGGCCGCGGGCGAGGTTGGGTTTCGTGGGCGGGAGCGACGCGGGCCGCGCACTGGCTCGCACGCGCGTGGCCGGCGGGGCCGGGCCCGGTGGGGTGCCCGTCCGGGCCTGGGACCCGCGCTCCGGGGCGGGGACACTGCGGAGTCCGTCGTGAGCCCCTCCGGGCGCCGGGCCCCTGCCCCTCCCCGCAGTGGCGCAGTGTGCCCCGAGGGCAGCACAGCGTCCTCCCGAGCCCGTTTTCTGCTGGCGGAGGAGACGTGTTTTCCGCTTACACTCCCCGTGTGACTCTCCTGTTATTTTTTTCCTTGAGCTCTTCCTTCACCCCCTTCCTCCTTCGCATGTAAATCAATTTCAGCTCCGGAATATGTCAGCCCAGGGGAAGTTACACACGGTGGTTACTCATTTATTTGCCTATTGAAAGCGGTCAAAGGCTTTTTCTCCTGAACTGGGGAAGGAAAGGAGGAAGAGGGCTTGCCCCTAGGAGTGAAAAGTTGGTTCTATGAGTGGTTGCCTGTTTCAGATCAGCTACCCGAGTATTCCTAATCGTGTCGCTGGTTCCTTCTTTTTGTTTGACAGCGAGGATTGTTCTGCTCGTTTCTCCATTGAGCATTGTGCGCCGCGATGTCGAGACTGACGGAGGGAGAGGAGAGATCAGGGGAGCCCCTGCTGGTTCGGAGAACCTGTGGGTGGGTGTCAGCTTTAAGCCCTGCCCGCCTGCTCCGGCCTCCGGGGGCCTGGACGGGTTTGGGGTCCAGAGAGGAGCAGTGGGTTCTTGTCTGGTTAATGGGCAGGACCCCGTGAGCATCGGTTAGAAGAGGGATCCCTGCTCAGGCTGACGTTGGGGGCGATGATGCTGTTCGGGGCATCCTGGTGCGGATCGCAGCAGTCTCCCTTCCGCAGGCGCGGCGCGGAGGAGGGCAGGCGCCCGCTGTTCCCATCCCTTCTTACTCCTCAACAGCCCGCACCCAGGAGAGCAGGGAAGGGTTTCTTCTGAAGCATCCTATCGTGTGTATGTGTTTGTTTATTGCGCTGAGGTACTGCAAAAGGAGGTGAGAATCCTAACGATATAATGGATCTTTTTAAAAGGTCTCATTTCTGTGATCTTTAAATACACACACGTATTTATTTATGCCTGTAGTTTTGAGAGTTAGAACAGTTCTGGAAAATCTGGAAGGCCTTTCTGGTTTGGAAGCTAGTGGGCAGTAATGAGTGAAGGGAATTCTCGGAGGAAAGAGACTGCGCTGCTGTTTGTTCCCTTAGGACGTTGAGTTAGAAGAGCTCTTTTGCCTGAAATACAAAAGCCTCTCATCTGGTGTTAAGTCTTATTTTATAACATGTTTTTACTTCTCACATTAGGAAAAAAATGACCAGGAGATTAACTTCTGATACAGTTTTATGTGTTTGACTTCGGGAATTCTGAATGACTTGTACTAAAAGGTACATCTTTGAACCCTGCCACTTGGAGTGTATAATTTACTTAAGCCGGGCTCACATAAATCTAAAAAGAACAAGCAACAGAAAAAAGGTTAAATGCAGTGGAAACTGCTATGCTCTGAGAAGGACTTTTTGAGGTTCTAAAGAGTCTAACCCTTGTTTTGTTTCTTTGTAATGTATTTCTGGTGAAGGCAATGTGGAGCTCAGGGAACATTCACAGTAATCAAGTGTTTTGGCAACAATATCCTGGTGTCACAGTATAGAGTTATTTTGGCTGTTTGTTGGTGAGCCTTTCATTCCTCTGAAATGATGTGATCCCTCATAGCTTCATTTCTTCTGGTAACACCCCATGCACTTGGTGTTGGCCTTGACAGTGCTTGGAAGTATTTGTTGCCATGATTACCTCTCATTTAGTGTTTTTAAGCAACACTTTTCACTTAACCAGCCTGTTTTCAGCTCCCAAAATTGTGTGCTCAGCGCAGTTTTTATTTTCTTTTATTTTTAGGATGCTAAAAGCAGCAGTCAAGTTGCAGTCTAAATCCATGACACCAAAGTAAGGACAGTGTTACCTGGCATGATTGGATTTAGACATATATTTTCAATCGTGTGTCTAAAATTTCAAGTATTTTCATTTCACTGCAATATTTATGGAAAATCCTTTTTAAGAAGTAGAGAAGTCTTTATATGTCAGTAATTACCTAGAAGGTGCTGACTTTCCCTTATGTTTTTCTGTTAACCTGCAATAAATATTTCAGTGGCCAGTGTTTCCCTCAGTCTCCATTTATTCAGAAATTCATGCACTGAAGCATGATTATTATAACTAACATTTATAGGAATTGACATATTTTATTCATGTTGAAGTCTCTTTTGCTGCAATTTTTGCACTAAAATGACCCCTACTGGTTGTATTTGTTAATGAAAACTCTTGAAAACTTCTAATTGGCTACACTGAGAAAACATGTTGCGTGGTAAGAAGTATTATCATGGCTAATCTGTCTGCTTTCGATGACACAATTTAAATACAAAGTACATTGCTGTATTTGCCAACTTGCAGTAGTTTTTGTGTTACTCTCCACACTGGTGTTGTGGGGAGGAAATCATATTTTTAGCTGTTGTTCACATAGTTAGTTAGATAAATCAGGGGTAGAAAGGGACCTCTTCCAACTTGTGGCTTACTGACTTAGGTTTTAAGGCACGATGGCTCATAGTAGGCTCTCAAAGTGCAGTGACTGTGTGGATGGACAATCCTCCCCATAGAAAGAATACTGAAGAAAAAACATTTTCTGAAACATTAAATGTGAAGAGTTGTGTCCTGTGACATGTACACTTGGATTTTTTTTTAAAAACATCATTTAGATTGTTATTTAGTAAATCGTGATTTAATTACTCCTTGGTAAAAAAGTCTCGGCTGAGTGCATTTAAAACAGTAAGCACAGAGCTAGATATCTAAGGTTTTTAAAAGGTGCTTTCTGGCCCCAGGGAGGGCATAAGTCCTTTTACCACTTCTGTTCATTTGGTGAGTCTTCCCCTTGCCTTTGTGGCATCCTAAGTGGCCTGTTCTTGGCTAAGCTGCCTGCCTCCAGGTAAGTCTCCTAGGAGCCAGAGGAGCAAGTTTGGATTCTGGAGGACTCCTGAGACTGGATGGGAGACCTCTTTGGGAGATCAAAGGCAGACTTTTAGAAAATTACTGTGGTGAATTTTTTCTAGGAGGAATATTTTGATTGGCCAGGGAGGATTGTATCTTGAGGTAAGGGGTGAGGACCATTTTTTCTCCCATGTGGATAGTACATTATACTTGTAAGGGGTGAGGTGAGGTGGAGGAAGCAGGACTAGCCTTCTCTCTGTAAGTGATAAAAGGGGAGAGGATGGCTTGAATTTGACATTTGTGAGGACAGAATGATGTGGAACCTAGTGGGGCCTTATCGAGCGGCTTTGCTCCGACAACGCTGTTGTGGCAGATCCAGGTGATTGCTGTCGCAGGTAAGCACCAGCTCTTCTCCCAGGGAGTGCTTACTTGGTGGCCTCATCTTTGTGGAACTTAACTTTCCATGTTTTCACCGCTGCTATCTAAAAATTCTCTCCTTCAAAATACAGTCCACCTTTTATGTGCCCACATCTTTTAACTTTTTCTTCCACCCCCTTTCCATGGGGCAGTGAGGAGAAGAACCAGACATGTGGTGGGTACTTTCAGCAAAGAACAGAATGTGGTTTTCTGACTGTTGCTCTTAGAAGGTTACAGCTTCTTCTCTGATCACCGGAAGACAGTCAGTGAAGATGGGGGAAGAAAATGCATGGAGGATGTGAGGTGAGGCCCCAGAGAGCAGGCCACAAGAGGCCAGATAATGTACCAAACCATTTGGTTGTGCACAAACTGCATGACATCCTCTCATTGCTCTGGAATGTAGGACTTAGAGGTAACAGTCCCCGGATTTTAATTTTTACTAATTTAATAGAAGAGGGGAGGGGCAAAGTTAAAACTCATGTATTGGCATTAGAAAATTTAAAAACCCCAAGGCTCCTTGTTTTTGACTAATGTGTTTCATTTTCCACTCAAAAGTTTTTCTGGAGAGTGAGCTCGCCGATGCCAGATAGAGAAGCAAGCACAGGGTCTATACAATTACATTAATAGGGTATGGGAAGTGAAACCATTGCAAGTAAACAAGGAAATAATTAGTTCCTCCCAAAAGTAAATATTGACAAAACATGGAGAGACTATTTACTGCACATACACAAATGACAGGACTTCATGACCTTTGCTTTGACTGTCAAGCTTACAGAATTCTCACTGTTGTCGAGGTCAGTCCCATAAAACCCTTGGCAGTGGGCAAATGAATTGCATGATAGCAGAAAGGCAAAAAAGAGCAACTCTAGAGCTGCCTTCTGCCATTGACACACACTTAACAGAGACGAGGAGAATCTACAAGCAGCATGTTGGCAGTACAGTTGTGAACAGACAGGTTATTTTATGAAGAAAACTATGTGAATGATCTTTATACTGTGGGCATTATCTTCAACTGTAGCGAGAGGGTGCAGGTTTCTGTGTGGCTTGATTAAGATGCAGTGATGTGGATGATAGAGGGAATGACTTGGGGATGCAGGGGACAGGCATCATGAATGAGTTAGGGGAAGTAGATAAAACAGATGACCCTAAAAAGATAATGGAGTGGGAGGACTAAAGAATGACAAATGGGAGAAGGGAAAAATAATGAATTCATCTTAGGCAACTATGTCATCCTTTGAAGAATAATCCGAAACACATTCCAGACATTAATTATGAAATTCCTGAAAAATGTGGGTGTGTTTAGTGTCTGTCAGTCTACGGTACTAACTTGAGAGACGGCACTGCCACTTCCGTGTGTAACTAACATCAGATAGGACATGGTAGAATGGGCAGAAGGTCAAGTGTTTGGGGAAGCACATTCCTATAACACCATGTTCCATACAGCACATGCAGTATCAGGATTTGGAGACACCCCAGTAAAGCTCAATTAATTGTTTGAGGAAGAAACAGTGTGAATTAGCCAAGCATGCACAAATAACAAACCAAAAGCCTTCTTTTTCGAATTCCCCAAAGCTGAATTTTCAAAGATATGACTGACTAGGTAGAAACCACTCACTCACTCATTGATCTTGTGCTCTATACAAGGCCTTCTGTACAGACTGGGTCAGCTGCAGAGCTGGGTTCCCTACTCTTAATCAAGGTAAAGAATAAGGCAGCAAAGCCTTAAAAAGTCTCCATAACTGTATGTAAGTTAAGCCAAATAGAAGTGATTTCTCAAATCTGCATGATTAGTTGGTGAATGAAATATGTGGTTAAGATTTGTTCTGGGAATAACAGGATCCCAGATGATCTTTTTAGGCTCTGGTGGCAAAGCTAGAAGGGAGAATGTGAACTAATTCGAACTAGGTTTAAAAATACGAGTAAGGAGCTCTTTTTTTTGGTGGGGGAGGAAATCTTGCCCATTCTTAGAGCCAGTGCAATACGTATCAGAGTGTTTCCCAACATCTAAGAACGAGGCTGCATTCTTAACGCTTTGCTAGCTGTTGTTCAAAATGGCAAGTTTCCTTTTGAGAGTGATTTTCTCTCTGTTCTAGCATGTTCACCTAGGCAAATAAACGTGGGCAGGGAACTGAGAGGTGTCCCTTTCTCAGCATCTCCGGACTCCTCCCACTCTGCTGCATGTCCTGGCCAGTTCACCTGGTCAAATCATGGAAAACCTCTGTCCTTAGACAAGACCTCCTTGGTCTTATGGACAGAGGAGTCATTGAATATACTTAAATTTAAGAATGCCCTCAAGATAAACACTGGTAAGTATTCATTTGGGGCCCATATTTTTTTTCAAAAAATCCCTTTTTCTTCTATTACAGAATGAACAGATTTTAATTTCTTACCCCCCACTCCCCCGTTTACTCCCCCATGTGAAATACTTACATCACAGTGAGAATGTGATGGTTAGAAACTTGGTTTCCGGGGTCAAATCTGTACTCTGTTCTTGTGCGTCTCAGTTTTTTCATCAGTGTAGGGGGATTAGTAATAGAGTTGCTGAAGGACCCAGTTTGTGAATCCATATGGAGCATTTAGAGGATGACCAGCACGTGGTAAACACTTAAGGAAAGCTCCTGATCACTATTGAGTAAAACAACTTGATGTGGGTTCCTTCTCTTCTGCTTAATCCTCCTCTACCTTAGTAATGGATAAAGGGAGCAAATTATTGAGTCCCTCCCCTCCTACCCCAACACCAAAAATGCATTGAGTTAAAAAATATATTTAAAAGGCCTGTGGAACTATTTGCTACCTTTCTTCCTGATGCCCATTTGTTATACTTTGTCTAAGTGATTTCTACAAATTTGTATATTTTGGGTGAAAGTTAAGAGGGAGTAATTGAATTTTTTTGCATCAAATCATAGGAATTTAATCATTTATCTGTGGACAAGTATTTTATTTAGGGAAGAGGGAGCATCTAAACTCAGTATAATCAACACTTCATATTATTTTCTAGAAGACACCTTCCATGCTTCCCTGCCATCCTTCCACCCCCAGTGTTTACTGAGCAGCTGCTATGGGTCTGTCTTTGTGCTCCATAGTAGAGATACCTTTTCCAAGCCTCAGTTGCCCTGTTAAAAGTAATAAGTACCACCTCTGTTTGCTCTGAGTGTTAGATGAGATAAAACTATGCTTCTGAAATTGTAATGTGCACGCAAATCACCTGGGAATCTTACTAAGCCAGATTCTGATTCAGTAGGTCCGAGTGGGGCCTGAGATGCCACATTTCTAATAAACTCCCGGGTGATGCCAGCACCGCAGATCTTGGGACTGCACTTGAGTGAATAGCTAGCTCACGTAAAGCACGTAGCACAGAGTGTGGCATGGAGTAAGACTTGATATGTTACCTGCTATCACAAGAATTACTCTCAGCCCAAATACATAAGATAGGGGCTATGCTTTTGCAGAGGCCACGGCCTAATGATAGCTAGCTGAGACAGTAATTACAATCCAAGATTGTTATTTACAGCTGTTTAGCCCTGAGCTGAGGAAGTGCTGGGCATCTCAGGAGCAATCGAGAGGGGCCCTGACTCAGCCTCTGACTCCCAGGAAGGGTTTAGTGGAGGGCACGGCACTGAGCAAGACTTCCCCCTCCTCGCCCTTCCTCTGTGCAGGATGTTTTTGGGGAAAGAAAATAGGGCCTGTGGCTCAACAAGCCTGTGTTCAGATCTCAGTTCCAGTACTTTTTAACTGTGACAGCCAGCTTCCTTAGTTGTTTGGGGCTTCAGTTTCTCATCTGTACAAATGAAATATTAGTTGTCTATCCAGTAAATAGTATAGTGGGGGTTGCAGAGAATTAGCACATATATGTGTGTGATCCCATACATATGTGTGCATATGTGTGTGTATAGTTCCTGGTACCAAAACGATCTTAGAAAGATAATAGTAATCTAATTTCCATTCTATTTTTTGTCCTCTCTCAGCTTTCTCTCTGTGTAAGTTTTTAAAACATCTACTTTGTGGACACACCCACCTCCTCCACACTTAACTAAGTCTCTTTGACAAGGGACTCAGGGAGAATTCTGGTCTCAGATGTTTATCAGAAAGAAAGGGCCTGTGAACTTACGAGAACAAGGGGCCAGGAGTCCAAGGCCTCTGCCTGGACCAAGAAAACATTGGTTTGATCTAGGAAATGTAGGAACAGCTGTAATTCCCAGTTCCTTTGGTGTTTCAGCAGAATGTGGACATGTCTTTGATTTGGTGGTTTGGATCCCTACTTCCAGGGAGCTATTTCAAATTAATGTTTTTTAAAAGGTGACATGTCTTAATACTGATGACAGGGTTTCATGAAAGTGAGTTTAATTTCCTTTTACAGTTAGAATTTTTTTGTGGGTTTGCAGACATCGCCAGAGACATTGGATACCCAAGGGGGATCGCCCAGGCAAGGCTGGAATCGTTGGGGTCACCAAAGGGACCAGCAGGTTCTGGAAGGAGCAGGAGCGTCTGTAAGGCCCAGAGCCACCTTTCTTGTTCCCACATATTGCATCCATCCTCACGTGGGCCGATCCTGCAGCTTCACCCTAGATTCTCATGGAGAGGCTTGTGCTACAGTGGAAGGCTAGAAAAGAACACCTAGAATCAAAATATCTGACTCTTGTTGTCCCCTTAGTGCCTAGTGTAGCTGTTGCCCCACTTTGGGAAGAGGAAGTGTAACTTAATCCCGTGCCTGGAATTAAGTGTCATTTTAACCCAGTAACTGTGGTTTGAGAACTCACAAGGCAAATGCTTTAGATTGGCTATGATGGAACAAGGAGAAAGAACTTGATGAAGATAAAGCCTTAGAATCAGTAATTTACAGCTCTTTTTTTATATTTTTCTTGACAAGCAAACATTATTATCATATGGTAGAAACTGAATTGTTTTCCAGAAACTCTTTAGTTGCTGCCCCTGTAGCGCCCCTTTTCTCGAGAGTGCTGGTATTCAAACCTACACCCTGCAAGCAAGATGATAGAACCTTCCAAATTTCAGGGTTTCATTTATGTATGTGTTTGTCAAATACAAAAATAGCAACCTTATTTGAAAGAGTTTGGGCGCATTTGTGAACATCTAAGACAGAAAATGAACTGTTAACTATATTTTAAGGTGGTGTCATTTTACATTTCAAATAAATTGAAGGTAATTTGAACAGCCTTGTCTTTGGAGATGTTAGAGAAGTCCATAACAACCATCCACTCTGGTTAGAGCAAAGTTAAAAAAAAAAAAATAGACATAGGCTGTAACTAGAGACTGGGCCTGTCTTAGTTAGCATTTCAAAACAAAAACCATAAACAAACATCTCAGATTCAAAACAGAAAGGAATTTCTGGCAGGGCAGAGTGAAACCTGAGCCTGCAAAGTCCCGGTCGTCCAGAGGTAACTTATTTAGCTTCTTAATCCAAAGGCCACCAGCAAAACAGTTCACAGCTGGGATAAAACGAAAGGCACCCCAATGTTGGAGAGTTGTGATATCCCTTTTTTTAAGACTCCAAAAGATCTGCCAAAATATGGCAAAGCCACCTTGAGGAAGTTTGACCTGAACTAGACTTTTAATATTAAGAGTAGTTTGGGCCATTTCAGTAGCGTGAGGAGGGATGTGTATGCCGGGTCCCCTCAGAGAGTGTGTTTATAATTCCGCAGAGGCAGAACGTTTGTCCTCTTGCCAAATGCAGATCTTGAAAACCTTCACGTTGTTTCCCCTTTCCTCACTTTCCATGGTTTGAAGCTTTGCTTTTTTAAAGGTACAGGCATGAGGAAAAGGGGGTAGATTGTATTCAGCTTTTTACCTGTGAAAGCCAACTAGAAGGATTTTTTAAATGGTTTGAGAAAGATGAGGTATGCCGTGTGTTTTTGACAATGACTGAGTTCTTATATTTCAGACATATTTTAGGAAAATGGATTGCCCCTGTGAAAGATAGAAAAATGAAAGGTCAAGTAAATTCCCATATTTTAATCAAGAAGACGAATGGATTTGTATATATCCTAGCTTGTTGCAGGAAGCCTTTGAGGCTGCTCAGAAAGGGAGAACAAACATCACAAAATTCTCACATGTGAGAATAGCATGATAAAGGAGAAAAAAAAGTTGTTGCCTCTGAATCTCCCTTCATCCCTTATTAGCTCAGTAACTTGAATAAAACCTCCTCAATTTCCCTCTACTTTACTTTGCCTTAATTTGCCGAAAGGGAATTAAATAATTACCTGCCTGAAGGCAGGGGAACTGAACCAGATGATATCTTAAGGCCCTTCTGGTCATAAGATCTATGTTTTTATGACCCAGAGTCCTGGGCAGGAGTCAAATATTACCTTGTATTTGCAGAGCCAGAGAAGGAAAAAGTGGTAGTGTCTACTTGACTCTGCCAAGTGCTGTGGGGGAAAAGATCAAGAGTTCTCCCATAGTTCTGTTTATTGTGAGGCGGTAGAGACAGCAAAACGTAGTTATCGGAAAGTTAGTGACATCTTTTAAATGTGAGCAATCTTTAAGTCGTATTAACTAGGGCCTAGTCTGGATTCAAGGTAAAATTTATGCCTCTCTTTTATGTCTGTGCTGGCCTGCTGCCTTCACTCTTTCTCCATCTTCTCATTTACTTCATTAATTATTACGACTGTGAGGTAGGTAGGTGACAGATGCTGCAAAGAGAGAAGCTTGAGCAAAGACAGGCCAAAACTTGCCCAAATTCACTTGCTCATTTCTGCCTCTGACACTAGGAGAGAGTTGAGTAATTGCTGTTCTTCCTAATACTGCAGGCAGCGGCCAAATTCTCAGCATTCTTTTACCTTTGCTGCTGTTTTCCCTTGCCAGGGAGTTTCCTTTAGGAGCAGGCTGAATTTAAAGAAACGTAACAGTAATGGTGCCTGAGAGGAGGGGCATGGCCCAGTGTGGCCCTTGAGCGCCTCACACGGGGAGGACGAAATGATTGGTCCCTGCAGAGGGACCTGCTGCACACTGAGCCAGCTCCCTTACCTCTGTGTGTCCCTGAGCCATGGGACCAGGAAGCTCTTTGTGTGCATGTGAGATAGCAGATCTTCACTAAATACATTTCAAGTACAGGCCAGCTGTGAAGCTTGAAAAGTTCTCCCTTGGAGCAGGGGTTGGGGGTTAGAAACTTCACCCCTTCTTTGCGTGTTGCCCAGCAGCAGGCCTTTGAGTGAAGTTAGGTGGTGTGGGAGAACCTATGGCTCTGAAATTTGATGTAATATGGATTATTCCAAAGAATGTGACGCCCAGCACAGCCCACAGGATACACCAGCAATCAGCGTGTTTTGCCTTGTGGATATTACGTTTGTGCCAAAAACAGAGTGAGGTGCTAGTTAATTCCAGTCGGGCATTATTCCTTAATAAGTCTGCTGAATGCTAAATATACTCCATTTGGGAGTATGCAACAAGAGAAAACTCAGCAGCTAATTATGTAGATCTCTTCCATGATTCTCTTTTAATTCAATTACCTAAGCCATCAATCCCTACAATATAAATTTATTTAACTTTTCGTTTCTGTAACATTGTGCTTTTGACTCCCAAAGATTTTTTTCTCCAATCTGTGAAACTGCTATAAGGTTCCTAAGAACTGGGTAAACATTTTACTCTATTTAACTGAAAATACTTCTAATGGAGTACTATGGTTTGCTCTGTCTTTTCTTCTTTTCTTTTTTTCTTTTTTTAAAGATTATATCAAAAGTTAAATCCTGTTCCGGATCTTACCCTCTCCCAGGGTAGATTTGTGGATAGCTAAGAGTAGTGGTGTCTGAAATAGGCATGGGCGGGTAGTGGTGTTCATTTACAAACCAGAGCTTTTGTCTAAATAGGTTCTGCTTTGCTCTTCTTTGGGATATCAGTAGGGTTTTATTTGATTCTCTTCCTGCTCGGTTGATGCATATTAGGTCAACAACTTGTAAACGGTGTGTGTGGTGGGGTGCAGGTGGGGGCAGTAAGGAGAGTCTGCAAGCCTGGGGCTGAACACTTCTCTCGGAAGGAGCCAGAGAGCTCAGTGTGTATGTGCTGCCATCAGTGTCTGTGCTTGAGGGTCCATTTGGCACCGCCCGTGTCCATGTTTTTGTGCTGTGGTTTGGCTTTCCTTCCCTGGTGAATCCTGGCACCACCTACAGTGGGGTGCATCTCAAGCGCCCTGAAAGGCATGATTGCCAGCAGTCTTCCCATCAGCCTCATGTTCTTCCCCCCCATGGTGTCCTGTGGCTCTCCAGCTATCGGTAACCCCATTAGTAAGGGAATTTGATGCCAAATGTCAAATCCTTTGCAAAGACACTTCCTGCAAATGTTGTCTGCACTAGCAGGATAGCAGAAGAGGAGTTGTGGAGAAGGAGCAAACTGCCAGTACATAAAATTCATTTGATGCTGGAATATGGTAAAATGGATCAGACAGTGATCAAAGGTCTTAAAACAGAGCTCTTTACAATGTTGTGGGTGACTTGCTGGCCTAAAAAGGTGTGCCCAGGACAGGAAAATGTATCTGTAGCATCAGTAGCTGGAGCCCTGCTACAATTACAGGTGTGACTTAGACAGGAAGTTGTGACAATTCTTTCTTTCAGGATGTAGTTAACTTTGTGCCTCTGGATGTAGAGTGGGTGCGTGTGTGCGTGCGTGCCTGTGTGTGTTCTGTTGCTGAGGGCACAACACAAAGAATAGTTTGCATTGTATTATGGATGTGCTGAAAACAACTCTCATACTTGAAGATTAAGTGTATACTATCTACTCTGCTGATCAACAAACCTGCTGATCGACAACTTAATAAATAAATATCGTGCACTGTTTTATTACATTTGAAAAAAAACCCAGTTCTAATTACAGTGTCTTGGCTTGGAAACTATGTAGTTAATTGGGATATCTATAGTGGGGAAGTGGAACGCAGGAAAGTCACTGACATTTCATTTCTTGGTGGTCGGCACAGAAGTTTTACTATCCAAGGCAATGTGGGATGACTTATAGTAGGTTATCACTAGCATACTTTTTGGTCTTGTGTAGGAATTTTGTAGATGATAACAGAAAAGAAAAGCAGAAATTGAGGGTGAGAAATGGAATTTCTCTGTAGGGAAATAAGCAAAATAAAAGAAGCCAGAGGTGTTTTTTGTTGGAAGGAGATGAAATTATTTTCAAAGACTATGTTGGGAGAAGGTGAGTCCTCAGAAATCAAGGTTATTGACTATTCAGAAAGTTATACTGAACACTTTGGAAAGGGAAAAAAAGAAAACCTCTCTGTCGATAGAGTTGTGGAAAACTTGAGGGAGATAAAGTATTTACATGCTTTAATAACATAAAGCACATCCAAAAGAAATATATAATTACAGTTACATTTGGCACTGAAAATAGTCCATGTATTATATTTTTTAAACTGTGTGTGAATATCTAAGCATATGCCCTTAAGTCAAACACTTGAGCAATACTGTTTCTTGAGAGAATGGAAAAGTAGAGACCTCAGGAGCCAAAAAGAGAGAGAAAACATAAAAGATCACTGGTAAAGAAGGAAAGGGAACTTGTTTTATTCTTTAGAAGGCATAATGATTCTGACTTTACTCTTTTTTGATAATCTGAGCATAGTAAGCATTAACTTCTTATAGAGCCTTAGTAGTTTGCATGTTATTACTAAAGCCTACAGGTGAGGGAAAATTAGACTCCTAAATTCAGTGCCTGACTTCTCCTCAAGGTTTAGGTTTTCCAGCATTATTTCACGTTTATCTTGCGCAGGAAGTTAGGAGGTATGTTTTGACACATGCTTCCTAATATCTATTGCAACCAAAGGTATGGGGGCAAAGCCAGCAACTGAAAAATGGGTGTGGTGTCAGCTTTCAGATTCCCCCAAATTATCTTCACAGGCCTCAGAATGTGTGCTAATACGTTAGACCCTACCATTGTGCTGCTTCCTTTGTGAAGCGTCCCTGTCCTGCCCAGGAAAAAGCAATGCCAATTCCCCACCCGCCCTGCCCATAAACAGCACTTTCTCCTTCCCTTGTTAGAGCACTTTTCACACTGTGTTAGAGTTCACATTTCTGTCTCCCTGCTTCACTGTGATCCACTGGAGTGCCAGGATTGTGTGTGGTTCTGGCGCTTGGCACACAGGAAGTACTCAATGAGCATTTGTTGACTAAATCTAGACTCAAGGTCATCCAAGATATTATTCAAAAACTTTTCCATCTGAGCTGTTTGATTTGCATTGTGGAACAGCAGCAAATGACATGACCTGTTGAGATATTCCAGTGAGAAGTCTCATCCTCGTAGAAGGAAGCTTGAAACTGGTTAACTGTGTCCTCTCTCCCAGCCTTCCCCAATCATTCTTAGACTTTATTTCTTTATAAGTTTTGCTCTGATGGGTTAGTTTCAGCTTCATTTGTCTTGGAAAATATTTAAAGGTAATTTTTATTTGTGAGGACTTCTCGTCAATTTTTCATAAAGGTGTCATTTTGCCTTCACCAACCCTTCATCAGCTTGTAAGAATTTTTGCTCATGGGTGGGATCTGGCCCTGATACTCTGAGGGTCAGCTGTTTGTAAACAATAAGTGATAAACAATCATGAGTTACCTCACAAACACACTTGAGCGACCATATGAATAATTGATGATAAGAAAACATATGTCTGTATTCTCAGCCAATCCAGGACTGTGTTGAGTTACCGGGAAGGAGTTCAATGTGGCAAACATGTAGCGAATGCTCCATCTGTGAGTGCTGTGGCAGTGAGTGACACAACTTGTTTACTGCTCCAGGTGATCCCCCAGTGTCCTCAGGAATTAACTGTACAGCTTTTTTGGGGAAGGAAATCCTAAGCCAGCAACCTGAGGATGGAAGTGTGTGACTGTGAATAATAAACATGCCTCATAATGCTTTGAGCAGGAAGTCCATAGGAATGCACTGTAAGGAATTTAAAAAAGCAAAATCCCATTTGGATTTACTCCAAACCCTATGACTTCAGGGACTGAGGAATTCTTGATGACTAGTGGCTGGAGTCCCAACTTGTTATTAAGCAGTGTGGAGGTGTTTTTCCTTTGACACTAGTCATGAACTCTTTGTTTGTTTGTTTACTTTTCTGACAGTCCTAACATGGTTTGCAAATTAAGACAGTAAGACATTAGACACTTAAAGACACAACAGCAAATTACAACCTTTGGGTCATACATTTGGCACTAAGCTTTTCAACTGCTAAAGAAGGGAGGTTTGGCCAAGATAAAGTATACCAGGTCATAGACACATACGTAAAATTATCTTCCATAAAATAAGGTCAGGCACCTCTCCTCTTGCGTCACTGTAGGATATGTGCCCAGAGAGCCCTGTTTTCTTAAGGCAGGTTTAATGTTTATGTCTCTGCTGCAGCAGAGTAGATCTTTTAAGACACTCATCTCACACCTGATGGTAATTGTTCATAATGCTCGTGTCAGGTGTGGCAGCTTTGCACTAACCCACTTTAGAGCCTTTTATTAATCACCACCAGTTATAAAAGTTTTGGGAACTGGAAGGAAGGCAGGCTGGAACTGGAGGCTAAATCATGTTACAGCTGTAGAACTCTAGTTCTCCATAATGCTTAGTGGGCAATTGAAAGTGAAGATTCCAAGCAAGGCAATGTTTTGAGGGCCCACTGACTGTTTTCCTGTGACTCTGTAAAAATATATTTTTGACCTTTATGTGACTTCATTCCTGCTCAAAGTTTAAAAGTCAGCTCCCAAACCTTGGGGCAAGTACGTTCTCCATGAAGAGGTTACCTTTTCTAAGACTTTTGCAGCATAAGGAATATTTTGCTGGTACTTCCAACATCAGAGGTATGTGTGCATCTCAGAACCTGGGATTCCTCAGTTAATCTGAGGTGGTAGGTGAGGCTCCACAGTTGTTCTTGCTGTTGGTATAGCACATTTACCCTCAGTTTTTAATAAAATAAATGAATGGAGGCAGAGGACTGGGAAATGCACTTGAAAGGAGGGAGTGCCCCTCAGGTTGTAAGCCAAGGTAAATAGTCCTCCTAACTGAAAGTAGACTTCCTGGAAGGTGAGAACCAGAGAAGTGGGTGTGAAGTGCAGCTAGTAAGTACCATTTTCAACTGTCCCAGATAGCTGAGTTGCTCTGAGTCCCAAGAAGAACCTTGTAGAGCTACTGGGGCGAAAGGAGTTTCTTGAGCAGTCTTTGGCTTGTCATGCTGGTAGCTGGACTCAGAGACAGTGCATGGGGAGAGAAGGTCACATCTGTGCTGGAGAAAGCAAGCAGTTGGGCTCCCTGAGGGCTTAAAACGAAGTTGTCAGTGACCTGGGGAAAGCCTTGCCAGAGGAGCCAGTGATGAGCAGAATCCAGTGGGAAGGCAACTCTGAGTCTGTGTGATGTACATGTAATGGAAACGTAGACATTTTCCTTCTACCTGTCTTTCATTACAGTGGAAAACTATCATTATAGTGGACAGCTGTGTGCGTGTGGCAAATTATGTCATATATGCATAGGCTTATGCACACATCCATATGTGCAACATGTGCGCAAGTCCGAAGAATTCCTCACAGGGTCACGTTCTTGTCCTGATAGTCTCTTTATGTGCATTCTTCTGTCATGATAGCGCATTCTTCTGTTGTGATAGTGCTTTCTTCTCATCAGAGCTGATAGGTTAATTTCAACAAAAAAGATTCTGTTTCTGCCCATCATTAATTTACATAAATAAACACATGGGAGTGGCCTCCTTAGTGGCTTGCTTAAAGCTGCAGGCATCTTGTCCCCGGGTCTTCTCTTCTGCAGTAGTAAGATGTTTCAGTCAGGTTTATAGTTGCTAATGTCCTGCTCATGCTGTGTGTCGAGAAAGGTAGACCATCAAAAAGGATTTGTGCAGAAATGCCTTACAATTTCTCATACTCAAAAAGATTCTTGGAGCTTGGTTGCATGTGGGAAAGGGCCTTGCCTTGTAAAATGAGACCCAGGTCCCTGTAATGGTCACTCAGGAAGGTGTTACTAAATTCCTTCTCTGTAGTTTTATTTCTTGAAAACATGCCACATAACTAGGTATGTGTGTTGGGGCCAAATATTAGGCCCACTGCCTTTTTAAGAAAACTTACAAAGGCAAGATGAGTTTGGGAAATAGAGAAGAGAAACAATGACTAAAATGTTCTTATTCCAAACACAAAAACTTGTTTTGTGTTTTGAATATACACATATGCCCTGTCTAGTCTGCCTCTTTGTACATCTGTATCTTGCTTCTTTCCATTAAAATTTTATCAAATGCATTTTCCTATGTTGCTACATAGTCTCCATTATTATAATTTAAGCTGCTGATTAATAAAAGATGTGCTGACTTCCCCTTTCTACTGCATTCCTTTCCCCCTTTCAGAACTGCATAAAAGGCAAAAGGGAGGTAAAAATAGTCATTCCAGGTGTACAAAAGAGAAAATTATGTGTAGTCTTAGTTTTGTGTTGTGAGTGCCTCGGCTCTCCGAGCAGATGACCACAATTGTCTGCTCTCCCGTTACTGAGGATCTGACCATTCACTTGCTACCTGTCCATCTGGTGCTTTGTGTATAGGCCTTGAGTCAGGAGGGTGGTGGCCCTTAATTGTTTTGTCTTAACATTCTTGCTACCACCAGGACTGTGTTGACTCTAAGGACATTAGAAAGTTTTTTATTTTTTAGGCTTTTCCTCTGTTAAGTAATGATTTGTAGGCTTGATGTAAATAGCCAGTCCACTGGGTAGGGGCATTTTAATTTTGTTGCTATTTTGCCTTATTGGATTGCAAATGTTTACTTAGTATGAAAAATGGATATAATTAAGGACATCCTAAATAAGGACTAGATACTCAAGATGAATTTGCAGCCTTTTTGCTTTGCATACGTGTGACATATGCTCTTGTTACTAAGGATTTTATCTGAGGATTTAAAAGTCTTCCACTTGAACCGTTTTATAAATGAAAACTGGAGCTACAAGTTATACAGCAAGGCACGTACATAAAATATGGAAAAACTTGGATTATTTTGGGGATTAAAGTTGGTTGAAATTCTGTCAGAAAAGTCAAGACTTTCTTTTTCTTGTATTGTTATTGGCTGATATAATAAAATGGTTTTCATAATTCATATGCTGGTTTCATATTTGAAAGGTATAGATAGCATCTGCTCTAATTTCAGACTCATTTCTGTAATATTTATTTTAAAATACAGATTCTCACTCAAAACTAGTGGTGTAAACAGTATGCAAAATCAGATCACCAGTCTTCAGATATATTTTATATAAGTCGTAAGTGCTTTTTGGATTGTTAAGAGGAAGACAAAGATTGTGATGACCTCTTTAATATTAAATTACTATTTCTGAATTAGAGTACCCATTTAGACTCCTTGAAGCCACAGCATAAAGCAAAGTAATGCATGTGCAAAATACTCTCAGGACCAACATACTGATTTAAAACAAAGGAACACACTTTGTACTGTAAAAGTAACATGATGGAAATCACAAGAAATTTAATAGTTTGACATGGATTCTTGTGGAATTTGACTTATAGCACAGTAACATTGAAGTCAACAAGTGTGTGATTTTCTTTTTTAATTAAAGCACAAAGCTTAAATAGACACATTCAACAATAATAAGCAAATTCTTGACACCTACCACCACCACCAAAATATGTATGCTGAAATTGTATGAATAAAAAGGTAAAGGAAAGCTGACCCCTACTAGGGAAAGGGTTTGTGAAGGGGGAGGGGGCCTGGGTCTCTCCTAAGCTTGGCCTGACATACATGGCCTGTAGCCCCTGTTTTAACCAGCGCATAGGACTTAATTTGAAGGCGGGAATCAATAGACTGTCTCCAGTACTAAACAGTTCATGATCCATCTGTTGATCTTTGTTATCAAAGCACTGCTTGTGTTTTCTTTTCAAAAGCTTCTTAACAATGTGATTATAAATGTATAAACCAATGGGTGATGAAATTGATTTGTATGTTCCTTGTCATATGGCAGAGAGTGAAACCTCTGGGCTCTGGAGAAAGTTTCAGCAGCAGGTGAGGGCCAGCACAACGGCCTCGGGCTGTGAGTCCTTGCTTACAAAGCCCTGGAGCTCAGCCAGCTCGGAAGAGGGGAGGAGTAAAGATTCGGGCTGGAAAGCCCTGGGGTTTATTTCTGGCTGTTGAGATGTGAGGCCGTGGGAGAAGGCATAAATATAGTTTGAGGGAGGTCGTAGACGCAGAGGTTTCTTGCCAGGGTTAGATGCCGGATGGATTTGTTTATGGGTGGATTTGTTTATAGCTGCTTCACGCTTTTACCTCTTGGAGTTGGTGCTTCCAAGGGGCGATGCTCAGGGTCTGGATCTTCTTTGGGGGGTAGCTCTGAAGTCTTCCCCAGTTCACCATCCATGGCCACTCCATTCCCTTTCTTTCTGAATTTGTAGTCAAATGACTGACATTGTGACCTGCTGTGAGAGTTGATTTAAAATAATAATACCACCAAGCATCTGAGGAAGACAGTACAAGAAGCATGTGTCATTTGGGGATGGAGTTGCGGAATGGGTTTGTGGCTCTGTCCGTGCATCAACATCTCCAGTGCTCGGAGCGAGAGAAAGGCAGTAACTCTTGGACCCTGGGAATCTTTCCCTTCGCGGAAGTGCTGGCCTAGCTCCCAGCACTGGCCCTGCCTCCTCCCTGCTGTTCGCTCCCCAGAATCAGCCTAGTCTTGGGTCATTTTACCCTCCTGTGTGGCTAGCACATGCTGCTTTCATTTGCCAGGGAGCGTTAGAGATACAGTCTCAAGAAAAACTGCCCAGCGGAAGTGACTTCCTCAGGAGAGATTTAGATGGTAAGTTCCTGAAGGATAAGCCACAGTTATTAGAGAGGTAGTACTGTGCATTAGTAGTTGGAGCTCTGAAGTCAGTTCAGAGTCCAGCCAGCGACTTGCCGGGTGCCTTAACCTTGGCCGAGCTACTGGTTTCCATCTGCAAAATGAGAGTATAATAGGAGCTACCTCATTTGTGTTGTTATGAGGAGCAGCTAAGTTAACTCGTTTGTGTAAAGCATTTGAATGGTGGCTTGTACATAGTAAGCAGGTGGTAAACATTAGCTGTCATACCTTTCTTACCTCAGCATTGAACACTGTGTTCTATACATAAGTGTTCAAGAGTTTTATTGATAAAGTATACCATTCAGAAGGTGGAAAAATTATTTGTTCATCTCTTACCATAAAATAGAAGTGATATCTGGTTGCAGTAAAGCATTGTAGGCAGGAAGACATTTACCACCTGGTTGGGGTTAGGCTAGTAGGATACTCCAAATTCAGTAACCAGGTGCCTATGATTTGTTATTCAGACCTAACACACCCATTCTGTCAAAAGTTTGACGAATGTTCATGGGCTTCCAAGGTAGTTTTGAAAGGGCAAACCAGCTTCGTCAGGTGATTTATTTCCAGTAAGCATTGTTATTGGAATATTTCAAACTCCAGCATAGGTGGCGGCTATGTGGTCAGGGCTCTGCCCTTTCTTTATGGGTTCACTCTGAGTTCTAACTTATGTTTGTTTTTAAGGTGGAAGAAGGTAGAAAGATGTTCCTTAATTGAATAGGTTCTTGCTCTTCTGTAGCCCACTCGGTGCCTAGCATAGAGCCATGCAAGTAGTAGTTGTCCAGTAAATAATGTTTTAATAATTAAATCGATGGGACATTTTTCTTCACATACATCGCATTGATGCCTGGAAGACGCTTATGGAAGGGAAAGTTTTGTCCATGATTTTTTTTCCCCTAGTCAGGCACCACCTAATATGATTGGTTCAGTCTCGCTATTAGGGTATTGAATTTGAGGGCTGCTCTCAGAGTCGCTGCTCATCTGCTACAAGAGGAACAAATGGTCCCCAAGGGGTCCCACCCAGTGAGGTGATGGGGGACGGGACACCACCACTCATCTTCAGTGAGGTGTCTGGGACGAGCTCAGGATGAAGACCACAGCTCTAACAAAAGGAGGTAAGCCATTGTTTTTTAAGTTAAGAAAGTTAGTTTAAAACTCTATGCTGATAATATTTCATGTGATAATATTTATGACAATATCTCTTTAAGGACTGAAGAATATATATTCTTTGTGTTCTTTTGGTAGGGACAGTGATCCTAAGGACAAGAGTTTTTGACCCAAGACCAGGAGATTACAATTTGGAAAAGATGGTGTTTAAAAAGTGGTCATTTCCACAAAGGTGACAACAACATGAACCTGAAGTCCTTTATCAGTGGATAGTGTTTTTTTTATTGTAAAAATATGTATTGATTCAAAAAATGACTTCTGTAACAGGATTGCAAGAATATAAGAATCCTTTTTCTTTATGGAGAAATTAGAAGATTTAACAAACACAAACAAAATAGTTTACCCTGCCTTTTTAAATGCCGTATCTGTTGTCTGTTGTCATTTTCATAATGTTCCCTTTTTTTTTTTTTTTCAGGTCTCAGTTTATTCCAGAATTTTTTTTTTTTAACCATAAAGTTCTCCCTTGGTACCCAACTTTAAGAAAATAAATTTATTTCAATGCAAATGAGTGCAGTATGGTTCTTGTGTGGCAAAATTATTTCACAGGTGCTCTGAAGGATTCATCATTTTATAAAAAGAACCGAAGAAGATACAGTTGCCTTTCAGCTTACTTGCATCTCTCTCTCACCCAAATTGAAGTGGCCCATTTAAAATGTGATCTTCATGGCAGAAGGGCAATCATAGGCCACACTCGACGGGCCATCTGGCTGCTTCTGCCTCCGTTCTGCACTGTGCTCCTGAGCAGGAGTCTGCCCCAACAGCGGAGCAGTCTGCCAACAGGACAGGCAGAAACGCGTGGCAGTAACGTGCAGATGTCACTGAACAGGACACCAAGCTTGTTCCTTACGGAGGGTAGTCTGTACCTGGGGGTAAAAAGTCCAAATTCTAGTTGGTTCCGGATGATTCACCACACAGACAGCGTATTCTCTCCCTAGTGTTTGGGTCTTAGTCAATAAAAGGAGTGGTGTGGAATCCTGGTTTGACAAGGAGGAGGTGATAATTGCTCAGGGATTCTGATTTTTCCGATAAAAGCAACTGCTTAGAATGCAATGACTCGACATCAGGATACCTTTTCATGGATTGTTTTTATCGTATCTACAGACTTAGTTTAGTCTTTGTTGTCAGACTTTACTCATAGGGATTTAGTAAAAGCAATTGTTGGCTTTAAAAAGGGGAGGAGATGAGACATTAAGTTGGAGTAGTGGTGGTGGATTCTGACCACTGAAGGGTGTTCTCCCCGCGGAGTGCCTTAGGGAGGCAGAACCTGGCTAACAAATGTTTTGTGTGACTGTTAACCACGTGAGCAGCGGCCTGCAGTGAGCCCTGTCCGTGATTCCCTCTCCCCAGGCCCCAGCACCATTTCTCTTTGCCTTCCCAACAGTAAGGCCGCTGATGACGGGGTGGCTCCTGTCCCGAGAATGGCGGGCTGCCGGTCTAGCCATCACTCCCGTCGTCCAGGAGAGGACAGTCACCATGACTGTCTTGGCCTAGGAGGTCCTGAGCCCAGACTGAGGTTGGCTTATTTATCTGTTTTCACAGTGACCAGCTTGGGCCCCGCTCCTCATTCCTCTCCAGCTCCCCCTGCAGTGGAACTTCTGGGATTTGGCACTGGGCATTCTGTTGGGACCCGCCCAGCTGTCCCCTTGGTGGGGCCCAAATTGTCCAGTCCCATCATGCTGTGGCCTTTAGCTCCGGAGGGAGGCCTTGATCAGATGCACATTCTGGAGCCTAATTTCATGAGCTTTGGGGCCCTGCAAGCAGGGAAGTGGGGAGGCCCCTGAGAGGGCTTGCAGGTGCAAGCCCAGACTACAGAGTTAAAACCAGAAGGACGCAGAGATCGCAAGAGAGGCACCAGGAGAATCCGGGAGACAGTCAGAGGTGAAGGAATCCAGTATTGCAAGAGGCGAATTTTGCTTTGGGAGGTTAAAGAAGCTTGGCTGCCTTCTATGTGAAAGTGGCATTTGTTAGCCGAATAATGTATCATACCTTGAAAATAACCCAAGTCAGAGAACTGTTGCTGCACCAAGAACCAGAGAATTACAGAATTGGAAGGGTCCTCAGAAAAGCATCTCAAGGCTAGCACCCCCTCATTTTACAGATTAAGGAACTGATGCCCCTTTACAGTTCATTGTGTTCGCTTACACTTTTTACAGTTTCTACTGTGCCTGCAAGTCATGACCTCTTTTTCCTTCTGAACCCAGAGGTTGAGGGGCTTCTGGAGGGAGCCCTTGGGGACCCTGTTGCCCTCCCTGCCCTGTGACTTTGGTCCCAGAGTAGTGGGCACAGCAGCCGAATCAGCCTCTGCTGAACTTTCCCCTCCCTGCCGCACCCTCACCCCCCATGCAGGATTCCAGAGCCCTCCCCGTGGGGGGTGTGAAGCCACTGGAATGTGGCACTCTGACCCCTGGCAGCTAAATGTCCTGGATGGACCTGGCCTGGGAAACAGGAAGGACTAAGGAGAGGGGGGAAGAGTGCCCCACGGCCTTGAGGTGGGACGGAGGGAAAGGAAGTGCGGGCGTTGTGACCTGGCTCCATGGGACCAGCTGACTCCTCAACAAGGAGACCAGGCAGCTGGGGGCGCCAGGCAGGCAAACTGAACAGGCAGGCAGGTTTCCCCAGGCTGGGCCCATGGGTGGAGGCCCCTGGCAGTGCTGGGCCCCAGTGGGTGAGCTGCCAGAGCAGTTGGGGTCAGGAGGAAAGGAGATTTGAGGGGAAACAGACTGGAATGTGGAGAAAACTGTTGTAGGAGCTGATGAAAGTGAAGGTGGTAGACAGAAGTCGTGTCCAGCCAATGTACAGACTGGACACATTTCTCACTTTGGAAACCAAGTTAGGAGGTGGCAAAGACTCTCCTAAAGAGACTTCCACCCCTTGTTGGGACCCCAGTGCTTTTTAACATGCTCACCCTTAGCAAGACAGTCGAGGCAGGCGGAGTTAGTAAAGGGGGTGTACGCATTCAGGTGTGAGGCTGGCTGACACCTGTTCCTTTCTGTTTTCTGTCAGACATTGCCGGCGGATAGTTGCTTCCTCAGCTTCTTTCCAATTAAAGCCTGTTGCAGAAGCAGGATGCAGAGCGAGGGCTTGGAACTGCCTCAGCACAAACCCTTGTGAAATCATGAGCGAGTTGCCAAACTGCGTGTAAGGTTTGCCAGGATGGCAAGCCAGCTTATTGTTGGGGATGTTGAAAATTAAATTCCATGCTCGTGGGAAAGGAACAGAAATCATAGGTGGCAGAGTGTTTGGAAGCACCTGTCTAAGAGGAGAGAAATCCTGACTGCGACCATACCTAAAGGGACCTGGTTTCCTTTGCAGCTGGAATCTCTCCGAGCTGAGTCAGTCGACTCTTCCGACATCCAGGGTCGTCTTGAATGTTAATTAGTGTCCCAAGGTCATGCCGTGTCCTGTCTGAATTGAGGGTGCTAATTATCTTTCCTCTTTTCCCACGCAACATTGTACAGAGCCCTAGGAATAGTGGCCTAGGTGCTAACTACAAATGTCTTGGTTATTAGGCTCATTCATTGAGCCTGCAAATCAGGCGGTGCTGCATCCCTCCCTCCATCTAATGGATACTAGGAGCCGTCAGGGGACGTCCAGGGGTACACTGCAGGCAGTGGAGCTGGGAAGCAAGCCAGTGTCTTTGCAAGGCATCCATCCTGTGGTGTGCCCTGAGAACCCACCGATCTGTAAATTTGGATGTCTAAAACAACAAAACTACTAAAGAACCTATTAAGTGCTTATACCTAAGCTTTAAAGCTACTTATCTCTTTATATCCTAATCCTTCAAAAGTTAATGATCCTTATTGTTAGTTAAATAGGATATGGTTCTGATTAGAGCATCCTTTGGGAATTGTCTACATTTGGTATTTTATATCCTAAAAACAATTAGTTCCTGAAACATATTGAACCTAACAGACAATAACTTTTAACCTTTCAGGTAGGAATTTAAGGCAGAGTTATTAACACAAATGGTGTTTTATCATTTGAACAATTTTCTAATGACTTTTTTTACACTATAAAGACTAAGTTTAAATAGAGTAACATTGCAGAATCATCTTGAAAAATCCACATACCTAACTACATATGGGAACACATGTTGCTGTAGCCTGTGGAAAAGACTGGGTGATTCATGTGGGGTTCATTTATGCTTCCTTTTGGATGCAAATTAGTTATTCTGTATATGTGTATATTTATGCATGCATGTGTTTTAATTTGAAATGTAGAAATATGTCAACTTTTTTTCTGTTTAGACACTGCAATATTTAAAAATATACCTAAAAGGTACCTGTTTTCTAAGTCCCTGGTAGTCATGAATTATTACAAAGTTTATTTTTTTGCATCTCAAACATTCCAGAAAGATATTAAGTATTGAAGAACTTAAGTAAACTTGAATCTTAAGATACCCACAGAGTATCTTGAAAGCTGCTGCTTTTTTTGTTTGATTTACATGATATTATTAATAGATAACATTACATCAGAGTGGTCTCCTACTCCAAGTTTACCATTCATTTTTTCCAGCAAGTGGGGATTGGAGCCCACTGTGTGCCACCTGCTCAGCTCAGTGTGGAGTGGCTGTAGAAACGAAGGCATGGTTTCTGCCTCCAAGAAGCTCAGACTGCAGCTGCAAACAGCTGTAATGCTTTGGGAAGAGTAAAGTGCTGCGGGTGGGAGAGAAACAAACTTCTTTGAGAAGACATTTAATTTGGGCACAGTAAGGCAGTAGCAGATTTCCAGGTAAACGGGAAGAAAGATTATGTCTTTGCAGAGGAAATGAAATCAGCAAAGGCGTGTCAAAAGGGAACTGCATGATGGACTCAGAGAATTGATTGGTTAGGTAAATATTTACGGAATACCTATGGTGGGCTAAGCTCTGTTCCAGTTGCATAGAGATAGCTGTGAACAAGAAAGACAAAAATCCCTACCAACCTGGAGCTTTCTGGTAGAGAAAAAATGAGCAAATTGGTAAGTTAAACATACTACTGTGGCAGAAGGAGACAAGTGCTGTGCAGAAAAATAAAAGAGAAAGGGAGCAGGCTGTGCAGTCGTGTCTGGTTTGCAGTTTTAAATACAGCTGTTGCTGAGTCTTGCCCAGAAGTTGAGTTTGATCACAGACCCAAGGGAGTCAGGGAATGCTTGGGGGGAGAGTGTTACGGGTGAGGGGGACATGATCGCCAAGGTCCTAATACTTCAGTATTAGGCCTAGGAAACGCTGCTGGCTGGGCAGTAGGGAGTCACCAGGAAGCCTCATTTATCAGTGTTAGGGATCCAACTTGAACCCTTAATGGTGAGAGCCATTAAAGATTTTTGGATAGTGTTTATAATGATCAGTGTTGTTGTCACTGAGACCCCCAAACTGAGTACCCCATGACCTGGAGCTTGGTGTCTAAGGGATAGAGACTGGATTATGACCCAAAGGAACACCCAATTTTGTAAGAAATGTGCAAATGTATTTTGCAAATGCATTCTTAAGACTTCTTCATCTATGTTCTTGTTACATTTGCTCGAATGATCTATTTCACACAAATCTTGGGGATTAAGTCACTGCCGTGTAGATCATAGTCTTTCCAAGATATCAATACTCATTTCTTGACGTGACACTAAAACAAGAGTTCTGCTTTTTATTGCCCCTTATCTATGTTTGCTTCTAGGTGGAGAGTTCTAGGATGAATTTCAAGGACTTGATGCCTTTAAAAATCAGTGTTATCTGAAGGCCCTGTGTTGCATGAGGTTTCTTAACAGTTCACACTTGTCTCCTTGATTCTCCTTTCTAATTTATAACACCACTTCTCACCTAAACACATGGTAGCATGGTGGACCTCAGTGATTTAAGAAAAAAAGATCTGGATGTGCACATGAGACTTTTGCTTAAAATGAAACTGGATAGTAGTCAGCAGTTGTAAACTGGCACCTATAAAAGTGTTCATTAAATATTGCTGGCAAATTGTACTTTGTTACTGGGACTTGATAAGAGATTCATGGAGTGTGTAGGAATAAATAAGATCAAACTAAATAAGAGACAGACTAGCTTCACAGAAGAATTTAAAGTCGGGTTTTAGGCATGATGCTTAGGGATGATACTTCTTTGCAGTACTAGAGTTAGGGGTAAGGATAAGTTAGAAATACAATTGTTTGTTGGAATTAAACTAGATCATTCTTTCACTTAACATCTCCCACTTGGTTTACTATGAAGAGAGTAGGTAATTATGCTAAAATTCATAGCAGTGCTCAAGTTATTAGTAAAAATATTCCTTACAAAATGATTGCTAACTGATTTCACAGAATTATTACCTTGAGAAGATTTGTTAATGCTGCTTACAGATCATTATACCTTTGAAACGTCATTATTTGTTCCTCAGGAGTATTGCTCTCTGTGAAGGCATTGTTGTCTTAACAAAGAAACCCTTGTTTCCAGGATGTTAGACTAGTTGAGATTGTGTTTATATTGTTGTGTTTTCTGTTTTTCTGATGTTTCCAAAGGTGCTCTTGCAAGTCTTGCTTTAGAAGGTGTCACAGAGAGGCCTCGGCCCACCCTGTGGTCATGACCATCTGCAGTAGATCTCCAGGCTATAGGCACTGGAGAGGGGTTTCCCCAGAGTAAGCTGGGAAGAAACAGCAGTATCCCTTCCTTTATCCCCCTTGGTGCTCAGGCCACCAGGCCTCCCTTGAACTTGAAGTTTTGCCCCCAACCCTTTGACTACCTCACCTCCCTGTTTCTTCCGTTCCTCCTGTGGCGTGCTTGATAATAGTCTGTATGGAATTCGGACCTGGGTTGCTTAGCTGTCTTCTCAACTAAATGTGTTAGTTGATGAAATAGTCTGTGGCTCATAAAAATATGGCTCAGTAAATGTTGGTTGTTATCAGAAGATTCATCTTGGAGGTGAACTGCGCCTCATTATCTGCGCTAACTATTTAGCTAGTATAATGAAAAAATTTTATCCTCCAAAACACTTGTTTTCAGAGTACCCTGTTCATTTTGTTGTTCTTGTTTGAATGTCTGGTCGCATTGCTGCTTTTCACCATAGAGGTTCATACTTTTGGATGAGTGCAATCAAAAATAAAAGGCATTCCCATAGCAAGTCTTCTGTTTTGCTCTTGGTCATTTGACTAACAGATTTTAAGTTAGAGCATACATTAATATTTATAAAATGGTACTGTGCATTATTCATATCCACAGGTACCTTCCTGGCAAGAAGCATTGAGTTGTGTCACATTATCTAATTATGATCATGATAGACAAAAGTGGTAAAAAGGGAGATAACAGACTTTATTATTTAAGTTATTATTTATCTAGCATGGTTGAAAAATATATTTGTTCACACATTCTACATGTCATAAATATTTATTGATATTTGGAAGTGTTGATTAATACAGTGTTGAGGTTAAAAGAAACTTTAGTATTAATATTTTGCAAGTAGGAAGATTGAGATCCAAAGATGTTTCTCAGTTATTTCTGAATAATTGACTTTCTTCCCCTACTACCAAACTCACTTTCCAGAAAAAGTTCAGCACTTAAAGATTCAGAGTGTTCTGTTTAATCCTCATGTCCTCCAACCTCCAGTTCCTATTCATGCCTTCTGCAGATTTTTTTGTTAAGTTACTATGTGCAAAGCCTGATAATAGCCCAATGATAAAAAGAAGAGTAAGACTAGATCTTTAGCTTGAAAAAAAAACACTTTCTGGTGGAGGAGATTAGATGAGCAATTTCATTATAATGTTGTAAGTAAAATAATTTTAATAGATATGCAATAGAAGTCCTTGGTAGGACTGCTAACTAGGACTGCTAATTCAGTCCCTATAGAGTGGATGAAACCAGAAGAAATTACTTAAGACTATAGGAGCTTTCAAAGCAGGTAAAGAGAAGCTTTTCTAGGCAGGGAGACTAGCTTCTGCAAAGCCGTGGAGTCATGAAACAGCGTGGTCATTCGGGAGGGCATAGTCATTAGTATGGTTGGAGTAAGGAGATGTGGAAGAGATGAATTTGAAGAAAGGGGTTGGGATCAAATCTAGTCTTGTGTTCCATGCCAAAGACTTGGATGGCCAGGTGTTGGACTTTATTTTGGAGACAACTGCTTCCCAATTCCATATCCTTAAGAATTTTGATACAGCTGTTCTTATAACATCCCCACTGGATGTTTTTACACTAAAGTACTTCTAGGAGAATAAAACACTGTGAACCAGGTACCTAAGGGATGGCTAAATGCCTGGCTTAATTCAAGGATGGCTTTTAGGGTATCCAGATGAAGAAAGGAAATGTGAAACAATTAGGTAACTCTTCAAGGCAATTTTACTCTCGACTAAGATGTAATAATTTTTAAGCAGCAGTGCATTTGATAACTGAAAATCATTGTTCTTTGAAGCTGGTTAAACATGGACTTCCATGTTTTAGTGCACATTCAAACTCAGAGAAGGCTATTGCTTAGTAATGACGTAATTGAACAGAAGGCCAGTCCAGCACTGCACAAACATGGGCCAGGGGAAAAGGACTGAGATTTCCTTTTTAAAATACTGGGATCTAGTCTTAAAGCAGAGGAAATGTAAGGCAATTGGGTTCAATACCATAGGACACAAAGTAATTATAGCTAAGAAAAAAATTTCTGTGAGCAATCAAATACCTTGACTGGGTACTTTTCAAAAATTTCAGAAATGTAACTGTTTAATGTCTGACTTCGAGTAACTTCCTGGTAAAACCACCAAAGAGAAACTGATGAAAAAATATATTTATTGGTCAAAGTACCTGGATGAGTTGACATGCTGTTAATCATAAGCCATTTATGAGATGTCCTAATATATCTTTCTGAAGAACCAGAAAATCACTTTGATTTTGTTTATCTCTATTACATTGATTTTCTCAGTGTATCTGTTATTTTCATCTTTCTTGTTTCTTTGGACCTGCCCTCATTTAATTTCTTCAGTGGAATGCTTAGCTCATTTGGTTTTGTTTTTTTTAATGTTTCTTATATTCTGTGAAATATCCCTTTAAATACTGCCTTGACTGTGCCCCATCAGTGTTGATACGTGGCATTTCTATTCTTCATTTTTAAGTATTTGTCAATTTTCCTATAATCCTCTCCCATTAAAAAATAAAACTTTTTATCATAGAAATTTCCAAATGTGTATGTAGAGACAATTGTATCATGGCACAGTGCTTCAGTAATTGTCAGTCATGGCTAGTCTTATTTTAATACATTTGAGACCTCAGCTAGTGAATCCTGTAGGATTGGAGGTGCTAGAAAGGTCCTGCAAAGTGATATTTGGTTTATTACAGTCACCTTTGGCTTACTAGGTATTGTGATTGTTTTCCAAACCTCAAAGTGGTCTGATAAATGAAAAACTATTTAAATTTAATATATGACCACCATTAGCTGTAATTCTGTAATGCTGTTCCCAATAAATTGTTAGTGTTGAACAATTTCAAAAACGATGGCAGAATCAGGAAATATGAGGATGAAGTCTAAAGGGACCTCGTGAATTATCCTTTCCACCTCTCTGTCAGTAGGGAAAGAAGTTGGAGCCTGAGGCCTAAATGCCTTGTCCAAGGTCATTCTGTAAACTGACAACAGCTAAGGTTGTGTCTGGACCAAGGCCCACTCCATGAGAACAGATCTCTGGGCTGTCTGTTTTTCTGTATGAAATTTAGGATAGGTAGTTCTAGTTTAGGCAGAACTGTAAAATAGGAGAGTGATGTTCTGTAGACCCTGTCTCCCTCCTCATCTTCTTTCATGAATTCCTTGCCTCTATAAATATTTCTTGTCTTGAGTTAAGTTCCTCTCTGTTGTCCACTATCCTGCTATTCCTGCCATCAAAAAGGAACTTACTGTTATTTTATTCACATTCTTGGTATAATTCTGGTTAGAATAGTGGTAAGTTTTACTGTAAACTCCTCTTTCCTAGCACTTTGAATCTTTAGCATCTTACTCAGTTCTTGATATATAATAGACATCACTATCTATTTGAAGAATGAATGATTGAAAGAAAGGATAGGTGGATGAATTTACACTCTGTAGTTCATCTCTGGTCCTTGTCTGTTAGATATATTGCTAAAGTGACAAAAATTACAGCAATGGAGCATACACTTACCATAAACTAATTTAGTAAATTGGATCAGTATTCATTTTTCAAAGAATTCCACACTTGGACATACTGAATCAGTGATCATGCTTGTTTGTGGTATATTTAGAGGTTTGCATTTGTTTAAGAGTTAGTCTCCAAAAAATATTTGTGAGCATATTTTAGTCTTCCCATTGCTTTAGATTCAGGCTTTGTTCATTTTGGTGTATAGTTCGTGTGCCTAACATAGTTTCACTTTGTGGAAATGCCTGTAAAACAAATTTTTGTAACATGAATCATTTCTACTGATAAACATAAGTTTTCCCTTCCTGCTTTGAACTGATTACAGCACAAGGAAGAGAGGGAGAGGGAAGCACCAGCTTTTGGAACATCCGCCTTAAGCTCAGAGCAGAGAGAATGAAAGCCCACCGCGTTAGATTCCTCCTTGAGCAGAACTGAATGCCTGATGATGGCCAGCTGGGAGCTGGGGGAGTTAGGAGCAGCAATTCTACATTACACTGGAGTTTCTAGGTTGGCATGGAAAGAGATGCCAGTATTAGCTATTTGCATCTTACTGTAGCCGCAGGGATATGTGAACAGCTGGAGAATTAATTTGATATATATTCCCAGAAGCCTCTCCTCTGCCAGCAGAATTCCATTACTGTGAGCTTTTGAGTGTGTACTATGAATTTGTTTCTTGCTTTTTAATATCTGCTATAGCATATTTCCGGTAAGTGGGTTGCCACATAATGGGGTGCAGATCTATCTTGGTTTGAAGTAAACTCCATTAACCTCAGCTGATACAAGGTGGAAAAGGTAAGACTCTGAGTGTACAAATGTCTTTAGCCATCAGGAAGTCAGAGATTCAGATGAACACACAGTCCTTTGTGCATTAAGTGCAGGCATACCTCAGACATTTCATTCCATATTAGTGGAATTTCAAACACCAGCAAGCAAATGGAAAGATATTTTGAAGGGCAGAGCAGTGGACTCTGGGACTCAGGAGGCCAGGGCTGCTGTGGCTGGTGCCTAGAGCTCCTGGGCATAGAGGGGGTGTGTCTTCTGGAGCTGCAGCTCCCCAGGTCCGGAGTTAGCTGTGAATCCGTCTGTCTTCTGACACGCCTCTGCCTTCACATCCTTCCACAGTGCCCCTTGCCCACCCTTATGCTTGAAACTCCTCTCTGACTAGCCTTTGCATTTAAAGTCTTTTGTATCTAATGTTGAAGGGAGGAATATCAGACATCCTCAATAAAATTGGGAGATTCCTGGTGGAGCAGGAAAACCAAGTCCAGGGTAAGACTGAATGTGGCTGGTAGAAGGACAGGTGGTGGTGCTTTGGCACCACATGTGCACTCTTGAAACAAAAAACACGTTCTGCAAAATCATGTACTACACTAAACATAAGAACATTGTTGGGAAAAATAGGGTTAGAGCACGTCACTGAAAACCTATGGAACTGTGTACACAGAAGACAAATACAAACAATAAGAATCCAAAAGAAAATACTGACACAGGGAAGCCACTTGTAGTATTCGCACCTGGAGCCCGGGCAGTGGCATTCCTTACAGCCTTACACAGTCCCAAGCTCATGCTGCTCCCCTTGGGGTGTGGGGCTTTAAAGACACTCAATTTTGTGGAGACCAGTTTCATCAGAATTAAACCTAAGATGCAAGGGTAATTTCTTCATCATGGTTTTTAAATGCAGGCAAAATGTCTCTAGCTTTTTCATTTGTACTTGCAGCCTCCCTGAATAGTTCAGTGTAGTGGAAAGTGCAGCCACTAGTGCAGCCACTTCATTTCTTGCACTAAAGGAAGGAATTTAAACCAGATTATCAACCCTTTCTTAAGGTGTGCATTTATTGCTAAGACTTTTTCTTTCATTGTGAGAAAACTTGCCTCTGATCTCTTCATAACATTAATGTACTAGGAAAAACCATGTATGAACCAACGCAATTTCTGCATTGTACTGATTTCATTTTCCTTTTTCCCAGTTATGTATTAGCAAATTCACATTAAAGAAATGTGTGTCTGTGGTTCAGCAGTAACTGTTAGGAGAAGAGGTACCCAGTGCCTTTGTTATTTCTCAGACCTGGATCCTATGCTGCCTTATCCCATGGTCTTTAGGAAAGCAGTTTTCAAATTGTGGGACACAGACCCCTGGGGGGAACCCCAAGACCTTTTCAGCTAGTACACAAGGTCCAAATATTTTCATAGTAATATTAAAATGTTATTGCTTTTATTCTGTTTGTCAACATTTGCATTGGTGGGGAAAAGCAATGGTGGTAAAACTGCTGGCACCTCAGCATGAGTAGAAGTTGTAGCACCAAATTGTGCTGGTCAGTCATTGTGTCCATCACCACCATGCACTTGCGGTAGAGTAAATACTAGTAACAGAGTAACAAACAAAAAATCAGTTTCCCTTGAGAATGCCCTTGATTAAAGCAGTACAAGTTATTCATTTTACTAAGTTTCAACTCTTGTTGAACCTGTTACTATCCTGTGGGATGATACGGACGTACACATGAGGTGACTGCCGCACGCATACAGTGGTGGTCTCAAGATAAAGTATATTTCAAGGTGTCTTCTGAACATCCAAGTGGAGACATCAGGTTAGCAGTTAGCCGTAACTGGTCCTCTGCTGTAGTACTTACATATTTGGACATGCTTGAACATGTGTGATTTTTAATTCATACATGAAATTAGTAAGTTTCACTCATATTTAGAGAAAATAACATCCTGATTTGTTCCTTTCCAGAAGTTACCAACTTGCAAATACATTTGCAGAGGAATCTCAACTGTCTTGACTTTTCAGGCTAGGAGACTACATCTTGTCACGTGGAGAGTACCAAGAAAAATGACTTGACATAAACATTTAAAGGGTGGTACGCCTGTTTTTAACTCATTTTTTTCCTGTGACCAGACTAAGGAAAAGTCAGGAGCTACGCCAGAGAATCAGAACCTTGATCCTTGTCCTATATATGGATTTACTTAGGAAAAGAGATTTAAAAACACTGAATATGCCAAATGCTGTCAGCAGCACTGTTGGGCTTGGATGTTATTCCTATAATCAAACCTCACTAAATTTTTGCTTCTAATCCCTGTTGGTTGGCTATTAAATTATTTTAAAGTGAAATGTTCTGTATAGAAAAACATAAAAGCATTTGTCTCAGAAGCTTGTCGTACTCCATCCTGTAAAGCAGGGGTTGCTAAGGGAACTATTGCCAAGAAGAAAAAACCGAGTATTGACTAGGATGGGGGCATAGAATTGAAAGGATTTCCTCTTAGGGAAAAAGAAGATAAAAGCATATATGACATTTTTTACTTCAGAGCTAGATGCATCCTGGCTGGTGGCCATGACATTTCCTGTGGGGACGGTCAGACTTACCTGTACGTCTGCAGGTGCCGCCTGTTGATGCTGCCAGGAGGCTTCCTGTGAGCATGAAGCAGAAAGCAGGAGCCAGGGAGAAAATCAAGGGCAGTCGCCTTGTAATTCTGATTCTGCACTCTGGGAAAATGGCCTTGCGTGGGGAGAAAGAGAAAAGCATCTGGTAGTGAAACAAATTAGCTCTGAGCTGGACGCCTTGGAAGGGCTGTTGATGTCAGCCAGGTGATAAGAGGTTGAAGTCTTAGAGCTGAATTGGGGAAAAGACTAATGATAGATGATTCCTAGTGAGAAATGCCAAAAGATGTCCAAGCATTTCTTTAAAATATGTGTGCCTCATTAATGCTTTACCAATAAGGTTCTTAAATAAGCCTTTTATTGTCTAAACATGTTCTTTATATTGAGGCATAATTTCCTTGTGATGCTATAGGCATACTTTAAAAAAAAATTAAGACAGTTTCTGTTAAGGTAAAAAGAACAGACAACAGCCTTGGCCACACCAATGACATGAAAAAATACGTATAGGTAGTTATTGAATTCTGTACCCATTCCTGGGACTAAGAGCGTTCAGGGTTGGGTCAGACCTGCCTCCTGCCTCTGAGGACTCTGTCTAGAGGGGAAGCTTGGCTTACCTAAAACCATTACCCCAGGGGACGAGGTCTGTGCATGTGTGTGAGGGAGCATAGAGGATGGAGCAGCTCACCGTTGGAGAAGACTTCTCAAAAGGGATAACATTGGAGCTGGGTTTTGAAAGATGAATAGGAGTTATCAGAGGATGAAGCAAAGGAGGTACATAGGTGATACTCCATCAGCAAAGGCTTGGAAGCAGTTATTAGGGTTTGTAGTAAGAATTTGGAGTGTGTTTAGAGTGTTAGGAAGTATGTGTAATTGGTGAAAGGTGAGTCTGTAGAAGTACATGCAAGCTGTATCATGAAGAACCTTATATTCTACCATAAAGTTTGGATTTTTTTCTTGTCAAGAGAGAACCTCTGTCACGTTTGTTTTTTGAGCAAGATGATTCTGCTTATCCGGTGGGGAATAGGGGAGGGGAGGGGCAGCAGGACGGTGGCAAGGAGACAGGTTAGAGGGTGTTGCAGAAGTTCAGGAGGGCAATGTCTGCAGGGAGTTCACTTAGAGTGGAGGGAGTGCAGTGCTTCCTGTGGGAAAACGTCAGAATCCACTCACTTTGATGACGTAACTGCACATGTTTACAATGAACAGTAATAAAGATTTCAGAAGTTGATGGGAAAAAGAAGAGATAATAGTTTTTCAGTGGTTCAAATGTTACTTGATTTCTTACATATTTTTAAGCTCTAAGGTTTAAACTGTCTTAGTTACAAATGTGAAAATACAATCACAAAAATTCCCAAATGGCAAATTTCTGTTAACCAGATTAGACTGCTTGTACTATTTAATAACATGTCAACAGTTAGACATGGAGGTGGAAAATCATTTCACATGCACCATTTTGTTATATATTTTAACTGAAGACTAAATTATCACCTACTTTTCCACATTGAATTGTTTCACTACATTCTTTTTTACTTTTCCTTCCAGAGTAATGTAGAAATTTCACTGTTGTCTTGAAGATAGGAATGTACCTTTGTTTGTGTGTTGTATACATGTTATTTGTAACCATCCAACACAGACTAAATAAGAAAGCAAATTTTAAAGCAGATACATTGTGTTTCTGTTTAAACTTCTGAAATGGTTTTTCTAAAAGCTGAGCCTTTGATTGAATAAGTGGGCCTGATCTCCTGAAATCAAAACACAGGTTTTCTCTTCTCCCTTTCTGGAGAACTGCCCTGAAGCTCTTTATATTGTAAATGGATATCCCTCTAAAGACCCCTTGACAAGAAAATTACTTGAGTGAAGGAAGATAGTCTTTTGCTTAACTTAGGTAGTAAGTCAGTGATGGCACCAGAAATAAAAAGTAGCCATTTAAGAGTTAACAGCCATTTGTTTGCACTATCTTAGGAAAACACATCCTTAAGATGGCTATACTACCTTAGTTTGAGCAACATGGTTAAGGTATCTTAAATTCAAGCACTCCTAAAAATTCTCTTCAGATTCAGTTATCAAAAACATGTTTACTGTTTAACAGTCAGTGCTTAGTTAAGGTGTGATAAAGTATCTATTAAAGATAATGTTAAGAGGCGGGAAAAGCCCATATAATGTCCCAGAGATACGTAGAGAAAAAGCCTGGTTTCCCAGGAGAGGTGTTTCAACCAAGAGGAATATTATGAAGGACTGAGTCTGCCTGTCATTCTTGTTCCATTTGTCTGAGCTGGATCTCTAATGAAAGCTGGTTTTAAAATCTACTGTATTTCTTATAGTTTCCTCCATTCCGTGATCAGGACACTGATTTGCTTTCAGCTTTAGAGTTTGACCACCCCAGCCTCTCGCTATATAGCCCTTAATTCTGTTGTCAGTGCTGGTGTGGGCAGTAATGGCCTCTAGAGTCTGCGCTGAAATGCTCTTGCGGGTGGGGGGGATCTCTGCCATTGTGCCCCATTCTTGACTCTTTTGGTGGTGTCTGTTTTTTTTCTGTTCATTAGCCGCCTTAATGTGCTAAGTCACAAAGTAGTTTTAAACCTGAAGCTGTTCTCTACCAGATGTAATAAAAAATGACACCTAAAAAAAATTATTTTGTATATTGACAGATGTGACTAGTTGTATTGAAAGTGGGAAAATTTGGGAACCGTTGTTTAAAATTAAAAATTTTAAAGGAATCACAATTGTTATTGTATAACATATAAGAGAAATAGTGGTTTTTTTATCACAAACATTTGTATATGTAGCTATTTAATATCTACATGTATGGCTATATTTCATTCTTACTTATTAGGAAGTTGGGTTTCATTCAGTTGTAAAATTGCAGTCAAACTGCTTTATGTAAGTTGAAATGCCAAAATCAGATGTTAATCTTGACATCCTTGCACATTTTTGCTCTCAAGCAGACCTTTGAATGAAGCTGCAGGCAAACATGATGTGGTTGTTAATTGTTTTACAGATGAGAACTGGGATGATGACCAACTGCTTGGTTTTGAACCATGCAATGAAAACCTTGTCTCTGGCTGCAATATAATCAATGGCAAATGTGAATGTGACACCATTCGAACCTGTAACAATCCCTTTGAGTTTCCAAGGAAGGATATGTGCCTTTCAGCTTTGAAGAGGATTGAAGGTGAGTACTTATTTTCACAATAGTGAGGCTTAACATGGTCTGTAACTGAGCAGTGATGGCATTTGAGCTTGAAAAGGCAGAAGACAAGCTTACAGAGATTCGTAGAGCTTTTATAATCCCAAACAGGATGACAGCTGGACCAGGTGCTGATGTGACGGTGTATGTGATGGCGTGTGTGTTTCCTGGAAGCCGTGGGATGGGAATGCTGTGGTAGTGGGAACAGGGGCCTTGGTGTCAGCTTGCCTAGGTCACCTCTGCCTATTGGATGATTTCCCAAGTGGTGTGCTTGAGATCAGCATCTGTTGTCACCAGGTCCATTCCGCTTGATTTACTCTAGGATGGTGCTCCATGAGGAGAGTGCTAATTAGAAATGTGGCTCATCTGGCAAGAAAGTGTATCTCTTTGGAAAACATGGGAGAACCGTGAAGTGACAATTTAAGGCTTAGGTTGGTTTTGCCACAGGGCAGAATCACACAGATATGGGTGGATCATTGGGCACTTCACCTGTGGAATGAAGGCAGAAATAACATAACAATAACAAGAAAAATAACATAACAAGGCAGAAATAACATAACAATAACAAGAAAATTATACTTTTATGGCCCATAACTTTTGTACACTCATTCATAAAACCTACACAAAAGATTGAGGACTTGAAAATGTGATTCATAACTACAGAAATCACAAATGGCAAACCCAGAACTTGGAGCCATGGCTCAAACCAGACTTAACAAAGGGTAAAGCATGGGCTTGGACCTTACCCCTGCCTCGGACCACCACTGAATGCTTCCTTAGCTCCAGCTTCCTCTTGGGGAAAAAAAAGAGGGCTCAACCAAGACATTCTTAAGTGTACCATTTTATCTCTAAAATGATGCCATTCTAAGATGGAGAGGTTGGTAATATAGTTTGGAACACCAAGAATTTGCAAGGTCCCAAATCAAGCTCATAGGGCAGGAGAGTAGGACTGAGGCTTTTGAATTATATTGTTTCCAAGTCATATTAAATGGTAATAATAAGAAATTTACAATAGCCTCTAAAATAGCATTTCTCCTTGTATTTACCAGTGCTGCTGAATCATTACAAGGGCATATAAGAGAAAGCAATAGAAATTAAATTTTGGAACTGCACTGTCTTAGATAATATTTAGTTTAGTCCTTGAATCCAAAAAATTGGAAAACTGAGCTCCCCACAAGTGATCAATAAAAAGCTTAGGACTAACCATATAAAGTAATCTTAACCATGTAAAGTAATATCTGCATCATGCTACTAGACAACACATCACCTAGCTTGTTTTTATTGTTTTGTGGCTCTTTGCTTATCACTGCCCCCACCCTGTTGTCTGCCAAAAAAGAGTGGTTTGCCACTTTCAGTATAAACTTAACAGAGATACAGAGGAAATGATCCTGTGTCTATAGTAGTTAATTTAGCTATTCATATTTAAAATCATATTATATAAAATATCACAGCAATTTAGATTATCACTTTTTGCCACTCATATTTTACGATGCTTCATTGTAGCTGTCATGGTGTTTGTTGGGGCTGCCTTCCAAGCCATTTAACACCATTCCTGACCACACCCTCTTCACTACCATCTAAATTGTTCTAGATGCAGCAGATTTTGAATCTAAGTTATCACAAGAAGTTTTGTTCAAAACATGATATCTTTTCACATAAAACTAGGACAGTTGCATTTTTAATTAGTTAGGTGTATATTTATCATCTTTACAATGTGGGGATTAACTGCTTAATTTTTAATGTCATTCTAACTAAGCTGTTTACGAGATCCCGCACTCCTGACCCTCAGGAATAATTACTGTAGCTGATTAAATTTCTTTACCTTTTGTTTTTAACATTCTGTCAGATGGCCTCTATATAATCCAAAAGTAGGGTTGGTTAAGGTCATTTAAGGCTAATGTATCCTCTACAAATAGTACTTTGTTTTTCAAAATAAAGCACCCTGCAACATTTGCGATCTTGTAAGAAGTCAATATCAAGATTTCCCTTTCATGAGAAATAATTTTGAGGGAAAAAGCTCTACATATTCAAGTATGCATTGCATATGAAAGAATTAATGATGATGTACCAGTGTACCTAATTAAGTCACTAATATCAACAAAGACTTGGCATGCTATAGGCATTTCAGACCAAAAAAGTGTGACCTGAAATTACATGATAAAGTGTCATGGAAGAGGAAGAATCTGAACAATTTATAATTTGGATGGTGATGGATTCCAGAAAGGCAGAATGATGTGGACACAAAAATGAAATGTAGAAGTGAGATTTGTATGACTTATGTGCAAGGCATTTGGGAAACTAGTCTAAAAGAGCGAGGTTTTATGTTGATAGGTAATAGGAAATAAAGACTGGGAGACAGGATGGAGCCAGATTATGAAATGTCTTCAGCCTCGTGCAGGGAGCTTAAGCTTGGTAATGGGAGCCATCAGAAATCATTGTAGGTTTATGAGCAGAGAGAAGCAGAGCTCAGCTCGGTGAAATCAATGTCAAGCAGACTGGAGTTGTAGGGGGATGGAATGGATTAGCAAGCCTAGTGGCTAACTGGAGAGCTGTTTGAATTATATAGATGTGGTGCCACAGAAGACTGGACTAAGGGGTGGCAGAGACACAGCAAGGAAGAGAGGGGTACACACCTTTTGACAGAAGAACTTACAGTATCTGCTAAAAGATAAGGGAGGGATGAAGATGCACAAGGATGCTCCTGAGGTTTATTAAGTGGAAATGATAGAAGTATGATGGTGTGAGTAACGAATGGGAAAATGCTTGTGGGATGTCTGCAATAACAAAGAACTGAAAATGGGGTGGTTTTAGGGGGATATACAGTCAGAAGGGGCCTTAAAAATAGAGGAGATATTACAGCATTTGCATGATGACATGAATAATCTTATAAAAATGGAGAAACCAAAAAATAGAAGAAAGGTGAGGTGATTGCAGGAGCAGTCTTTGAGCAGGGAGAGAGCAAAACTGTTTCTGTTTCTCAGAGAGGTGTAAAACAAGGTCGTCAGCTAACACTGAGGTGGAAGAAGGGGTGTGGAACACTGAGGAGGGGGAGGAAAATGCAAAGGAGACATATCAGAGAGAGACTGAGGGGCAGGCTAGGGAGGTGCACCCGGATTGCCTACGAACACCGAACACCAACGGCTTGCTTGGTTGCTTGGGGTTGGTGGTTATAGATCTGAAGGGAGACCAGCCGGCACAGTTCTGTGTGCTTTTCTCTAACTCTGGTGCAGGTTCAGGGCAGGAGGAGGGATGCATTTAAGCAGGGTTAGGACTTTCCCAATGAGTTTGACAGAAAGAGAAGGGCAGAGAGATTGATAATTGTGCCAGAGAGCATTTGCGGTGATGGATTGTGCAGTCTGTGCTGGGAAGGAGGCAAAGCAGAATAGGGAAGAAGGCACCGAGCCTGAAGTGCTATAGATAATTGCAGCAACTCCACCTAGCTGGTACAAAATCTGATTGCATATGCTCCACATGAACAAGGTCACGTTTTAAAGGGAAAAGGAAGAATGATTTGAGAGTGGCCGTGAAAACACAGAGGACACCGCCCCTGCCCCCGGGATTATGGAATGTGGGAGATGAATCATCCCCACTTGAGAGGACTTCAAGGGAAAAAGAGTAGCCAGGGAGTACCTAGGTTTCCATTAGGACAGGAAGACAAAGGGAACATCTGGAGGGGAGAATGATGGTGGAGGGGGTTTAGTGATTACAGACCAGGAGTTCTAGAAGGCCCCTTAGGAGGAGGATTAGAGGGAGGGTTGTGCAGGGTATGGTGATTTTGCAGAGCCAAGTGAGGATGAGGATCCAGTGACAGTGATTGACCTGGTAAATTTAGACTTGATTCTCGTGGTCTTTCATGGGAAGGTGAATAGTTCTAGCTCCTTCTTTGAGGGCTGTTCTTTTAGGCAATTCATTGTATTAAGGTGTGCAGTGTTGGGGATGGGGCAGAAGGAATAGTATTCTTGCCAGAGCCTTATGAGAAAAACGTGGGTTCCCATTTCTACGCTTTGGCAGTAAAATCTGAACATGAGTTCTAAACATAGCTACAACTTTAAAAGCATGTCATTGCAGGGTATTTCAATAATATATAGATTTATGAAAAATACTGGCAACTTCTGGGTATTAAAAAAGTTCCTGTATATTACTTATATTTGTTTAAAAGGAAAGGAGTTGGTCCTGGATTTTACCAAATGTTTTCTTCCTAAGATAAATGAGTACACCACTATAAAAATCACAAATTTGACAAGTTGGTCACAAATTTAGAGGAAACACACTACTGGATAACAATCAGCTGTTGGTTTATACAGAATGGTTTGTCAGAATTATCTGTATTTCTCCAAGGAGAGAAAGTCTGATAAAGGAAATGACCTGCAAGTCATCCCACCTCAGTCATAACAAAGTATATATTTTATACCCCACTACCTATTCATCATTGATTTGGTATATGCTTTACTGCACTCCATGCAAGTTAAACTGACCCAGTGTCAGGGCAGGGGCCAAACTAGCAAACAAAGGACCAGCCTCTGCCACTGCCACAAGGGTTTTCTGGAGGGGACACTGGGGGCTTAGTAATTAAGTTGATACCAGAGACTTTCATGAGACAGTGGCTAAGTTGGACCTTTAAGATAGCTTAAGACTCCAAGTTGGGATAAATGGCTTTTATTTTTTATTTTTTGAAACTATAATAATTGAGAGTGGTTATAATAAATTCAAGAAGTAATCAGAAATGTGAATCCATGCCAAGTTGAGGGAAGGAGGTAAAACACCCTGCAAATCATCTGTTCATTCATCCAGCATATGAGAGGTAGATGGCCTAGAGACTACAAGCATTCATCCAGCATATATTTATTGAGTGCCAAATACAGACTAGGCACAGTTCTAGTGGCTAAAGATACAGCTTTCATGGAGCTTACATTCAGAAAGGGAGGGCTGACATGAAAACATAAAAATGAATGAGAACATAGCATTATGGGAGCTATGAAAACAATAATCAGGATCATATGATAGAGAATCATGGGGATTACTGGGGAAATTGCTTTAGATACAGATGTCAGGGAAATTTTCCATGAAGAGAGAGCATTTGCTTTGAAATCTGAATGTAAGATGGAGTCAGACTTTCAGGGAGAGAATTCCATGCAGAGGGAACCTCGAGTTCAAAGGTGAGAAAGCTTGTTCTGTTGAAGGAATAGCAAGAAAAAGCAAGGTCATTGTGACTGGAACATAGTAAGGGAGGAAGAGAGGGGTAAGGGCCAGACCACATAATGCCTCGTAGATTATGGGGAGGTGTATGGATTTTGTGCTGAGTACGTAGGAAAGCTGTTAAACGATTATGAACAAGAGTGAACATAACTTAGTTTGTGTGCTTTACAAAATGAATATGGTGGAGGAGAGATTGTAGGGAGGCTAGGATGATGCAAGAATGGAAACAGAGTCCACAGGAAGTAGTTCAGGGAAGAGAAATGGTGATTTGGACTTGGGAGCTAGAGCTGGAGATGGAGAAGGGGGTATTAGAGATCGGATTCGGGACTAGACTTGTTGGTGGGTTTCACATGGGGGATGAAGAGAAGAGAAATCAAGGAGTGCTCTTAGATGTTGGGCTTAAAAGCAAATTGCCGTGCTCTTTACTAGGAGCAGAACAGCTTTGAGGAAGACTCAAGAGTCTTGTTCTGGAGAAATTAAATTTGACACCCAAGTGGAGCTCTTTGTCACTTAAGTAATTTTTGACGTAATTAACTCATTAAGTAGTGTTCATACATGCATAGCTCTGTGATAAGTATACTGAGGATTATAAAGAAACATATTCCTGAAGAAAAGTCATCCCTTTCCACAAGTAGGTGTAAGCTTGTTGGGAAATTCTAGAGAAAAAGAAAATCAACCCAGTTCATGCTGATTTATTACCAGGCAGAGACTAACTGAAGTTAAAGGGCTGTCTGTTTGGGATCCATAAAATATATTCTTAAATATACTTTTTAGACATTGTTATACATCACATGGATTACTAGAGTAGTATGGGGTATGTGGAATTTATTCCTATTTGGAGCGGCACAATGAACATTTAGCAAAAGGAGGAAGATATTTGGAATTGAAGAAATTCCTCCTTTGTTTTAGCTTAAAGCACTTAGAGGTACTGTTAGGTGGTTTATAATTTTGGCTGTGTTTAATTATCTTTTCTCTACAAGATATTTAAAAGAAAGGTAACCAAAAATTGCATGTGGTACTCTATAGCACTGTCTTACAGTGAGTGGGCAAATAAGAATTGTACTGCATTTCTAAGATGGATAAATCAAGGAAGGTTTCTGTGGAGGAACTGGGAGTTGGGTTCAACTCAGAAATGTGTTGGGTGGCTCAACATAAGGGAAAGGAGAACTTCAGAGTAGCCTTGCCAATAGAAAAGAGAGGATGGACAGAAGGGTCCAGACAGGAGGATATTAGTGTGGTCAGTCAACAGGCTTTAGTGGCTGTTGGACTTGGGGGGATGAGGAAATGGAAGACTTCTAGATGTGGGGAGGAGGTTGTCAAGGTAGATGCTTGTAGGGTGTGAGGGTGAGGCTGCAGAGTGGCGTCATTCACTAGAATGTGGAATACAAGGAAAGCAGCTTATGGGGAGGCTGGATGAGGTGGGTTTTGACTTTGTTATGTTTGAGGTTTCTATGGGGAATCAAGAGGAAGGTGAGATTAGTGGGTCTGGAACGCAGAGAGATCTGGGCTGGAGATAAGGATTTGTGAGTCATCCTCGTAGGAAAAATCCAGTGCTGTTAATGACCTTTGAGTACATAAGTGATGTGAGGAGCATGAGCTTTTTTAGGACAATAATGTGACAGTAATGTGCATAATGGAGGAAGAAAGTGACGGGCACTGGTGGCTGTGCAGGAGGCAGTGAGTGTCCGGGCGCCTAGTGAAAGGCAGCTCATGACTTCCCAGGCAGCTAACTCCAAGTCAGCCGCCAACACAATTGGTGGTGCTCATGGTTCTGTATAAAATGGAATGTGCCAGTTACATCAGAGCCTTAACTTTTATTAATTATCCTGTGCTCTCTAAATGTACTATTCCAATTCTACCTATGGAAATATTAATATTATGTGAGTTTCATATTCCATTTTAAAGTTTTTACATTTCACCTTTTTTTTTCCACACAAGTAAAGTGTAAGTGCTAAATTTTGTTCTTGGTTGTTATCATTTTCTTGGTCTGTAGCCTGTGGTACAACCTGTGCTGTGTGTGGCCTAATTAAATATTCTAACTCTTGACACCATCTGTAATATCCATCAGTAGACAAAATGTAATTAGCATTTAGAAAGAATTTGATACCATTGCTTTTGCTCATAGAACTTTTGTCCTCAAAAGTTTTCTGGGTTGTTTTGTGTTTTGCTTGCTTGTGTGTCTGTGTCTGTGTAGGTGGAGGGGTGCTTGCAAAAACCACCCCAGAAAATGAGATCAAATCACTCTGGGCATATTATTTACCATTCATTCTGTGTTTGAGATTGGGCAGCAGAATTCCCTCTTGACCCTCTTGCTATTGGAATCATGCTGGATGAAGACACTTCCAGCTATGGTAAGGAATCTGCTGCCATCCTGTAACACAAGTACAGGGACAGCAGGCGTGCCTAGCTCTGTCCTGACCCATGTGAGATCCACGGTGAGGCCCAGTGTCCTGCACAGAGGGAATCTCCTAGGTTTCTTAAACTCGACAGATCCTAATGGCCACACAGAGATGTTGGTGTACCAGGGCTGGGCTAGGTGTGGGGACTGTGGGTTCCAGTGAGCCCCCAGGAGACGCAGCCAGTTTCCGCACACTCTGAGGGCTCATGTTGTGCTGGTGTAAGAGAACATCTTGTCTTTAAGTAATCATTGGACTGACTTGAGTTCTTCTTCTTTCATTGTTTTCAAAAACAAAGCACATGTTAGAGATTGCTTTACTTCATGTATTAATACATAGCAATGGATTCATTATATAATTTTTATAACTTTTTTCCCCAAGTAAATGTTAAAAGGAATTAAAACCCAAATAAGGCATTTCGTAGGACATGTATAGGATCATGTGGTGGGGAATGAAACAAACCCAACACTTGGATACTAGGGAAATTGTTTTTAGTAGAGATGATCCTTTGTATAAATGTTTACCTATTTGGTCTTTGCTAAATGTTAGAAAAATATTAAAGACCTTTATGTTTATGGATTTTTTAAATAATTACATTGATCTCCATGGTATTAAATTGTCATTGTCCCAAAATCTTTCCTAATACAGTGTTGACTATAGTAAAAATAATCCAGTGTAATTATTGATTCATAGGATCAGATAATACCGAGAGTCAAATTGCATGTTTTCCCAAAATATAGTTGCTGTATACTGTAAGACTATGGTGTAGCAGAGTTAGATTTATAAGGTCCTTACACTTTATTGGTACAGTAATTATTCTGTTAGGGGGAAGATAGAAATGGGGTGGGTATTGTACATTTTATGAGGTTTCTGAAGTTATGGGAAAAAAACTTCTTTGGGAAGCACTTGGCCTTTCCAAGGTGCTGTTATATAATTCTTGATAGGATGTATGTACTGAACTACCAAAGAAAAGATAACCTCTCAAACTCTGATTCTTATTTATTCTGAAGTGCCAGGCATTCTGCGCTGCAGGGACAATGCCTTCTCTGCTTCAGGACTTTCATATGGACCACTCTGTAATTTTTAAGTTAGTCCTGTGCTTCATTAAAATTACTCAGCACAGATTCTTTTTTTTTCTTAGGCTAGTTACATCTGGAATCAGTATTGTGCTTGTGAATGTATTGCTTGAGCTCATATAAATTGTTGTAAAAAATCATTTTCAGGGGATTCAGTTAATATTGCTCATCAAATTTGGAAACACTAACTTTACCCATGACCAAATAAAAAACCCATTTAACCTTACCTCCCAGGTGGATAAGGGTCCTCATTACCATCAAGGTCCCAGCTAATTGTGATTTTTCCCCTTGGCTATTCAAGTGCCATTAAATGTTCTTGTTTAATTAAGGCAGTATGGCTTTTATGCAACTTGAGATCTGTCTTGCTGTTGCCCTGTCTTTATAAAAACAATCACATTGATAATGTATCTTTACTTTTTTGGAGCATACCTATAAAGTGAGTTTGAAATCTAAATACAGAGGTTTCATTTTAAATGCCAGCAATGTCACAGAGAAAGAAAGTGTAGACAAAGTTACTCATTTTTCATAAATAGTAGACTTTCTATTTAGGATGACAACCAAATCAGTATTTTAGAATTTTATGGTATAGGTACAAATTGTTGTTTTGAATAGTATGGGGGAGGAGCAGGGGGTAAGGGTTACCAAAAGGCGGAAGCCAGTTTCAAATATCTGAGAAATCAAAACAGGAAACTCAAGGAACTTGGCATAAGACCAGTTGGAGAGGAGCAGTTGCTTAAATAATTATACCTGCATTTTAACTGTTGGAAGTCATACAGTGACCTTCTGGTTGTTGTAATTTCTTGTACCCAGCAACAAAAAAAGTCATGATTAAATATTTTATATCCTAGTGCTAAGAGGGGAGTGTGTGTGTGTAGGAGCATTTTATTCAGGCACTTTGGGGTTACAATAATTGATGTAAAAATAAATTTTCAATCTGACCTTAGAATGTTGATATCTATACAGTTACATATAGCCAATAGAATTCTGTACCTTGTATTAGTTTTTCCCCCTTTCTTTGCTTTAACTCTATCTTCAAGCCACCTCTTCTGTCCCAATTTGTGTATAACCCAAACATCTGTCTGTCCTCTTCCTGTACCTACTCCCAGGTTAGTACAGGGCTGCCGAAGTTGTAGGGGAATAGTTTTTTCTACCAGTATATGCTTGTTTCACAATCAAATACTATGTACTTATATATAGTATGTATTTGTAAAAAACACACCTGTTGTTAAGAGGACAAAAACCAATCTGACACGTTCAGCCAGAGAAATGGTGTTCTTTGGGGACCATGCTTAAAACTTCTCCATTCCCACTTCCCAGGGAGGCTTCAGAAGTGTTGGTCTGAGGACTGCTTGTAGCAGGTTAGCAGTAGCTCTGAGCAGCCCCTTGTGATTTTGTGGTTTCTGGCTTGGCTGTGGGTGACCTCTCACTTATTCCAGAGGCTGGCGTGTGCTCCACCCCACAAGCTGCTGAGTCGTGGCTTTGCCCAGCTGTGTCCGGCTACACCCTGGCCTCCACCAAGGCTTTTTCAGACATGATCAGAGGATCTGGAATCCTGGCCCAGGAGGTCTTCTAAGCTGCTTGCAGAGAGCTTCGAGCGGTGACCATTCCCCATAAGCAGGGCTCCCTTTCTGAGGGGAGTTGGAGCTGCCTCTTCTGAGCCCTCCCACCCCAGGCCAGCTGTCTGCTTCCTTCTGCCAGAGGGTGTGGGCCACCAGGAGTTGTCACTGCCAAGCTCAGGCTGTCAAAACCTCATTAATTAGTGTGATTAGTATCCCAAAACCATAACTTGGGATTTTGGACAACTCAGGCAAACTTGGTGGGTTATATTTGTTCTACTCAATGGGAAAAAAAAGTCTGTTAAAAGAGAAGCTCAAGAAACACTTTGGGAGCATAATCACTTCAGCAGGAATTTGTAGTTCATTGAAGAGATCATTTCAAATGTTCTTACAGTTTTATCAATACAGGTCACAATTCTCTGGTAGATATGGTGTTTTCCCATTTTCCAGCTTTGGCAGTATTTGATATTTACTAGTACCTTGATTGAGAAATCCTCCAAGGTAAAAAACCTTTTTCAGTAAAGAGGGTTTTGACTTTTTAAAGACCAAGAAAATCTTTATTAATGGAAGGAGACAGGGCTAAATGCATGTAATCACACATAAAGATACACTTTTGGCAAAGCTACAATTTCTTCCACTTCTTATTGAAGGTTAATAGAGCTAACCTGAGGTGAAAATGTGAACATTGCCACATTTGCCTTTTTTCTCCTGTGGCCACCCTATTTCTATTTCGGTTTTTTCCTACCTCAGAAGCCCAGCATCCTCTTTCTATCTTTACTACGAGCACCTGTAAAATCTAGGACAAGTGTTAAAATCATTGACTTTTATTGATTGATCACACTGTAGAATGTTAATTGAGCCAGCATTTGCATTTTAATCCTTTCTAATTATGAAACTCCTATGAAGAGAACTCAGCCCAGAAGTAGGAGAGCTCCTTAGCATGGAGCAAGGACCCCTGAAGCAATCCTACCCCTTCCTGACTGTGTCCCCCACTCTTGGAGAGAATGACCTGAGCTGGGGCCTTTGAGGTGGTATGGAAAGGACCTTGCCAGAAGAAGCCTAGTGGGTATTGCAGGCACTGTAATAAGGGCAGAGTGGCTGTTCCCAGTCTGAATAGTGTTGTGCATGGTAGGCATTCGAGAAGATACTGATAAACAAAAAGTGAATCAAAGTTCATTTTAATCAGTTTACGAGCTCTTTTATGATTCTTAGATATGTTTACTTCTAGAACTGGTGCCTGTATCTCTTTCGTGAAATGTGTAACTTTCTCAAGAAAGGCATTTAAAGCACCAAAATTCAGTATCGGGGTTTTTTAAAGAAATAATTCTAATAAACATAAAATCTGACTCATTCCCTAGTTCGTGTTGACCACAGAGCATGCTGTTCTGGGCATTTGAATACTTTATTTTGAAACCCCGTGAGACCATTCTTTTAACGGTGCATAACTCTCTAAGATAATAACGGATTCACATTGGTGCTTGATACATTGAAAGCCGCCCGGGATACACTCTTTTGAAAGGTGCCTTCCTGCTTTTGATTTGCGGTCTCTGTTGTGAAGTGTTTTATGCATCAGGGGGAAGTAACAGTTCTGAGTAGTGACTGTAATGTTGGAAGAGGACAGGAATTAACACGTGATGAGTTAATATTTGTGTGAGTTTTTAAGAGACTGGAATGTTCCTTTAAATTATAGATATGTTTTTTGTTTCTGGTTAACAACTTCCTAGTTTTCCTACACTTCATTATTCTTTTCTCTGTCACTGGGAATTTTTTTTTTTTTAATTTCCCGAAAAGCAAGTAAAGTGCTTTCTCCTTATCAGTAGCCTTTCTTTTCCTGTTCCAATAACAAAAGAACAATACAGGAATTTAATAATGTTAAAAAATTGATACTTCTTTTTCTTAATATATCTGTATATTTATCTGTAGATAAAATCCAAGTTTTTTAGACATAGGGAAAGCTGTGTATCGTTAAAAGCTTGTATTTGTGTACTTCTTAGGTTTTTTTTTTCCCTCTTCACCCAGTGGGGAAAATGAAATAGTGTTTTTTTCCTTCAAAAATCTGTTCCCATGCTCTGTTGCTAAGAATAAAAGTACTAAAAATCAAAAAGATAGGTACGAGTGTCCCCTTAACAGAAGGACATTTTAAAATTGGAGTACATTGTGCTCTTGCTTATCTGTTTACATTATATAAAAATTATTATTTACTGTTACTGATGCTTTGGCAAAAAAAAAAAAAAAAAGCCCAACGTGCCTCACAGAGCTTTTAGCAGTATCACAGGTGTGTTTTGCAACAATGGACATGAAAGGCTGCTTGTTTCAATGTTTTGATGTGGTTTGAGTTCATGGCAGAGGTGCATTTAAAGTGGCTTCTGCAACTATCCTTGAAACCACAATGAGTAAGAGCATTGGTGACCTGTCCTCTGGTGGTTCTGCTAGGGCTTCAGAGGACCTTGCTTGCTTACTTTCCAAGGCATATAACAAAATATCAGTCTCAGTGATGTCTGATTCAGCTCTGGGCACTGAGTGAGGCTCTTAAACTTCCTAAGTACCTTGCCTGTAACGTTCAAAGTGAAAGTCATCTCTGTGGTAGTAAAAAGAAAATAAGAGTATTATTCCATTTGTATGTTCTTGGTGCCCTTAGGCATTGTGATTGCTAATCACAGTGGAACCTCTGAATGCTTTCTGATTGAGACCTAACTTGTTTCTGTTCCATCAGGAATTTTTCAAACAAAATTAGGCTCTGGTGACCTCAGTGCAACGTGGAACTCCCAAAAATGTTATCTATGTGTTCTTTCATGCCCCCTGCCTAGCTTTTTGTCTGCCTGAACTCAGGCTTCTTATAATGTTTTCCTTGGAGGTCATTTGGGTATATCAACAATTAAGCATATATCTTTCATCCAGAGAGTGGATCCTTCATGGATCTTTAATAGGGTATGTTCATGTGCATAGGAAACATGGGGTTTTTTTTTTTGAAAAAAAAAAATACCTGTTAATGTATGTGCATTTGTGTATTTTCTGGACCAAAAATTACATTCTATATACAAATGTCCCATGTACATGTATGAATACGTATAGTCATATGTATGTAAGCACATATATATATGTGTGTGATAACAGTTCATACATGAAAGTAAATGCAACTCTATGATTATTTTTATCTTACCTCATATGTATATGCCTACATTTACCTAAAATGATATTAAATACAACAATGTTGATAACGGTGTTACCTTCTCCAATTAAGAGTTTCCTGAAAATTTTTGCTTTTCTTTCTGATGATAAAAATTAGTTATAGAGTCTAATCCCTGGCTCTACATTTCAACATTTCTTTTTAAGAATTGGTGTCATATTATGCACTTTGTGAATAGCTTATAGAGGACAAAGCAGGACTCTTCAAATAAATATTATTCAATCCCCTTCCACTTTCATTTCCCTTATCACTTTAACAACCACACCCGACTTTGCTATTAAACTGTGTTGTCTATCTGCTTCCCACACACTAGCGAAGCTGACCTTACTGAGTAGCAAAGGAAATATGAGAGATAAAGTTGAGAACTGTCTTCCTTTTGTAGACATTTCTAGAGCAACAAGTCAGAAAGCTTGTCTCCCTCTGGGTAGACAAGAATTGCTATAGGTCACGATTATATGGTATGTCCATTAGTAATCACGATGACTCCCATCAGAATTATTTAAAACATTCCGGTAAATAACCCAGAATTCTTATAAACAAAAGGGGGAGTGGTTGCCAGCTTACAAACTGTTTCAATTTTCCATATATGGGAAGGGAAATACTAGGAAAGAAGATAAGGATCAACATAGGATGAAGGTCTCAAAATTTCTGAGATTCTAAACCAGCCTAAGGGAAATAGTGTTTTTCAAAAGCTTCCATATTTGGCCATTCAGAGCTCTCCAGTGGAGGGGCTGTAGTTTACTGCTTTCTTGATTGATATGAAATCTTCATTAACACCTTGCCACATCTTACAGTTATGTCACTGTTTAGTTCAGAGGAATTCTTACCTAAGTCACACATTAGCTTGGTGCTTCAGGGTTTCGTGTTGTCTGTTCCTCAGATCATATTAGCCTTCCATGATGATTTTCTACATCTTGTAAAATAATTCCTTTGTTTCAGATATGTTTTGAAAACTAGGACTGGTATGATTCAGATGGCCAAATGGGGTCCCATTTGATACATATTTTCTTAACTTAATGGAGCCTGGTTGATTTTGTTAAATTTCCCATGGACTGAGGTACTGTGTCCTACTACCAGAAAACACATTTGATGTCTTCATAAATCTTACGTCAAATCCCTCCCCGGAAGGGAAATGAAATGATGACATCTCACATTATTTACTGTTATCTGTAGTATCAAAAATAAAGAAAGTCCCCAGAAAAAAGATCCTAAAATTACAACACATCGACATATTTTGAGGGATTAGGAGGCAGTAAACATGAAATGGGCTTAAGAATGACTTTATTCACTGGAATTTTGGAAGGACTCAGACTGAGAGGGAAATGAACCAATCTGTATTAATAAAAAAGCACTAGAAATTTAAATAAATGGTGTTTGAAAGCAATACCAAGATTTTCCTTGAATGCTGCTGAATAAGTTCTCCTTGTTAAATGTCAGTTGAAATGTGTGTCACTGGCGTGCATAAGCTTAGAGGGCCACAAAAATATCCACTTTGGGCTTTAAAATATTTAAGCCCTTTAATGTTCTTTTGACCTTCAGTTAAAGGACATAGTCACATAACAGAGGAAATGCCTCAAATTCTAGCATCTGGATTTGTTGCTTTATACTTTTTTGGCACAGTTACAACAGTAGGGCTTTTCTTTCCTTTAATTTTTTCACAGTACAGTCAACACAGGCTTTTCACACAAGCGGGAAAGGACAGTCATGAGGCCAAAGGCAATATGTTTCTGCTCTGTGCTGCATGGCAGGGTCTAATTGAATGGCTTGTTGTTTGAGGGAGAGCCTGTAGCCAAAAAGCAAACAAACAAAATCCCACACAAATACAAATTTTGTAAAACATTGGATATCTATGGCATGTGCATGTAAATGCATTTATATATACTCAAAAGCTAATGCAGTCAGTGCCCTATTATTTTGAACTACTTGAGTCTTTGTGTATGTGTTCATTATTTCATCTGCATATAGGTTCAGGATCACCATCTGGATTTCCAATTGCTTGAAGATGTTTCTTCAAGAATTTCTTCCATAGCTGAGAAGAGAACCTAGTTTAAAGTGCCTGTAATATGTATGGATTTTGACACAGGTGCTTCATTTTAGCTCAGTATTTCAGCCACATTTATCATTAATCACTAGTGAAAGGTCACTGAAAACTTTAGAGAATGACACAACAGCATCTGATTACCCATTAATTTAAGTATTCATTCTAAAATGGCAAGCTGGGGACATCTTCATATTTTCTTAGCTTTACATCCAGTAAGTTTCTGTGTATGTGAGCTCTTGAAAATTTGAATAATGGAAAACATCATCTCTTAGGTGCTCTTTTTTTCATAGGTGTTGAATCTTGTAGCGCATGCCTCTCTTTACAGCAGTCACCTTAGCCACTCACTTCTGAAGACCTTCAGGCTTTAGCATCACCTATGCTCGTGGGCCATTGGTTAGTTTTGACATGAAAAAGTTAGGACGCAGTACTATTATGCACAGATGTTAGCAGACTTAAAAGTAGCTTTAAAGGTAGTTTTCAAAGGCCATCCGACTCACAGAAGCTTGTTTTTCTGAAGTTTATATATTGAATATATTCTGTAAACTCATGTTGAAGGGGATAATCATCTGCCCTTAGCAAATGCCTATGTAGTTTCCTCTCATTCATTCATTCATTCATTTATTCATTTAAAAAATATTTATTGAGCACCTGCTCTGTGACAGACACTGTTAGATACAGAGTGGACAAGACAGACAAGATCCCAGCCCCTCTGAACTTCCATTCTTGGGGGGAAATAAATAAAAGCCATAAATAAAACATGTAAATGCAGTTGGATTACAGAATGCTGAAAGCAAGATAGGATGGCTGGAGAAAGTCTCTCTCTGAAGATATGATACTTAAGTTGGATGGAAGATTGAGGAGGAGCTAGCTGTGCAGGGAGCCTGGGGAAGAACATCATAGGCAGAGTGCTCCACACATTCAGCAGCCCCGGTAGGGGAAAGAGCTTTGCATGCTTGGGGACTGAAAGGTCTAGTGTGGCTGGAGCTGGTGAGGAGGGTGGGGAGAGCAGCAGGAGGTGAAGTTGGATGGTTCGCAAGTGGTGATTCAGAGACTAATGAGGTAAGGAGTCGGGATTTTATTCTGAGTGAATCAGAAGCCATTCAAGGGTTCTAAGCTTCAGATGGAGATGACAGGATACCCTTTTTAATAACAGCTTGGGCTGCTCTGTGGGAAATGTCTAGTAGGAAGCAGGGTTGGTTAGGGCACTGAAGGAGAGCTGGGAGTGATTTGTGGCCACACGAGGGTGTTGGCAGAGGAGTGGGAGAGAAGGAAGTGGGTTCTGTGTGTTACTTGGAGGTACAGTGAAAAAGTCTTAAATTGATTGGGCCTGGGGGTCGCATCAGGAGGTGTCTCCAGCCTGACCCTAAGCTTCTGGCTGGAATGGTTGGTGCCATTCCTGAGGCTGGGGAGACTGAGCAAGACCTGGGTGGCTTTGAAATGCATCAGTGCACCAAGGTAGAGGTGATTTTGAGTCCTTCTCTTGAGATAGTGATGATGTTTGGAAATTAAGTTATTAAAGTACTTCACTGCCTGGAACACATGAACAAAGCTGTGAAGATTCCAACTCGGTGGCTCTTGGTTGCAGTTGCTCAGCTTGGCCGTCTTCCAGCTACTTCATCTAACTCTTTGCCTCTGTTACAGGCTGTTTCCCTCTCTGACCTTTGGTGAATGCTTCTGTTTCTTCCTCAGAGCTGTTGACAAAACCTGTACCCCAGTTTGCTTAGCTCCCTTTTCAAAGTGCTCACAGATTCTTTCTGTAAGTTTTGACAGGATGCATCTCCTGTGTCAGGCATGTTTCTTCTCACCCTGGAGCCCCAGAAGAACCCAGGTCACCAGAGGAAGTACAAGTGCACATGTGGCCCATCTCAAGGACACCCCTGAGCCCACAAGGGACCCCCATACTTTTTAAATCACTCTCCCACCCCTAACCAAGGACCTGAGCCTGAATGTGGGTAGGACCTTGGTATTCTTCCTGTGGCTGAGAACCCATACCATATTTTAACTCTCCTGCCTGCCTGCCTGTATACCATCTCAGCACAGGTACTACTTGGCACCTAGAGGGTACTTAATAAATACCCAATGATTGAAAACAATGATGGATTGAAACTAAATTATAAAAGATCACTCTTTACATACTAAAAACATTGGACCTGATCTTGTAGCCATTGTGGATCTAGTACAGGCTTATCAAGAGAAGGCTGAGGAAGCGAATGTAAATGAAGAAATACTATCAGTGATTGGCTGTCAAAAAGTATCCTTAAGTATAAAATACATTCAGGGTTGTGATCATGAATTTTAATTATCATTTGACCCGATAAGGAGAGAAGTGTGTACTTATTGGAGATTTCTAGGTGATAGAAAGCAGGGTACTAACTCATACTGTAATACTCTTATTTATCCTCTGAAAGGAAGAGACGTAATAGGTTTAGTATTTTTTTGTATGTCATTTCAATTTTACTTATGCCTAATTTCATTTAAGCTTCCCTCCTGGCCCTGGTCACGTTTCTTTTCAGTGTTACTGCTGCCAGTTTTTCAAATACAAAGGCAAAATCGTACTTGCCATGTGCAGTTGGAAGAAATCCTGGCACAGCTTCTCCAGAAACTGGAGAAATTATTAGCGATATCCAGACCAGTAGCTGACTGGCTCAGATTCTTCCTCCCATGACCATTCCTGATTAATGGGAGAATCTGTTGTAGTTGGAAAGCCTCTTTCCTGAGCCCAGTCTGTCCTGGCTTCAGACCATGGCCAGCTGCACAGCTGAAGCCACTGCCAGGGTCCTGTTTCTGATTCCATCCTCAGCATGTCAGGTGTGGTGGACGGGGAACGAGGAGGTGGGATGAGCATCCAGATCGGTTTAGACCTTTCAGCTGATAACAAAGACACGACACCCTCCACTCAGAGCCCCTTTGCTCACATCAGACACTGTGTCCCCTTCAGAAGTAGGTCATTTCCTGTGTGTAGATGTTGCAATTCTTCCTTTATTATTTTTGTTCTTGATTTCTATCCATGCCACTAAGCTGCTAAGTCTGCAGTGATTCATTTGCTCTGTACCTTTTCCTGACACCCTTTTTTCTTCACCCCTTCTCTCCCCATATCATCTCTTCCCTTATACCTCTTTAAATTTCTGTTTGTCTTCCATCCTTCTACCATTGCATTTCCCCCCTTAAATTATATACTTTATACCCCCTTTTTAACCTTGTATGTTGGCCTCTTTCCAGCAATAATATAACACACCTTATTTTTTTTTTACCAACTTAAAATATTTACCAGTTTAACAAGGTTAATGCATTGGTAGCCTGAATACTGTTGTAGCAGACTGTATATTTAATTTACTTTTCTCTCTTACCTTGTGTTCCTTATTTGAGTTTCCATCTGTTTTATCTCAGGGGTTTATTATCTGGTTGGTTAGTTCGGGATCCTTGTAGCATCTTCAGAGGTAAAGAATTATCTCCACTGTATCTGTGAGATCTTAAAAAACAGGAATATGAAGATCCAGAATAAATTTGTGACAGTTAAACTCTTACCAAATAACTTTTTAATGCAGTAAACATCAACAGTATAAAACATTAAATAATGTATAACCCTAGTTCAGGATGCTTCCGGGTTTCTTGGGGAGACAGGGATCAAAACAATTCACTAAAATACAAACAATGAAATAAGTACTTCTGTAATTCAAAGGTACAAGAAAAAGTCTCCAATAGTACTGAGAAAGGAGTGATAGTCTGAATTGGAAAATCAGGGTCACTTTGCCTTCCCAGAAAGGGCAGCAAGGTTCATTTTATTTGAACCCTGAAAGATGGACAGGATTTCAGTAGATGGAGAAGGTCCTTCAGGTTAAGGAAACTGTGGTGGGGGTGGAGAAGCACCCGTGTGCTCTGGGGGAGTGTAAATCTTCCCATGTGGCTCAGAGTGGCCGACATGGCACAAGAACACTCTCTAAAGGTTGTGATGAAGGGAACAGGAGTAGCCTGAGGGTAACATAAGATCTGAAAGAAGGGTGCCTTTTACTTTCTGAGTTTTAGAAACATGAGTGTGTTTATCAATGGAAGGGAAAGAGCCATCAGAGAGGGAGAAATTGAAGGCACAGAGCAAGAGTGCAAGGCTCCAGGTGACACTAGAGATTTTCCTATGAGTCCTTATTTCCAGACTTTTTGTGTGTCGGCTTTTGTTCGGCCATGTCCAGGCTCCCTTTACTGTGCAGCACGTAAGTGGTAAGGCCACTAAACCAAAGAATCAGCCCCCAAATGAGGCAGAGTTGCTTTTGTTCAATAGGAAATCAACACCTACATCTCTCTACAACTGTATTGGCAGGATAAAGAGAATCGAGGTATGATTGTCTTGATTGAAATTTTGTTTCTGTTGGGTCTCAGTCCTGAGGTCTTCATAAATTTGTGACTTTGGGTAAATCATCGAACCTCTCAGAGTTCCTTGCCTTATCTGTTAAAGCAAGATGTGATCCTGGACTTGTGTCGCAGTCTGCTGTGTCACCAGTGTTGGAAGTTGGATTTAAATCCTGGCTCTATCCTTTCTGTCTCCTCTCCTCCCCGGCCACTTGCCTTCCTCTCTCCTGAGGTCATTGTTAACCTGATTTGTCCTGATACTATGCCTGTGGAAAATGTAAGTGGATGTTGCTAATTCAACACTAACATATTTAAAGACATTTCCTAGCAATTCAGTAAGAAAGCTGAGTGGTTTATAGGCTTCAAGTCCGAGAGAAAGGTACCTAAAGTTTACACTAAAGTTCTGGTCATACGTACAGCTCTTTACTATTCAGACAACACGGTAATTTTGTTGAGAGTAGACTTACTGACTCTCTGCAACATTAAAACATACGGTTTTAGTAATTCGTTTCATTCCTAGCTTTGTCCTTTTGTTTTAACCTAGTGCCTCTTTGGAAAGTTGAGATTGGTGTCACCAGAACACATGATTCAGTAAAAACTGACTCCTCGAAGTGCTCAAGTTACTATCATAGTGTCCTATTTGCATTATTAATGAGGGTACATTTTATTGCCTCTTGAAATAGATTCACTGGCATCCCAGAATAGATAGTTTTGATATTGGCAGCCTGTTAAGGCTGCACCCGGGCCATTCAACCATGTTCATATTCCTAATTTATCATGTTGAAGAGACTGAATCACTAATTTTAAAAAGGAAGTCATGTGCCAGGGGAGCTACCTCTTTTAATATTACTTTTCATATTCCTGAAGTTTAGGTTAGCATCTGAGCGTGAAGTTTCATTTTTTTCCCCTCTCTGGAGTCAATTATTATTTAAAGATGAGAAATGCCTGAGTAAATAAATCAGAGAAGGACTTCTAGAAATACTGTGACACAGGTGCTCTGTGTAGCCCACATGAAATGCCCGGATGGCATCCACTGTGGTCACATTCAGGGTGGAGATGGAGAACTGATGGCAGCTCATGAATGATTTTAATTTTACTACTGAAGTGGTGGCATTAAAGCCAGATGAAGTGATTGATTTCTTTGTTCTGCTGACCTGCAACTTCAAAATCCCCTTCAGTCTGTCCTCTGCTCATTTTAAATGTCCATTAATTACTTTTGACTTTTATTTCCTCAGTCTTACTATTGCCTATCTTTGAATTTGTTTGAGCCTTAATTTACACATATTTGTTCTCTCTCCAATTTCCTGCCTTCTTTCTTCTTCCCATTTCTTGTCTCACAGATATTCTGTGATTAGAATGTTCTTGTGCAGACTATATTAATTTTGATGATTTGCTAAAAAACAAATTCTTTATTTCTGAGAATGGGAATATGATGTGATAATAACTAACATTTATAGCATGCTTACCATTTACCAGATTTCACCAGGCATTTTTATGTTGAAGGGGTGAAGTAACTTTTCCAAGTCACACAGCCAGGTAGGGGTAGAGCCAAGATTGGAACCCAGATGGTATCATTCTGAATCCCAATTTCTTAGCTAATTATGTTTCTTTACTGTCTCAGCTATTCAGTCCATCAAGATTTAATGGTCACCAGCGATGTCATAGTGGCATGCTGGACACAGACGCTGGAACTGTAGCAAAGACCCCTTCATGTGGTATTGCACCCTAAGTGTCATTTGAGAGGCATGCGGAGGTACCTCTTTTCAAAAGCCAGAGAAGTCTTCTCCTCCACGGAGTCAGGGTTTGAAGGGTAGTTAAGAATTTGCCAGCTAGGAAGGAAAAGAAGGTGTACAGACACGAGATACGAGAGAACATGGGACAGTGGAGGAAGTGCCGACACTCACTGTAACCGTAGCAAGCTGGGGTTCTCCAGCAGTGGGGAGGGGGAAGGTGGCAGGGACGAGGCATGGTCCTGGTCTGGCCCAGGAGGAAGAGAGTTTGGACTTTATTTTTCAGTTAGTAGGAAGCTTGCACAACCATGCTGGTTCCTCCAGGACTCCCTTCTTGAATCCCTCCTCCCTGTGTTGTTTCATTCCCTGGAAGCCACTGAAGATCCTGGGGGTGGGGGGTCCATGGTGTTTCACATCAGTAGGTGATTAACATCAGTAGTTGAGAGCCCTGACTGATCAGCTAGAGGAATTTTATGGCCATAGCATTGTAAAAACTAGGGTTTTCACACAATCTTTTGATCATTCATCCTGTGCAGCTACTATTAAATTAAATCCAAAGCTATAAACAGAAGCTTAATTTCACTGCTTATATTCTTAACTTGTAAGATTAATACAGAGATATTTTCTGAAAGAAGTTTTATGTAAACTTAAATGTAGGGCTTTTATGCAGCTACTGTTTTGCTTTTCCTAATTAAATTTCCTTTTCTTTTCTTTGGATAAATTGTGCCTCTAAGTGATGCTACGAAGCAGTTGGACAATATTGAGGAGCTGTAGTCAGTGCTGTTTAAAATGCTTATTTACTTCTGTTAATTATTGTTTAAAATTAACCTGTTTAATAAAGCAAACGGCATCCTCCTTCGTGGCCTTTTTTTTTTTTTCAAAAAAACATTTTTATTCGTCATTTTTTCTGGTCTTAACAAGATGACTAGATATGGACCCAGTTGTTACTTTTTTAAAATTTTAAACCCATTCTTTCCTACTTTCAGTCTGAAAAATAAACAGAAGTTACAAACATTTCAATCAGGTTTCAATGTATTGCCCAGCTTACTTACAGAAAGGGCAATTACCAGCTGGCAAAGTCATAGGATAAAATGTGGTAACATACACCTCACATTGCGATTCTTAGTTGGGAACTATTTAAAACAAATTCCAAACAAATTTTAAGATCTAGATGTTTTCCTTCCAAGTCATCACCTTGGAAGCCCACATGCTGGTTGTAGTGGGGCTGCCCTTGTATATAAAGGACGAGTGTTTCTCATGCACCCTTTTTCCTCCCACCGTGTCCTTCCTGCCTGCCTCCATCCTTCCTTGTTTTTGTTTTTAGCTACCTTAGGTGTTCGTAGCACTTTTCTTTTGAATGCCCTTGGTAATGGCAGACTTCCATTGTTTGAAGTTGAATTTTATTTTGGGAAATAGCCAAAAGACATATGGAATCATATCTGATTAATAAAATAGGTGAGCATTTTGGGAAATTCTGTTTTTTCTTAAATACAAGCTCAAACTAAGGCAACTTTTAATCAACTATTTTGTTGATTATTGTGTTTCTCATGAATTGCCTTTAAAGAAAATGTCAAAGGAACATTACAGAAAAATATTGAGAAACAGAAGAATTGGAATAAGTGTATAACTTCCTAAGGTGACTGCAGAACAACATGATTTGAATGTGTAAGTTTTTGTTTCTTGGGGGCTTTGTCCCTTTATTTTGCTGCCACATCTAATACCTTAAGTATAGCTAATATTTTTTAATTCAAAAAGAACTTTAGGATACTTTAAAGTTTTCAGTTTTTATTTTTTACCATTAGTATATTACTATATATGTGGGGATATACCTGTACTGGTTAATAAAGGTTCCAGTTAATAGAAGGTGGCAGGGAAAACCTTTTTTCTGTGCAGAATAGAATGGTTGTGTCATTAGAAATTTGAATATCCAAAGAATGACTGGATTCTTGTTAACTGTACAGTCTAAGAAGCTTTGCCCTAAGTAACTGCCAGAGTTTATTCTCTACAAGTTATGTCACTAAGTCCTCCCAAGATTCACCCTTAATTTAAGTAGTAATTTACTCATGCAGAAAGGGGTAAGCTCTGTTCCTGAGGCTATTGTGATACTAAAGGTTTGGTTTGTTGGTGACATTACCAATACTATTGTGTAAGTCAGCTTCATGAATTAAATTAGTTATTGCCTCTCCCCTACTTCTTCCCCCCAGATTTAATGATGTCAGTTTTATTCCAGTGATTTTCTCACTGCAACTCCCTGAATGCTCCATTTAATACTTTGGAAATGACGCTTCTGGCCAGAACCTGCCCTCTTACTGCTGCGTCAGTCATGGGTCTGGGGTTGTCATTCTTGTCCATTGTCTTGCCTTGCTGTATTTTCTCAACGGATGTACAATGTCAGACCTAAGGACTAATTACAGAAACACTGAAATGCATTATCCATTGTAAACCTTTTTTACTTTCTTGCAAATGAGCATTTAAGCATACAAATAGCATATATAATGGAAATGGTATTTAGAGGGCTGCGTAAGAAAGCAATTACATGCTAGAGTATCCTACAATGGTGACTGTGGGATCTCTTAATTGTCTAAATCAGAGATTCTTGAGTACTTTAGAATTCATTTCAATGCACTGTAGCCCTTTAAAATTTACAAATAAATTCTGGTGGTTTGTTTTCAGAACTGATTTTGAGAATTTCCTTTTATTTCTTAAGGTAAATAATTTAGTGTCTTACCAGGGGCCCTAAGCCAGAGTCAGCCAGGACTCCTTGGACCACATGCCCTCTTAAGGCTTCTGATAGAGCATGTTTTTAACTCCTTAAAATAATTATCATGCTGGATCTGGAGACCTTTGAAAAGTCCATGAAGTTAATTACACCTTGAGACACACCCTCTGCGTACCTGCTTAACCACTGTATCAATTTTACAGGGTTCCTTTGTTAACAGAATCCATGTGGCTGAAGTACAGTACTGTAGTAGTGTGCAGAGAATTTCTGAAGTAAGATAATAGTAATAATTACACAGTTTTTATTAGAGTCCAAGCCTTTGCTATTGTATTGCTAAGATGGGAGGCTGTATGAACTCAGTACATTCTGCATGCTGGAGTGGATGCTGTCTGACTCTTGTGCTGGATTATTTGAGCCTGTTGCCCTTGTCTCATTTGGCTCTTTGACTTTATGTTGTTGATTTGGTTCCATGATTTATAAAAAGATCCCAGAACCTTCTGCAGCTATTTTTAGGTCAGCAGCTAATGATAATCAGAGCTAACAAGAGCTGCTAACTTATGTACCAGGTCCTAGGGTAAGCTCTTGACATGTGTTACTTGAACCTCTCAACAAGCCAGTGAGGCAAGAGACTTTTATTCTCATTTTACAGATGAGGAAACTGGGCAAGGAGAGGTTACCCAGGGTCTACATTAGTAAAGTGGTAGAACTAGATGGGTAGAAAACTGGATAAGTAGCTAAGTAGGCAGGCAGACAGAAGAAAGGTGAGATACTAAGAGTAGTAAGGGGATATTAGGGAGAGATTTAGTAGTACATTGGCTGCCTGCTGTGGTCTCAGCATTACATTGGGGAGTGGGGAAACGAAGTACAAGACTTGAGTCCAGCCATGTGGAATTCACGTTTGGTTATGGAATGCCAAGATAATGACCAGAATGTTTTTGGAAGACAAAGACTATGTGTTTTCAAGTTTATCTGAATCCCTAGCAAACTGTCCAGGATATACGCGTGCTCAGTCTATGTTGGACAGGTAAATGGCGATAGTCTGGCCAGCTGGGTGAATGTAAGAGCACTGGAGGAGCTGGCCTCCCCTGATTGAAAACACAGAGACGGTAAGGGCATGGTGTACTCTTCAGAGGTAGGGCTGTGGGCGTGTCATCAGGAAGTGGAGTGTGAGTGTGCGACTATCATGCTACATCACCCTTCACTCTCCTGTCACTTAGATCCCATCCCCTGCTAGGAATAGTCCCTACTCCCGGCTTCCCTCACTGCACCTGCTTTAAATCCTATTCATACAGGACTTGATAAGAATTACACTCCAACCATGAAGCTTTCCCTACAGCTGCCACGCACAGTACTCTTTCTCTAGTCAGTCGTTTTTGTCTCTACCACTCATTTACCACTCAATGGCATACTGCCTTGGCTCACTGCTTTAATTACTGTTTTGTGTTGTTATTTAAATTTTCCTGTATTGTTCTCTGATTCTTGTTGTGCAAAGACCCTTAGAATCATCTGCTAACCTTTCCATCTATCAAGGAGGAAACAGAAGCCCAAAGAGATGAAAGGAATTGTACAAGATCACATGAGCAGTTAGTGACAGGGCCAGGACCCAGTCCCCTGCCAGAACCCGATCTGTGCTCAGAGCACTTCCAATCCCAGTAGTGAGCTTGTGGAGATGAGGAACCTCAGGTCATACTTACTGTGGGCCAGGTAGCTGCCCAGAAACATTTGTAAATGAAAGAAGAAATACCACTTCGGCTGTCTGACGAATGTACAGATATTGTGGTTCCCAAACTACAAAAGGCACTTAGGGGATTAAACAGAGAGTAAGACCTCAACCATTAGGTATGGTTGTTCAGAAAAGTATCAGATGAGCAACTGGTGGGCAGTTTTTGTTTTTAATTTCACCAGGAAAAGTGTTAAAGTTGGCTCTTTGATTCATTACTTTATATAAAACTCACTTGAACAACTCAACCAGCTTTATATATTTCTGGCAGTTTAAACTTTGGTTGCTTATTTATAAGTTGTGATTAGAAGTTAGTGTAGATTATTTTCCAATATAAAAAAATTATTCTCTTAATTCTGTAATTTTGCTTCACAGTCACATAATTATGAAATTAGATTCTGCAGGGCTCTAGGAATTGCTAAGTGAGAAATCCTTCTCTGACTCTGAAGGAGGCTTACTCGACAAACTGCTGTCCCCAGCATTCTCATCAGAGGTTTAGATGAGGTGGAAACTTTGGAATGCATTCATAAGTGGGCAGTGAGTGGAAGAGTTAGGTAGAGGTTATTGCTAAAGACGAACAACCGTGACTTATGCAAGATTCACCACACAGAGCAACACAGCAGACCCTTGTAATGCATTGATTTAACATTCACGAATTCAATTATTCATGAAACCATGATCCAGAAGATCTGGGACATGCAGTAATTTGTAATTTGAATCAGGTGTGCTGTGAAGTACCTATGCAGGAGCAAATCACTTAGCTGGTGACAAGCCAATTGCCCAGTTGTTTTCAGCTCATTAGCACATGTGTAGGAAGTCATGAACTGGTCAAAACTTTTTTCTTTAGAAGAAAGCCAGCTTCTAGTACTGGTGATAAGAATAAAGAAGAGCAAGGAGGTCCTAGGTTCTTTACCAGACAGCAAAAATCTGGGACAAATTAAAAACCTGGTATGCCACAGTTAGTAGTAGACTGAATCTCTGAAATGCATGGTATAAAACAAGGGAGAGGCATTCCTAGAAATACCTCAGTTAGAGTATACAGACCAGTGTAAAATTACACTTTCTGGGACAAGTATGACCAATGACATAATGCAGGAAATCAGAGTGTTTGCAAAGACCCTGGGAATTCTCTCTTGAGTAAATCCTGAGTCTACTATATTTCTCTCCCTTTTTTTATAGGAGGCCAGTATTGATGTGTGACTGGATAGCCTTTTTAAATTACACCATTAATCTTGCAGGTCAGGTGAGATGTCTCCTGTTTCAGGCTTTAAGATAAGGTAAAATTCCTAGCATCTGTTAGTAGCCACTTGTATCAAACACTGTGTTTTTAAAAAGCATATCTGGGGCTGATCAGATTTTCTCTTCCTAGGAACAAATTTTGAATAGGGAGGGTGATGAAAAAGTGGTATCTCCAAGTAGAACCTGAAATTGGGGCAATAATTGCCTTAGATCTTACAATTCTGAGACTGGGAATAAGTCAGGGAGAATGAGCGGCTTCTTGATCTATTGTTAAAGAGTGCTGAGAATAGAAATTTACGTAGAGCCAACCCAAAAATTCTCAGTATCACTGAAGGAGATTACCTCTCCCTCTTGTACATATCCAACCTTTCTCCCTTCCAAGGCAAGTTTTTATACTTTCAGTTATAACATGAACAAAAGGTAGTATTAACACAAACACTGAATTTTGAAAAGCAGCTTTCCTGAGGATGTGGATAGCTCTGGCTTCACAACAGGAAAGTAGTAAAAGGAAGAGGGGGAAATGCAGAAGGAATAGAAAAGGATGGCTCTCTCCTCATTTGCTGAACATGGGATCCAGAGTACCCTGACAAGACTGGGCAGGCAGAAGCATATACTCAGTATTTGGGAATATCTTTGGTTATGCATATCAGAAGGATTTCAGCCATCACTAAGTATTAAGTACAGAAGTCCATATAAGTCAAGCCTGCTACAAAACCAAGGAGAAATGCAAAATGTGAGGAAGCTATGGCAGCAGGAATGAGTTTTACAGACAGAAGGGCTTTCAGAGGTTGAAACTACACCAAGCCAAGGTCCTGGAAGCAGATACCCAGCTTCCGTGTAAGGCTTTCTACCGTCTTTGAGACCCTGTCTAGTATTACCAACTCCTTGTGTCTTAGAGTTTCTGCTTTTCTCTGCCTGGACTTTGTCTTCTGAATGGACCCAGGGAAATTGTCAGGGGGTTAAACTTCCTGGATATTAGGTTGTGATGGGAAACCCTCTGGTGTGAGGCCCTAGGGTGTTCCACATGGGAGCTGTCTCCCTCCTGGTCCCCAGTCCCATGTCCCTTGGTATGCACACAAGTTGTCTTTGTATTCCATCTAGGCAGGCCTGCCATTCCCCCTATTCCCAGCGTATTTGTTATTTGTGTCTCAGAGGACAAGGCTCTGCCTGTGTGGGTATGTAACCCATCAGCACCTGGGTGGTGGACAGCGCCACAGCTACCCTGTGACCAGAGGTTGATCTTCTGACCTTTCTTAAGCACTCCACTTATAAAGGGTTACTTTTGTTTCAGTTTGGTTTGTATATTTAGCATATTTCATGATAAAAGCGCTTTGTAATCAAATTTGTAAGCTAGATTCTAAGCAATTTTAACTATTATGAAAAAGATGAATAGTTAATCAGGGAAAGATGCAGACTACAGACCAAAGGAAAGGTTAGGGTGGTGGCTGTGTGTGTGTCTTGGTGGGACTTGTGTAGAATTCCCCAGAAGACCTGGCTTCTGGCCCTGCCTAGCCGTTCATTGAGTTAATGCTTGGGCAAGTCCTCTGGCTTCTCTAGGCCACATTTTTCTCCACTTACATCTAAGAATGTCTGGCTAAGAAAACTTTTCTCTTTTGACAAGTCCTATAGATAGAAACATTCCCATATTTTTATGCAAGAACAACCTCTACTCTCTTGTAATTAAACCTTCAAATCTCTAATCCATCTTCTTTTCCTACTTTAATCGTGGGAAGAATTAGGTTGATCGGTTGAAAATTCTGAGTTATAGGCAGTTCAAAACAAGCATAGGCTTAAAGTTCATATGTATGGAAAATCTAGACTCAGTAGTGACTAGGGTTTTCTCTGTGTATTCTTGCTTTTATCAAAATATGTGACTTATTACAGTGTCTCCGACATGGTATTTTATAATTAAATATTGGTGGACTTGATGAATAAATAAGAATTTTCTGGGTAGTTGTAACACATTGACGTAGATCTTTAGAACAAAATATGTATTGCTTATTTGAGTGCTTCTCAAGTGATTCTTCAGAATGCTTTATTTACTTTCATTTTTTAAAGGACAATTACCCTGTTTATACAGTTTATTTTATTACAAAACTTATTGTAGAGGTTTCTAGTCTCGCAGTCCATGTGTCCATTCTCTTCTTCCATAGATATAAAATTTTAGCTAAAGGTATGGCCACACAATATAAAGACTATGTTTCCCAGACTTCCTTGCAGGCAGGTATGGCCATGTGACTATTTCAAGCCAAAGGAAGGGAGCAGAAGCAATAGTGTAACTTTTCACATTATGCTGTTTAGAATTGTGCCCTCACCTTCAGTTTTCTTTCATCCCACTGGATGGAAGACTATTGAATAGCAAAAATATAAAAGGAACTTGGGTCCCTACTAACTTTATGGAGCCAGTGCCCATAACGCACATAATGTTAAATTTCATGATGCTCTTATTCCAAATCATCCGTTTCCTAATGATTGGAGTGTGAATTTGTGAGAGTTGATTCATCATAAACTACTTTGTCCCCTTTGATTCATTCTGGTTAGACTTACTCATGGAATCATTATATCTTTATTTGAAAGTATTTGGAAATATGCTGTATTCCTGAAATGTGGAGCAGCCCCAACACTAAACACACTTTGGCAGCAGCCATCTAACCTACAGGCCTGAGCAGTTTGTCTTCTCTCTACATGGAGCTCCTTTCTGAATTTATCTCAGGTCTGATTTGGTAGCTCCATGTGGGTTGCTATGTAATACAGAAGAGGATGAGGTTGGTTGGGATCCTGTTGCTCATGTCCGTCAGGTGCATCAAGCATGTCACTATCCTCTTATACCCAGAGAAAGGCAGAGATAGAGAGAAGTAGCTTTGCCTAGGAGGAAGAGAGACAGCTTAAAAGAGGCTAAGATTTTCATAAACAGACATGATTTAAGGCTGCGGTTCTCAAAGCATGACACTTGAACAGCAGCATCAGTAGCCTGTGAATCTGTTACAAATGCACATTCTCAGGGCCCAACCCAGCAACTCTGGAGGCAGGGTTCAGAGTCCCTGCTTTACAAAGCCCTCTAGCACGCACCATAAGAACTAGGGTTCTGAAGAGTGCTGGAAAGCATGAGAGTGGTAGTTACGATGGCCGTATCCTGATGGGGGCACTGGGTCCAGAAACACTTTGACTAGAGGAAAAGACCCAGGTGGGGCATGAGGTGAGGAAGCACTGTTTTCAGAGAGAGAGGAAATAAGCTGTGATTCCCCTGATGCTCCTGAGAGGAATCTCAATATTGCACTCCTGTATTTGGGACCAGGAGCCTCTCTGGTCCCCTGCTTCTGGTTCAGGCATATCATCGGCCAGATGTGTAAAAGTGCCTTTGGATCACCCCAGGTACAAACTGTGACTCTTAAATTGCTGGTGTTTTTGGAGTGGAATGGTGCTATAAACCCACATGGACTTCATTGAATAGGGAGGGCTCTTCAGCCACCTCAGCTGAAGCCCACCTCACCTGAAAGAGGATTTTGAGCCAGGAGCCAAGCCCCTCAATGGCTACAAAGAGAAAAAAGTAGAATTTCCATGTAAGGGCTACTAAGAATATAAGTGCCTATTTAATAAATTATTTTTTGAAATGCCTTTTCCATTTTCGTAGTTGAAGTTGGAAAAATGTTTGGAGTACTATAATTATCATTTCTGGGAAAAATACACATTGCAGTATTTTTGTTTTTGCTGCAGGTCAAGTTGTAGTTCAGGACGGAAAGTAAACATGTTCCTTTGCTCAGCTGCAGCTCACATGTTTGTATCTCCGGGTGCCCTGACGGTTGCGGTGGCTGAGGGTCCACGCCGTGGGTACACAAAGAATACAAAGACGGCATAGAAACGTGGGGCCCTTTCAGGGGCTTGGCCCCGAGCTACGCTGATTAGGAAGTTAGAGCTGGAGCCGAAGGAACGGTCAGAAGGGCGGAGAGGCCTTCAGAGAAAGAATCGTGGAAAGGGGAGGAGGCCGTGCTGAGGGGCTGGCACCAGAGGTGGTCTGCAGTGAGGAGGCACTTTCTCATCAGGGAGGGCCTTGAGAATATAGGTATAAATGTGGTGGGGGGTGCTTTATTTGCTTGTTTTGGGAGGCTTTCATTGCCATTATATCTGATCTTGTCATTTGATACTTTTGTAAGCAGGGCCCATCAGTAAAGTACATCTTGAATTCAGACGTAACTGGGGAAGAATCTCCAGGGAAAACTACCTGTATAAGGCATCTTCCTTTCCTGTCTCCAGGTAGTACAGAGATTGCTCTCTTAAAAAGTGGCCTTTATAAAAAAAAAAAAAAAGAATTAATTTTAAAAAGTAATGGAAGTTGACAGTAACAGCATTTGAATAAAACTTGAGTGTATATTCATCTCCAGAACAGTCTTATAGAATATGTATTATGCCCTGTTTAACATACAAGTACGTTAAATATTCTGAGAACTGATTGAAAGCCTAGACTTTTTCTAATAATTAATGATGAAGGTTAAGAGCTCTTCGTCTGTTGGGCACTTAGGTGTGCCAGACATAGAGCTACTTCCTGTATGTATTACATTGCTTAACTCTTCTAACAGCCCTGAGGAAACTGACCCAGAGAAGTCCAGTAAGTTCTCTGAGATCACACAGCAATTTTTTTAGAAGAGCCAACTTTGAGGGTTTTTCTGGCTCTCAAATCTTTGTAGTAAACCAGTAGCTATACTGACTCCCATATAAGAAAGATTAAAAGTAGGTAAAGAGTAACCTCTGTTAAATGACAAGTAAGTGGTATCAACAAGTAGTTTATCTTCAGTAAAACAGAAATAAAAGAGAAGGAAGAGGAAAAAAAAAAAAAACAAAGGGCCAGAATATTTTTTTAGAAATCTATTAGTATATTTTTAGCCACATGGTTTTTTTTTCCAGAATATGGAAACCCTCATATGAGAACTACTAGCTGGACAGTTAGGTACCTGCTGTTCTCTGTCTGGGGCTGCAGTGTGAGCCGAGACAGAGGAGCAGCAGCATTCTGCAGGACTCTGCCGGCCCCCCATCTGGCCTATTCAGGGCCCCCTCTTTAATCTCTGCACATCATTTTAATCGCCTATGGTCAGTCACCTTCAGGAGCCTCTGAAGACTTCAGATCAGCACATAATATTAATTAGGGTCCTTTTAAACACTTTTGAAATTCATATGCCGCCTATGGGACTCAGGAATTTATTGACAGTATCACTGGAAATACCTTGGGTTTTGCTATTCCTTGTTTTTAAAAATCACATGAGATCCCATTGTCTACTATCCTGCTAAAGCTCTGCAGTGTTAACAAAGACTAGAGTTTTGTAAGAAGAGGACTGGCTCGTCCTTTAAGTCAACAGTGATTGGTTGGTCTTCCTTAAAGGAGGGGAGACCAGGAGCCCTTAGAAGCTGATGTCAGAGGAGGGGCTTCCCGAAACCTCCTGCTGGGGGGCATTCATAGAGGACCTAGAGTGCCAGTCCCTCAGACGAGGAACACCAGACCCTCCATCCTCATGTCTTTAAAATCTGACATTTCACTGTATTTTTTCAAACACATACCATGATTTACACAAAGGAACAGCCAGGCTGCATCATCCCTTCCTCACTGGAGGAAAACTTGAAGTATGGAAAGCGACCCACCCAAGGTCAGGATCACTTACAGAATAGAGGCCTTGTTTGTGTTCTATAATGGATGTTGCCTTCCGTTTAAACACCACCCCGGGGAGTTCTTCATTTCCAATGTTTATGCCTCTGTGACATTTTCAAGCTGTTATGAAGATTCCTCTTAAGATGTTGCTGAACTGACTCTACACATTCAGCTCATTTAAGTTTTCCTCATTAGTCATTCATCCTGTTCTCTAGTAATTTTTATTCCTTTTTTTGTTGGCTTGTATTTATGGCAAAAAGGGGATGAGGTATTCAGAGAAGGCAATAGTTTAGTAAAAACTAATCTTTTTGAAGCCAATCTCCAGTTCTTTGTACATTTATCCAAACCATTTTATTGCCAGATTTTTAAAAACAAATTCATTGTTACATTTTGAAAATTCACTACTATGTATGAATATACAAATTTAATTATTTGAGTGGCAAATCTGAGAGTCAATTGGATGTGTTTTCTTGGTGTGAATTAACAGATGATGAAATAAAATGTCTCTGAACTCAAAATTCTGATAAAGTTTCGCACCCAGGCCATATCTGGAATATGACCTTCCCACTCCCTCCACCCCCACCACCTACAACCAGAGTTGGGTTTTGCGAACCTCTCAGCATTTCTCACTTCTCCCAGGAAGCTCTGTCCTCTTCCAAGAAGATTCTGGAGAACCCACTGATTCAGATTTCTTAAGAACCAAAGCAGCTTCAAATCCCCTTGGGAGTGTGGAGGATTAGGAGGAGGGGGACCTAGAACAGTGGGTCAACCTTGACTGCACTTTGGTGTCACCTGGGAGACTTAAAAAAATACTTACACAGAGTTTCCACTTTGGGTAATTCTGATTTAATTGATCTGGGGTGTACTCTGAGCTTCTGGATTTTTAAAGCTCTCCAGGGGATTGTAGTGTGCTGCCAGAGTTGAGAATCATTATCCTAGCACTGTGGTTCTCAAACTGTAGCATGCAGGAGAATCACCCAGAGGGTTTGTCTCAACAGATTGCTGGGCCTTACCCTCAGAGTTTCTGTCAGAGGCAGCCTTAGAATTTGCATTTCTAGCAAGTTCCCAGGAGATGATGATGCAGCGGGCCATGGTCCAGTGTTTGAGGACCACCACTCTAGAGCATTTCTGTCTCAAACTTTACAATCCAGCCAAATCTCCTTTGAATCTTGCTACAGTGCAGGTTATGGTTCAGTAGGTCCGGCACAGGGTCTGAGTCCCTGACACTCGGACAGGCCCCCAGGTGATGCTGCTGCTGGTCCCAGGGTCACCCTTTGAGTAGCAAAGCTCTGACCTAAAGCATCATTTTCAACCCAATTCGGTGACATTCTGCATAGAGAAGATGGACGGCCTGGGAGATTTGCAGCGGTACCATGGGGCTCAGCCTACAGCTTGGACCACTCAGTGGCAGGCAGAGATCGAAGGGCTCAGGGCTGCTTTGGCGTTCAGCCCGCTGCCATTTGCCAGGATATTTGAACATGCCCTTAGCAAAGTTCTATTGTCAATAGGAAACTTTATTGTAAAGGTTCCCAGTTTGCTTGGAGGAGTAATAAAGTGATTCTCATCCCCAGTCACACAATCGAATCACTGAAGGAACTATTGAAACACATGCTAATTCCCAGGCCTCTCCCCTCATAACTCTGAATTAATTGACTGAAGGTGGGAAGCAAACAGGGGTCTTGTTAAAAGCTTTGCAAGTGGTTGTCCTGCACAGCCAGCACTGAGAACCACGAAGCATCACAGGTGACAGCCTTACAGATCATTTAATTTTTTTCTTTATATTTGGCTAATTTGTATTCTGTGATGCAAATAACTGTATTAGGTGATGGAAAACAATTTAGTATGGCATCTTTAACCAACCACCAAGAAAAGAGTCTGTGTGGATTCCATCACTGTTAAATCCTAAATTCAGAATAAAAGAAAGTGCTGGGAAAGTACAGCTGGTGTTTCTGAACAAGCTGAAATATGAAATATTTCTGGGTCTGTATCAACAAGCCTAATTTTTTCCCCTCAGGGTTATGATTGTATGGAACAAGTCTTCACCGTGAAGCTTGCCAAAAAAGGTTATGATAAAATCATGGAATGTGAATGAAAAGAATTCACAGTGTAACTTTAAAGGAGTCAGTCTCTAAATTTAAAAACCTAGGGATGACATACGGCTTACATTTGTAATAGAAGTTTTCAGAACAAAATAATGCTGGATGCAGGAAAGCTCCTCCTTTTATCGTGTGATATCTGTAAGGCCAAGGGGCAAATGAGATTGAGAGGATGGCTAACTAGAAAGTGATGAGGGGCACACCAAAGGCCCTGACCCTCTTTATGTTTGCACATTCATTTTGCATTCTGTATTTGAGCAAAGATGTAGCCATTGACTAAACATGCAAATATCAGGATAGCTGACTAGGAAAGTTGAAGTTTCTTTTCCTTTTGGCCTTATGGCCGAGAGGGAAGATTGTGGCTTTGGAGGCTCTGCCACTGGCCTTGTGACCTTGGCCAAGTTTCTTAGCCTCTCTGTGCCTGTCTCCTCATCTGCCAAGTACAGATGAGATGTCATCTTCTCTTCATATGGAGTGTGAAGGGGTGTGAGAGCGAGTAGAAGCATGGTGCCTCGCACAAAGAAGGTATCCAGTTAGTAGAGATTGCTTTCATTTCTTCAGCAGGATCCTAAGAATCAAAGCTTTAAAAAGTAACATTCTCTGTCTAAATATTTTTCTTATAAGGTTTTCATTGGTATTTTCTATGTCTGAATTATACTGGTTTAGGTTTTGTCTTAATAATCACTAGTTAACATTTTTTCACTTGGAGAGTCGGTTTGTTCTTCTTGCCTTTCTGCCTTTCTGCTTGCTGTTCCCCACATCGGGGATCCTCCTATCCTGCTGTTGGCATGCCTTCCACTCCTTTGATTCAGGTCTCAGTGCCAGTGCCACGTCCGCAGAGAGCCCTGCCCTCAGCCACCTGGCTCTGTGGTACACCCGCATCACTGAGTCTGCCTCAAAGCATTTATCACCACCTGGCAACCTGCTGTGGAGCTCTCTCTTTATTGGCTAACTCTTGCGGAATTGTAACTCCAGAAGGCATGGGCTTTTATTCCCTGCTCTAAGTCCTGTGCCTTCAACCTCTGGTACATGGAAGTCATTCAGTAAATGTCTGTTGAATGACTGTGTGAAAGAAGTATTGGGGAGGGCTTCATAGACAGTACCTTGGCTGGTACCATGAGGAGGTTTGCATCCCAGCATCTCCAAGTGGTCTCTTTGATACCCTCGGCCAATGCCATAGCTACTGCAGGACTTCACATAATAAGGCAGTAAATTGTAGGAGGGAAAAGACCAGAATGGGGGAAACAGTGATCCCAGACTCTTCCCCTCTTTACTTTGTACTCCACCTACTAAATTCTGTGATATCAAGTCTAATCCAAATGTAGGTCCTTAGTTGGAACTCCCAGTGATTGTCCAGAGTGACCATGTGCTGCCTGCCTGTGTGTGAAAATCGCTCTAGATTTCAGGAAAAGACATAGTACTCAGAGTGTCAACTTTGTAGTTGCCAATCTAAACTTTACTAGTCCATTTTATGCTTCCTGTTTTCCATTAATAAGTGTCAGCATGTCTGTTATTTTTTAAGACCTTTTTAAAAGGTTTTGAGAGGAGGGGCTTCAGTGTCAGATATGTGGGACTCTGTAAAAATCAAATCAAATCTGGCAATATAATTTTTCTCTTCCCACCTAGTAGTTTTGCATTTGGCCTTGGAAATCTTTGTTTAAGCAAAAGAAAACTCTTGAATGCGTTTGCTACTTACAGGTCATGATTGTACTTTCCCTGTTGACGTTTTTTCCTGGAGAAGGCCTACAGCTGGCCAAGATGCAGTCACACAGGTTAGAGAGACTAGGATTGATACAAACTTTCCATTATTGTAAAAATCACTCTAATACTGGGGGACCCTGTCACTATTTTAAGGGCTAACCTTTTACTGGAAGATTATTTATATGATGAAACCACCTTATTTTCCCTTAATTACCTCTGTTGCAAGTGATTCTGTCACTTTAGTCTCTATATCTGGGGCAGGTTTGTTTTTTTTTTAAGATGCTAGTTGTGAAGTGTTGCCGGGGCAACCAGACTGAAAAGCTTGTTAATTAACTCAAGTATTATATATAGATTTGTTAGACGCCATAGGAAGAGTCAGGGGAGGCTGCTTTTCAAATGGATAAAATTAAAAATTTTAATTTTATGATGTAATGTCACAAAACCCTTGTAAGAAATGGAAAATGCATGGTTATGGCTATAGTTTTCTCTTTATTTTCTGCCTGGAAGAGAGATGAAATAGAGACACAGATGAATAAATGAAACCTACTGGAAGAATTATTTGGAAACAGGATAAGAAGGTACCAGAAAAACAATACCTGATGTTATGGTACCCATAATTGGGTTTAAGTGACAGGCTGGTAACTGGCTCGCAGAGGAGGAGGAGGCTGCATGATTAAGCATCCTAGATAATCTGTTAAAAGTGAAAAGGGGGTCGAAAGGAGGAAAAAATAAAAATGAAAAGGGGGTTGAAAGAAGAATATGAACAATTACAAAATAAAAAGATGTGGAGCTTAGAAATCTAAATTCTTTGAAAGCGGCATTTTACATTTTGCATGTCAGTTGAACAGACCTGAATCTTATGTCTGCTTGTCATGAAGTTAACACAGCCTTGAAAAATTAAAGTTAAAAACTGTTAGAGATACAAGAAGTTACCAGTCCATTGAGGGAGATTTTTATAGGTCCTTCTTGGAAATTAGATTTAAAACATGTAAGAAATAGATGATATATGAATGCCATAATCAAGAAGCTTGATGGAATAGATTTGCTAGTTTGTATCCAATGAACAGAATACATGTTGTTTTCAACACCCATGTATTTTAAAGTTGGCCATAGGTCATGTACATACACAAGCATGCCAAAAAAGCAAAAACAAAAAAAGTCAAGAAATTAACAGAAGTAGAAAATTGTATAGCCTAATTCTCTGGAAACAAGACAATATAAAGTAAAATCAAAAGGAAAGCTGAAAAAAAAGTCTATTAACATTCTAAAAAGTCTTTGAAGAGGAAATCAAAGTTGAATTCTACGTTATTTAGAAATGAGTTATATTGAGAGTAGGACATACAAACAGTGAGAATAGAACCAAATCAATATTTGGCTAAAGTACTAAAATCACAATTAAAATTATTTGCACTGCTACAAAAATGCAATGCATTTCACCTCTAAAAAGCGATAGAGGTGAAATAAGCATTACTCTTTAAACACTAGAGGAAAAAACCATGAAATAATCCGAAAGACAAAGAAGGAAGAGATTCAAAAACATAAAAGAACTGATGAACACCTGAAGTACAAAAAATATTAAAAGTGTGATCAATAAAGCCTGAAATGAGCTAGATACTTTGTTGTAAAGTATGTTAGAGGTAGAACACAGGAATAATCTAATAACCAAAGCAGCAATCTGTCCCTTTTCCCTTTAAAAGAAAAAATACTGAGTCCAAATAGTCTCAAAGTGACTTGTATGAAAACATCAAAGAACAGATTAATTCCTATGTTATTTAAACTGTTTTGCAGCAGAGAAAGAGGTAAAATGATAAACAGCTTGTTAAAAAAGTTAGAGTAACTCTGAAACTAAGATTGATCAGGCCAGCACCACACAGAAAAAGAGGGGGCTGTAGGCTGCTATTACTCAAGGTTGTGTATTTAAAAATCTTAAAGTGTTATGAAGCCAAATCCAGCTGGATTCCTAGGAATGGTTATTCCAAGAAAACAAGGATGGTTTAAAATCTGATTAATTATATTAATAAATTCAAGAGAAAGCCAATATGATATGATCATCTTGAGAAAAGTTGAAAAAGCATTTAATGAGATTTAACCCTCATTTTTAACATTCTTAAATCCCTTCAGAAGGTTCAGCAGCTGTTTGTGGTAGCCTTCTTTATCCCACTTGTATTACAAAGGCAGTTCTTAAGAAGTATGTAAGTCTCTTAAGACATGAACTGCCAAACACACATTAATAGGTGTCAGTGTTGGTACTGGTAAAACATAAAAGAGCAGAGTAACTAGGGAGATCTAATATGCTGGGTTTTAATGAAAACATGTTTTATTGAAGCATAGGTTTGAAAGGTTTGATTATATATACCAAATATTTTGCAGAATAAGACAAATAGAATGTGATACAGACTAAGTTCATTACAGTACATTAACAAGAGTAGGAATTAAGTGCTATTTGCAACTAAAGTCATAGTGCTCTTATTAATTATGAGACAGTGTGTTTGTGTTTGCCAGATAAGCCGTCTACTGAATGTATTTGTTAGAAATTCCCTCTCAGTCCCATGCAGTCAAGATTCACTTCGTCCTCCTCAGCTCTGGAATTTGTTCTGTCCTCACTGATGGGTTTCCAAGAGTGGAATTATTTTTTACTTAATTACATTCTTGTCTCAAGGCTGTTACTTGGGTTATAATATGAAAATAGGATATGTACATTCTCCGTAAATCCTGCAGCCACAGTGGCCTCCCTGCTCTTCCTGGGACATACAGGAGTGCGTTAGCTCTTCCCTCCCCTGGAATGCTCTTCTCCCAGGTAATCCCAGGCCTGCCCCGTCACTCTTTCAAGTCTGACTTGGACCATATTGTAAGCCCCCACATCTTCCATACACTCTGATTCCTTCTTGCTCTGTTCTGTTTTTTCCTCATAGCACTTACCATCCTCTTCTGCTATACAGTTTGCTTATTTGTAATGTTTCTTATTTACTTTAGATCACCCCACACTGTACTGTAAGCTGTATGAGGGCAGGGACCTACACTTGTTCTCTCTGTGGCGTGTCCCAGGCTGCTGGGAGAGTAGGTGTTCAGTAAATGCGTTTGACCGATTTTACTAGAACACTGAGTAGGAAGGCTCTCCCACACTATGTTTTGATTAGACAAGGAAGGTGGACAGTGACTGGAAAGACAGAGCAGTCAAGGTGGAAAATAACCTGAGGAACAGAACACTTGGTTTTTGAAGTAGATCTGCTTTTGTAATATAATGAGATAAGTGAACTGGAAATGAGAAGGCCTGGATTCTTGCTTAAATTTTACCACTGATCTTAGGCAGATCGCCTCAACTCTTGGGCTTCAAGTTCTTCGTATATAAAACAGACTAAAATTTTTAGTTTAGAAGAGTAAACTAGGTGACCTCTTGGGTCTAACCCTGCTTCCTGGCTCTGGGTGGGTATTACTTCTGGGAAGACAGAGCTTATGGTAAACACACCCCAACACTGCATGGCATCATCTTCACCCAACATTTTCTGAGCTCTTCTCTCACCAAAGGTCATGGATCTATGACAATATGCTTTGGGTTTGCTTCAGTCTTTCCTCAAGGACCTAATGTTGGTACAGGTTTCTTGAAAAAACTACAAAGAAACTGAGCTATGGATTGGGGCTCCAGAAGCTTGATTGATTTATCTTTAAAATTGGGGTGTAGCAGTGGGTCAGGACATAAGAGTAGAGGAGGAGAATGAGGTACATTTATTTAATGGGTCTCTTCTAGAGATAGAAACATAGCAGATGTCATTTAGGGAGATTACATGGGAATTTGGCTCAATATCCATCCATCTTGCTAAGTTTCCACATCATGGAATCATATAGTCTTAGTAAGTTTGTCTCCTCAAAATTCATAGCTTGGAGGTCAATTTCTTCCATGTTGAATACTATGTACCTTGTCTTCAGTCCCTAAAGTAGCCTTGATTAATTTGTGGGTCTGTTTTGTGTTTAAATGTGTACTGTTTCCAAAGAACAGCCCTTAAAACGCCTTTTAAATGCAAAGATATTTCAGTTAGTTTCAGAGTCCAGCTTTCAGATTCTCTGAATCCCACAGGCACCTCCTGTTTGCCTTTCTTCATTTTGGTGGGTGGGCTGGACATTGATTGTTCCACACCAGTGAGGGGGAAGGTGGCAAGGCCTCTGCAGCCTCACATTCCAGTGTCACATGCAGATCTCAGAGACTTTCCTGGTTGGCTGAGCTGAGCTGGAGGGTCCCCACCATAGTCCTTTCTCTCCCCTCCTCTTCAATTAGTCAGGAAATAGGTCGTCAGGACTGCCAGTGCTTCTGACAAAAGGGCCCTGCGCTGCCTCAGGCATGTGCTAAATTCTTTCTCTCCCATTTAGAAGAGAAGCCAGATTGCTCCAAGGCCCGCTGTGAAGTCCAGTTCTCTCCACGTTGTCCAGAAGATTCTGTTCTGATCGAGGGCTATGCACCCCCCGGGAAGTGCTGCCCCTTACCCAGCCGCTGCGTGTGCAACCCTGCAGGCTGTCTGCGCAAAGTCTGTCAGCCGGGATACCTGAACATCCTAGTGTCAAAAGCCTCAGGGAAGCCGGGAGAGTGTTGTGACCTCTATGAGTGCAAACCAGGTACACACGAGCTTTGTCCCAGCAGCCCTGATCCTCTTGCACCCCAAGGGAGCAGGCCCCTGCCCTGCTACCCCTACGCCTCTTCTCCAGGTAACGCTGGGCATCTCAGTCCCCTGCCAGTCAGCCACCTTGGGCTACTGGCAACCTGACTTCTGGCCTTCTATTCAGAACCAGTGATGATCCCTTGTACATAGCAGTGCCTTCAGGGAGGGGCTGTGGCTTTTTCTCTTCTTTCTTTTATTTTCTTTCAAGGCATGCTTGGTCGGGGAAATGGGATCCAAATTCTGATACTGTGTCTACTTGCTGCATTCCCTCAGAGAAGTCATAGACCTCATTTGCACATATATCTGTCACTTTAAAGTATTACACCTAAAAACAATCATCATACAGAACACAGAAAGTTACTTTTAGATAAATATGTGCATCAAAATGCCAGACACTTACAATGAAATTCTCAGCCCTGGTGTTTCCCCTTGTCAGTTCCCCACTTTCCATCCGGTGACTTTATAGCATGTGCTAAGTCGTCTTTGACTATTTTCTCTCCTTCTTTGCTGCATTTGATTTGTTGCAGTGTCCCAGCTGTTTCTTGCTTTATATTACTTCTAACATCCTTATTCTGATGTGGTCTGTGAACAGGTATGGACTGTAGTGATTTCCTCTTCGGAGTTTTAAACTCCTGGTTAGACTCTTTTTAACTGCTAGTTAAATGCCTTAAGCAATGCAGTCCTTTATCCATCTCTTGAACTGTTCTATCAGAAATGCCTCTGGCTGACTGTCACCATCCGTGTAACCATCCTGGTTTAACTCTGTCTCTCTCTGTGTTTTCATCTTAACTCTTAAATGTCTGCTTTCCTTGCACAGAAAATTTGGGACATACTGCAGTTCTCTAGCATTAATTGCAATAGAAATGCCAGTACCGGGTAGGATAGAGTTTCTGGGAAGGAGGGAAACTGCAGAAATTTGTCAAGAGCCAATGTTTCATTTGGGATTCAAAATGCAAGGAAATGGAACAGTAAATGGAACCCCTGTTTGCCCTTTCAGTGTTCAGCGTGGACTGCAGCACCGTGGAGTGCCCCTCCATTCAGCAGGCCGTGTGCCCCCTGGACAGCTACGAGACTCAAGTCAGACTCACGGCAGATGGTTGCTGCACCTTGCCAACAAGGTCGGTTGGTCTTCAGTTTACCAAGCTCTCTCCTCTGTCTTGTGTATTAGCATTACTGAGGGCACAGTTTCAAGTAGTTTGTTTTCCCAGTATTAGCAAAACCTAATATTCTCCTGTTTCTGGAGAAATCACTGACTTGTTACTAGGATTTGGTATTTACCTGTATGGTTCCTTGGATCAAAGTCAGGTGTCTTCAGGTTAAGTCAGCTAATCCTTACAAATTCTTCATGGGAGTGTCTGTGTACTTTTGCAGCCTGGTAACAGTATATGCAAAGATGTATGTAGCCAGGGAAGCAGCGAGGTACCATCCACAGTAGGCATGTCATTTCATCTCTGTAGCGAATCTTCTAGGTGCTTAACCATTGTGTCCAATGTGATGAAACACTACATGCGCCACAGAATTGCTCCTCAGGGATCCTTAACATTTGCAGTCGCACTTCTACCCAGACCTGTTACTTGCTACGGCAAAGAGGAGCCAGTGTTCTCATAATCTTTCTGGAGAACAAAACACATCTCTCTTTGGCTTGATGGGGAAAAAAGCTGTTTTAATTTTCATTGTGGTAGCAGGACATCCACTGAGGCCGACAAGACTAGGCTTACTACCGAACCTGAGGGTCCCTGTCCTTGACAGTCTTCATAGCACCGCTGTATTGCTGGCCTTCATGCTTCACTTTGGGGAAGACCGTTCTTGGAATCGTGGGTTCATGGTCTGTCTCCCCCACTGGGATGCCTGCCCTCTTCCCTGCCATGACCTCTCCTCTGTCTTTCCCAGGCCAAACATCATCATTTTGACTAACTCATCTCATTTCTTCCAAATTTGCTCTACATTTAATATCCAGACATAAAACAGTGCCTTATTCAACTCCATTGCTAACCTCTGTCTCCTCAGTCCCAGTGCCAAACACTTAGCATTGCTGTTTGTCGCATGAGTAGTTGTGATTACACAAAGGGCTTGGTAAGATGGGAATATATGGCCCATAGTTAAGGTAAGTATGAGTTATTTGCTCATATCTGGAGTAGACATCCAGAGTTTATTCTGGTAATTGCTTTTTTCTTCTTTCTTCCCATAAAATACATTAGTCCCTTGGCATCTCCAAACCTTTGTCCTGCCAGAAACCCAAGGATTCTCTCTGACATATTTTACATGACTTGCCCAATCCTTTGTACTCTATCATAAAACAGATACAAAGATTTTTGTGAAGATAACATACTAACAGTGGTGCAGCCCCTTCTTATGACATTATGATGGGATAATTTATGTGAGGATGCTCGGAAAGGGGTGAATTATTATGCAGACATAAGGTATTGCTAATCAGTAGTGGAGGAGAATGGAGCATTATGAAGAGTAACAGATGTCCCTTCAAGGTCTTCATGAAAAGAAAGGTGGCACACTGTATTAGAGAACCTTAATTAATCAAAACTAAGCCAGTTGTTAATTAACAAGTCCTAAAGTGAGGAAGAAGGACAATTCTCAGTTCACTATTATAAACATAATACAGCACCATCTGCATGTGGGAGGCACAGTAGGCTATTTTTCAGTCATGCTTGGGGGGAGGGAAATGGGTAGAAGCTCCAGGAAGACATTTAATCTGAGTTTAAGGGGACAAAATTTCTCACGACTAATGATATACAGCAGTGAATTAGGCTGCTTCCTGAGACAGACTGAGCTCCCTGAAGCTGGAGAGAATTCTTTCCGTCTGAATGGCCACCTGCCAGGAATGCTTAGAAGAAAGGGTACGTTGGAAAGGAGGTCCAACTAGATGCCTTCCGTTTTATCTCCAAGCTTCTGTGAGTCTTACAAATATAAACCTTAGGATGCCTAGTTATCAGTGTGTTGATGTAATTTTGACTTCGCCATTTAGAACTAAAGAATGGTCAAAGGGGCCACTAATGAAGAAACTAAAAAAGTGGAGAAGGAAGTCATTCAAAATCCCTCTGTGAATTATTTGCAGGGAAGAAATAAGTTCTCACAGCCCTGTAGTTTCCTGTATTGTCAATGGTCAGTGACCCACATCCCCCCGCCCCGTCTCCATGTGCATCCTGCGTTCCCACCTGGACAAGGCCCCTCCGCATCCACTTGTGCCCTGTGCCTTTGCATTTGCAGCTGACTCTTCCACATCGCCTTTCCCTTTACACCTTCAACCCCTCCCTTAGGACTACTTTTCCTTCTCTTTGAAGTGTTTTCAGTCTCCGGCCCCTAAGGGTGACTCAGATGGCCCTCCTCTGCTCCCTTGTAATTTAATTCCCATTTATCTCTTGTAGCATCTTTCATAATACATTGAAATCATTGGTTATTTTTTTCAATCTCTCTTACTCTGTGTGATCTCAAGGAAAGGAAGTATTTTGTGGCCTTTAGTACCTAGAACAGGGCATGGCATGATACATCAACCTATATTTACTTATTGATGAATGAGTGAGTGAATGAATGAACAAGCCCACTCTTAGCCATGATGACTCACATGTTGAAGAAGAGAAAAAGAATGGACATTTTTAGTTTCTTGTTATCTTCTGCCATTGGGTATTCTAACTTTAAAGACTTGGCAGTTTCCCCCACCTCCCTTCACTATGGCCCATTCTCCACACTGCAGAAGTTCTCCATTCCAAGTGCTGAGATGACCTCTTAAAGCAAGAGGGACCTTTATCACTTTCTTCCACGTTTTCTAATACTGTTCATCCTGCAGGACTGCAGCTAATTCCCACTTTACCCACAAAGTTTTTGTACTTAACCAACATCATCCTACTCTGTAGAAACTCCCAACATATCCTTTTCTCTGTTGCCAAATAATCGTATATTTCCTTGCATTGCTATTTAACTGTTACATACATAAAGTCTTGTCTTACCAACTAACGGATGTTTCTAGAGGTCAGAAGTTATGTCTTCCTCTTTCTCTTCCTCCGTGTATGCATTCATGCTGAGTGAATTGGCAAATGCAGAGTAAGTTCACACTACGGCTTAACCCAGTTTAGCATATTATGTGGGTTCCCACTTATTAAGGAGGATGATAAACAGGTCATACTTCGGTAAGAAAATAATAACCCAAACAATCGTGTAAAAATGGAAATAAAAGGAGAGCCTAATATGTAGTAATAGGAGTAATATTTTAATAGAAACAAACTATGTAACTTTATTCTTGTGTGTGATCCATGTCAAAGGTTCTTCCATTAAGAGCATGATGTTTAGGTATAAAGAAGAGCATTTTAGAATATGTAAAATCATGTTATGATTATTTGACCTTTACCAGCATACTTAGAAAGAGCATTAAGAGCATAGAGCCATTTGAGATCAAAACTGGTTACTTGGAGAATTTAGCAGGGGAAGCCATTCACAATTAGGACAAAGGTAAGCTATCTGAAACTTCAGCAGTGGAGATTTACCTGAGGTGAAAGTAACAAATCCTTTTTAGTAAGGATTTATAGTACTTCCATCAACTAGAAAAGAAGTTTGAGGACCTTTCCCCTCTCATCCTGAAGAATAAATGCCCTTCTGCATTCCCACCCAAATGGAATTGCCATTCCCAGTGAGACATTTTAGCCATTCAAGCCTGACCACCCTATTTCTGTGCAAGGCTTTGCTCAACCTGTGAACTTCTGTTGAACTGTCTGCTTTCAGTTCACTCAGTTATTCATCCATTCCTCAGACATGAATTGAGCTCTTGCAGGTGATAGGCACTCCCTCTAGGTGTTCTTGCCATGCATGGATATCTCATTGCACTTTGATGCTTGACAAGTACTGGTTCCCCCACCTGCCTCTGCTCTTCCGAGTGCCAGTTGTTCCTTCTTTGCTTGTTGCATCTCTGCTTTTCCTTAATAACCCATCCATTTTCCAGTCTGCTGTCTCTTCTGAACTTCATCCTGTTAAGACATCATTTCTGCATGTGACATAGTTACCTTTTAATCATTTTTAATTTTTCCTTTCTTCAGCTAGGTTTAGGTTTCTACACACCTTGCCAATTCTTTTCATCCTTTCCTCTTCTGTTGGCACTGGAGTATGATGTGAGCTCTACAACAGCGTATCATACCTTTCAGAAGAGAGTGAATAGGAGTGACAGTTTAGTGGCTCTGCACCTTACACTGCATGATGACAAAAAGGAAAAATGGGACTGTCCACGGAGCTCATGACACCTTAGGGTTATTGGCAGCCCTTTGTGTGCGTGTGCGTGAGTGCACACAGATGGCGTCACACCGAAGGAGCTTACAGCAGAAAGTTATGTCATATACAGTAATCTGAATAATGTCTTTGCAGAGAGGAAAAAGTCTTCAATAACATGCAGGAGCATAACGATGCAGCCTCACTGTGTAACGTGCTTGCTATTTACAAAGCACTTTCACTTTCCTTGTTCTTTTTTTATCATCATTCTAGGAATTTATAGATACAAAAATAGGCTGAGAGAACTTGTGTAAAATCATAAATGTTTTCTGGTACAAGGGACAGAGCAGGTCCAAGTCTTCAACCCAGGTTCTTTGATTCAAAGCCCTGTCCTCTCCATGGAGGTATTTTTTGAAAACAATGTTCTGTGGTGTTTTTAAGTCCGGGAAATATATCAATAGATGTGAGTTTATATCTTACCAACATATTATTTATTGTGCACATTAACACAATGTACATATGTTTCAATTACTCATTATTGTGTAATAAGCCATCCACAAAAGTAGCAGCTTAGAACAACAAAGATTTACTGTTTACCATGACTCTGTGTTAACCAACTGGGTCATTCTTCTTTAGTTAGCTGGCAGGTTGTTGGGGGCTGGGCGGTCCCAGGTGGCTCACGCACGTGGCTGGGAACCCAGCTGGGAGGACTGGAAGGGCCTGGCACCCCCTGTATGGTCTTTCATCCTGGGCTTCTTCACACAATGGCAGGCCTGAGAGAGAGAGGAAGGAGCAAAGCCTGCAGAGACCAAGACTTAGGAGTCATACAGCATCACTTCCACCACGTTCTGTTGGTCAAAGCCAGTTACAGTGTGAGCCCTGATTCAAAGAGTAGGACAATATTCCCACCTCTTGATGGGAGAAGCTGCAAAGGATTTGTGGCCATTTTAGTCTATCATAACATACATTTACCTGAGATAGGTGCCCTTTAGATTCTATTTCCTCACTGCAAAAAATTGGTGGAGTACTGCAGACACAGGGCCCTTTCCCAAAGACTAATGTCCTTCTGGTCCTGGGAGCCTGGGTCCTCAGGTGTAATTCAGGCAGCCTTGCAGTTAAGCTCCTTCCCTTCAGCAGCTGCCATCCTGCTTCTTTCCTCGCCTGCCAGTCAGCAGTCCACCCAGGAGCAGACACATGATTTAAGAGCCTCTGAGCAACACCTCAGCTCAAGCACCAGTTAGCTAACCATTATTTTTAATTCTGTTCCTTAAGGAATGTTGTGATTACTTACGTAAAGTTGGTTTTCTCTCATCGCACAACAAGGAATGCCATTTTTGGATGCCACAAGATCTAATTGATGAAACCAAGTCAATTTTTAAAACAAACACTCAAAAAATGCTTTGAGGATATTGCATAGAAATTCTCCTCCATAATGGCCTTTTACCTATAATGATTGCCGGAGAGATGTGCTTGGTGGGTAGATCCAGCCGGGGCTGTACATCTTTGCATCCCATGTTTTCCTGTGACATCCATCCCAGGAGAATATTTACCCTACACTCCTCACTCTTGGCTGTGTCCAGTGTATGTGCCTGATTTTACAAAGTCTTTGCCTTTGCCTCTGTAATTGCACCAGTTTTTTTAGGTATGGGCTTACAAGGTAGACATCAACTAGTTAAAAATCTGGACAGCAATATATGCATCTTCCACACTTCCACTGTAAGTCCAGTGAAGTTTCTAGCACCCTTGTGCCTTTTAACTTGTCATTCAAATATTTTTATTTTTATTAAGATGAATGAATGTAATACTTTCCTATGGACACTCATTCTCAATTTATATTAATGAGATATGTCCCAAACTTTTTCTTTTGAAATGTTGTTTTCAATTGCTGTCTGTACATACACATTCCTTAAAAGTTATTGAGAAAAATCTAAACCAGTTATTTCGAGGCAGAAATTAATTAAGTCATTATTTATAATGTTCAAAAACTTAAAATAGGGTTTCTTTTGGGTTGTGCCCTGTGCAGCGAGCCAGATTCCCAAGCTTCCTCCAGGCCCAGCCTCTCCCTGACTAGTGGGTCTGATTCTCTTCCAGGACCTATATTTGGAACATTTTATCTCTTGTTTTCTGAGCCACTATACTGAAAATTGCATTTTATTTTTAAATCAAGACTTAGAAGCATTCTAAACGTTTTTTCCCCTAAGCCAGAATAATTAAACATTTTAGATTAACTGTTAGCTAAAATGTTCACTAATGTGTGACTTCAGTTTTCACCAAAAAATGTAATAGAATATCTTGAGCACGTTAGATTCTAAGCACTGTTCCACAGGACATGTAGATGAGCCTGCACCATAGTGTTCCCCACCAGGAGGCAGGTTGTATGGCTCTTCCACGGAGAGGGAGCATTGTGAGCTGGAAGGGTCCTGCCTGGTGAAGGGCAGAGCCAGGCTGTGTGAGCACAGACCACCAGGCAGAACCGCCCCCCTGTGACCCTAAGCTCACTCCCCACCAGCCCCACCCTGGCACCACCACTCAGGGGACCTAGCATTATTGCTTGTCCCACACTTCGTCTGTAAGCAAGTGTGTACATGTGAGTAAACCATTCAGCAGCTGAAGAATACTCTGCCACACACCACCAGGTGCCGTGCAGAGAAAGCACACACCTGGATGTTAAGTGCTAGAATCCAGGTCCCCTTCTGCATGAATTTGGACAAGATTCTCATGTCGTCTGGGTCTCTTTTCTTATCTAAGGAATTTCATGGTCTCAGAAGTAACTTCTACCTTGAAATTCTTTGACTTTTCCAAGCCTTTCAGAGTGGAGGGAACCCAAACTGCTGGTGATAGGAGACTCCTGGGCAAGAAAGGAGAAGGAGAATTTTAGAAAATTCCAAGACTCAGAGGATAACAGGAGAGAGATTTGGTTTGCATAGGGATAGGAAGGGAAGAAAGTCCAAAGGAAGTCTTAAAATAATATGGCTATGTTTTTTTCATTTTATTAAAAGAAAACAGGAAAGGGAAAATGAAATAAACTATTAGACTAATGATTTAAACCAGGGTACTCAGAATGGTTGAATTGTGTAAGCTGGGTGATAATCCAGTAAAATAGATATCCTGTTAGTCAACAGCTAGTGGAATATTGCTATTCATTTTTTTTGTACATCTATAAATAGATAGTCCCTTATATAGCAGGAGCAGAGACTATCTGGCCAAAGGCTGAACCCACAAGATAAGGATTTACTCTATTAGACTGCTTTCTAATAGAATGTGGATATCTCTGCCTGCCAGCCTGCGTTGGTGGATGTGCTGGGGGAGGGTGGTGTGTGTAGCATCCTTGCCGGCATGAACTACATGAACCTATGCGTGGCTGCCCGCTGGCTTCCAGTCCCATATTTGTACTTGTTTCTCTCCAGCTATTGCCACCTTTCCCTGACATTCCATCTTTGTCCATCTTCCCCGTCATAGCTCTTTATCCACTCCTCTGTATTCTTAATACTTCTTACTGCATTTCTCTGTATTTCACACTTGTATACACACACACAAACACAGCATTGTATTCATGGAAGAATTTTAGATTCTCAGTTCCTAACTTTATGATTGAACCACTTCTTTCTGTGTCTCTTTAAAAAAAAAAGATCTAGTGAGTCACGTCCCTTTTTCCTTCTGTGAGCCTCAGTTCTATTTCTCTCTTATAAGACATTGATCTTAGAAGACAACTGCCTGCTCATACCCTATCATATCAGAACAACCCCAAATATTGCAATTCCAAGAAGGGAAATTAGATAAAAGGAAGGATGCCAACCCCTTTGTATCAGAAAGATGCTTCAGATAGACAGTCCATGACCAGAATGAAGGCCGTGAGTTTCCTTTATTTTCACTGCAAATCTAGATATTCATATTCATTTCAAGTTGAAAATCTAGGATGTTTGGGTTCCATTCTTCAATCCTGATTTACTTGTGCCCTCAAGAAAATTGGTCTTGTTGGTGCTATATTGTCTGATGATAATAGACCCTTAGCAGATTGCTAGCACACTGTTTCTTATGAATAGATGTCGACATTTAGAAAAGGATCTTTCTGGAGTTCCAGAATTCACAGCCTGAAATTGAGTCATACCAGATGAGGCAAGCAGAATGGAATCTTTGGCAGATTGTCCCTTCCCTTCAGAAGCACTTGAGTTAAATCAAGATTAATCTTACCACAAAGCTACAGTGAGTGAAAACAAGGTGAAGATTTGAAAATGCTCAGTTAAGTAGCAAAGGCTCATTGAGGACCTCATGGAAGACAAGAACACTGGGCTTGGTGTGGGGTATGGTGATGAATAAGATAGGTCCAGGCCTGAAGGAACTTAACACCTTATAAATATCACCTCTGCCAATTTCAAAAAATTCCAGACCTCTGGGAGGTAATACCAAGGGAACATTCACAGAGCAGAGTAATCTGCCTTCAAGAGAAAAAGCAATCAATAGACTGGCATTCTACCAGATAATGAGAACTGAATTTAAGAAAAAGCTATAAAATAATATGCCAATTTTAAGTCCAAACTAAGAAAGCAAGGACCTCAAAAAGCACACACACAGAATAACCAATGATAATTTGTTGTATCCCTTCCTATTTGCCTATAGTTTCAAATCTTGGAAGCACACAGTTCTCATTTTACTGAGAACTCGGTGGATTTTCTCACTTCTTTGCTCCTGTTTATTGACATCTGTCCAATTCTGAGCATAGTTTTGAAATGTCAGTGTCAAGAGTCTCTTAACTGTCTGTTTGCCAGCATCCTTACACTTGGGTGGGTGCTCTCCAGAGGTCCTCGGCCAGCTCTTATCTCCAGAGCCTCAGTCTAGCATCGTGCTGGTTGAAGCCTTTAGGAGGATGTTGGAGGTGGGAGTATTACACAGGGTCAGAGACACGGAAGACAAGATTCTCAACACAGGGCATGTCAACCCAACCAGACACATGTGTCAAAGCCAGAGACTTCCTGATGGTGGCTTGGAACTGACAGGTCCCTTTTCAGAGCTCAGGGAGCACTCCTTGGCTCTTCTCTGAGACTGTTCTGTATCTCATCAGATAATATTTATTGTAGAACCATATGCTTTTAACATTGTGCTAGCTAATTAAGTTGCCTGTGTCATGCCTACTCAAGCTAACCAGCGGAAATTGTCCCTGGATATGTATTTTCAAAAGGACTTTATCAGATTAAGAGCCTTGTAATTCATCATCATGTTCATTTGTTCCCAAGTCATTGTCTCAAAGAAGATGGCACTTAATAAGAGCTTCAGTTCAAGATTAGTCCATTAGTAGACAGATTTCTCTAATTCACTTTTTAGTTGTTCCCTTTATTTGGATAATTTATCCAGCTGCTTTTTGGTAATAAATAAAATTTAATTATACAATATATACAATATTCATTAGCATAACACAGATTTAAAGCATTCCTGACTCTTGACATGCTATCATGGTAGCATTCTCTTTGTTTTTAAACACATGCGGAAAAAATTTGGAAATATATTTGAAGCCCTTCTTTCTCAACTAAGAAAAGAACATCTATTCTGTTGCCCTCTGTCACAGTAATTTTTGGCCCCAAAGAGCAAGTCTACTCATAACTAAAAAAGCCAGAGTCTATATTAAACTCTGATGTTTTTAAAACAAAATAATTTTAGGAATTCCATGTTATTATTGGACTTATCCCCAGATTGAAGAAAATATGCTTTCCTAGAAGTAAAGCCCTTGCCCATTGGAGATGAACCATCTCCCTAGTAGAGTTTAATTTGTCAATAATTCACTTCAGATATGTAAGTCCTGCACCTCTTAATACTAGTGCCTTATGCCTTTTATATTTCACCATGAATTTGACCAGTATCTAGTCTTATTTTATGTTTATTTCAATCCTGAAACAAAGTTTAAGGCTCTCACTCAGTGGTTTCAGTTGCTTACAGTTGGGTCTGAGTGGGCTGATGGTCACCAGACACACTAAATACATGGCCCTCTGACTCCCACTAAAGGAAAGTAACTCAACTGCATTCCGTAAGACTTGCAGTAAAGTTGGAGAACCCACAGCATGGGTTAATAGTGACCCTCAGAGGGCTTTCCCCACCCTCCCTCGTTTGATATTATCATCTCAAGACACAGGCAAACAGAGCAGCTCCAGAAAATTCTGCAAAAATATTTTGTGAAGTTGTTTACTAACAACTAATTAGCAAATCTAAAATGTTGAAGTAATACCTCTCTGGAAATTCCAAAAGCAACCCCAAGTTTCATGGAATATAGTCTACACATGATTTGCACCTTCGCATTAGAGATGAGTGTTAGGGCACCTCCTTGTTTTGTAGACAGTTTGCACAGGGTTCAGGGTTATGTTTGCCTGGTGGATGTTGAACTGCTTAATTGCAACCCTGCAGAAGGAGACAGGTGGTTTCTCTTGGACTTGATGTGCCGTCCTGTTGTGAATGTATCATACAGACAAGTGTATTTTAAGTTATCCTTTCCTAGTGTGGCCTTTGTTTGAAAAGGAAAGAAGTTGTGTATCATGGCTCTTGTGATAATATGATCAGCTACTTTGGTCCCAGAGCTAGAACATGGATTCTTGAAGACTTATGATACTTGCTAAGACATTAATTGTTTAATTTTGAGGACAAGGATGCACTTTTTATATTGTTCATCAGTGCCTAGCTGAAGTGACTACTTATAAATGCTAATTAAATTTGCAGATAATTAATTTGTGGCAAATCCTAGAATCAAAATTCCATAATGTTTTTGGTCTGTTCAGGGAACAAATATTTGAGTATTTATCATGTGCTAGGCAATTGTGTTACTTGGTAGGACTAACACAAAGACACTGACATCAAGGAGCTTACAGTCTAAAGGGAAGGCAAACATATAAATTGTTTTCGAAGTGCTACATGCTTTAGAAGTAGAAGTATGCAAAACATAGCAAGTTTACAGAGCAAAGAGATACTAATTCCCATTTTGGAAAACTTAGATTTAGCTTTTGAGCTGAGTCTTAAAGAATGAGTCAGAGTTCACCAGATGGAGAAAGAGGGAAGGGCATTCTAGGCTATTGTGGTCATTGATTTTTAAACTTTTAATGTGTCTTCCGCTGAAAACATTAGCACTAATCCCATGTATGTTTATGATTCAAGAAAAATGGAATTTGTGACACTGTTGGGTTTTTTCCCTCAGATAACCACTCCTTTGCACTACATCATTTAAGACGTTTTATTACTTTCCTATTGCTTTCAGTTAAAGATGTTAGTATGGAAAATGAGGCCCCTTCTCCTACCTCACTAGCCATGTCTCCTGCAAGTATTCTTCCCCGGCCCCAGTATCCTCCAGTCCTCATCCCAACACAGATATCCTCCTGGTGGGCTGAACTGTTTGCTCCAACCTGAACACCCTATATTCTTTATTGCCTCTGTACACATTTGAGTCGATGTTTCCCTCTTCCTGGAATGTCCTTCCCTCCACCCCCAGTCACCTACACTTAATGGACACTTCACAGTCTGTGCCCACTCCCACACCCTGCCACATATCCCCACACAGCATCGGCAATTTATTTTATGCCTCTAGTCTGAGAAAACATCATGCAGGAAGTGAGCCCCAGGGATGAATGGAGGTTTGCTGGCCACATGAGGGATTTCAGTGTTGAACTGGAGGAGCGGCTACTGCCAGGAGTGTGCTTTTCTCCAACAGCCATCAACAGCTTGGGTATCAGCACCCAGGAGATAATTGGTGTGAATCAATTTGCAGTTGGCAGCCTTGGGTCTGAATTTGACCCCAAGAACATGTTTTCTTTGAGTTGTCTTTTTTTTTTTTTTTTTTGGCCAATCTCAAATTAGTCACTTAAAAACTGGGATTCTTCATTAAAAATCTGGCTTCTCTTGAGCAGCTAGATGGCACAGCAACATTGACAGTAGTTTCTGCAGTAGGAATGAGTAGTGAAGCCCCATCAGGGTATGACCCTCTCGAGTTGTCTGTAATATTCCTCTGCTCTTTCAGGATTCCTGCCCGACCCCTGAAGACATTAGATTTCCCTTCTCTGGGTTTAGCTAACTTGGGGTTGGGGTTGAGGGACCAGATATGGATGGAAATTTAAAGGTGGCATGAGGATGGTGGCTCAGCTGAAACACCTTGGGTTTGGGGCTCTATTGCTAAAGAGGTACAGTTAGGACGAGGTCCAGGCAGAGGAGAAAAAGGAAAGATCTGGGGAGTAGATGTCTCAGGGAGGCTGCAGAGTCTAATGATAAGTAAATAAAGAAGCTAACATATCTGCATTGCAGGCACTATCCTAGGTCATTTTCATATATCAGTTTATTTAATCCATGTAGCAGTCCAATCAGATGTGGATACTTTTTACCATCCTCATCTTACATATGGTACAGTTGAGGCTTTGAGAGATGATATAACTTACCCAAGGTCATATCGCTCCTAATTGGCCAGAACATAAACCTAAGACAGTCCCGGTGTCAGAGTGCATTCTTTGGACCTTTGTCCCCTTAGGAAATGGGTAGGAGACAAAACCACAGAGGGAGGGCTTGTATGAGAGCGGAAAGCAACGACATGGGGGTGGCCAGTGGGCAACTTGGAGAATGTCTCCGCCTCCCTTCCAGCCCAGGTGAATAAGTGAGTGTGCAGCATTCATGGTCTCACTGACATTCTCACTGAATTTCAGCCAAGCTAGGTAAGTGTTAGATTGGAGCGGTGCACTTTGTGATGATGTTTAGAAGCTGAGAGTGTGTGTCTGCAGAGGAGAGGCTGGGGAAGGCAGGGCGGATGTTGGAAGGATGAGGCTCTGGGAAGCAGAGCAGTACCAGAGGATCTTTCACTTTGCACTGATGACAGGGATAAGAGGTCTGGGAATTGACAGCCCCTGTGGATCCAAGTGGGCGCGTGCTTAAGGTCAACTGCTTCAGCACCAGCTCAGGCCCCAGGTGGCCCTGAAGCCTGAGGAGCATTAGCGGCCCAGGCCGGAGAAGCTCGGCTCAGGTTTTCAAATTTAGTCCTGATGTATTTGGTATTTGTTCTTCACATGCTTGGGGGAGACATGGAATCGTCCGTATCCCATTGTATTCTGATTTGTGACTATATCTGATACCTCCCTAAACTGAACTAACTCGGCTGAGGGCCAGGACCCTGTGTATCCCCAGCTCCACCCGAGTGCTTACTGCATATACACACTCAGCAAATAGTTATGAAATCATTGCATTTGCATAAACCAGCGGTTTCCATAGTCCAAAGCATCCATTTCTAATGCAGTTGGCAATTCCAGCTCTGGAATGGAAATCCCTTGTTGTTGCTGTATTAAAACTCACTCTCCACGTCCAAACTTAGTCCTCCTTCCCAGAAGGCACTGTGCCAGTCCCCCCTCATTCTTACCCTTCCTGACTCTCCATGCATCTCTCACTCCTATCCCCTGTACCCTCTAAGGCCACCCTGCCCCAGTGAAAGCAAATGTAAGCGTCTTTCCCCCAGACCTAAGGGAGTGAGGGCAGAGGGCCTTCACCACACTTGGTGGTGTTCGGGCTGCTGGGCCGAACAGAGCCCTGTTCAGGTCACCTGCCAGATGCCAGCTCTCTCGTTTCACCGGGCCCTGGGCCCTGGGGACTCTTTCCGCTCTGACTCTTCCTCTGGTCCCGGCTCTCTGAGGACCGAGTCCCTTCAGACGCCAGTGTCTTCAGACAGTGATCCTGAGGCAGTGGTGTGTCTCCAGTGCCCGTGCTTTGTCCTCACCACCCCTGCTTATTATGGGCATGGTTCAAAAAGATGACTTTATAAATCTTACAGGAAACGTATAAGCCTGCAACTTTTCTTTTTCTACAATTTATGCTCTTTTTCTTCTAATTCAGCACCTTAAGTTTCCTGAGCCACATGCCAGCCTTGAGGAGGGGGCCGTGACCGTCTGCCCCTTGAGAAAGCGAGGAAGAGGGGAGCTATAATGACTTCATGAAGGGCTTACAAATGGACTTTATTATTGTTACTAATAATAGGAAATGCAAAGGCATATCTTACCTAATTTCCCTCAATTTATACCTTCTCTATAGTGGAGCATATCCTTTGTTGCTCACTGCAGAAAAGAACACAAAACAAACAGCAACAACACAAACGCAGAGATTTTTCTGTTGCCTCTGAAGGAGGGTCGGGGAGAAGGCGTTCTTAGTTTCTGGTTGTAAGAGTGGCAGCTCACTGAGAGGGTGGGGCGTGGCTGCTGGCAGGCACTGTTCCTCAGAGTTGGGCCCTGTGTTTGCTGCAGCTTATGCACATCTTAGTGCAGTGTGGTGGAACTGCAAGGAAATCATGCAGGAATTAGCTTGAGAAAGGACTGAGAGAGGGTTTCTTACTTGGGAGAGTAGTACATCTTGTGTGATGAGACATGAAAAAGATTGTGATGCTAAGGAGCTCCTGTAAGGAGAACAGTTTTCCATAAGGATAGTTGGACCCTCAGGTGGGATGATCCATTCCTTTTTGGATGTTTTATTTGCAGTATCTTCCCCTTCCCCACCCCACCCCTACTTTTTTTTTTTTTTTGACATATACATTCCTGGAAAGAGGTAAGGAAATTAATCAGTAGAAAGCACATCAAATTTAATTAAATTCGAAGCTACTTTTATAGAATAGGAATTTGTATTATGTGTCTTCATAATTTCCGTTGCTGACAGTGATTTCTTTAATATGCTATATGGAATCCTAATGGTGCAAGTGTTTTACCCTTTTATTTCTGCATTGTTCCTTGTTTGTTGACTAAAGGGAGACCTCCCTCCTACCTATCAATAGTAGTTTCTGATTTAGAGACAGTGATGCCCATCCCTTTTGAAGGGCTCCTGCACCCAGCTCAGATGTGGAATGAATCTAGTGTGGGGGCATCATTTGCAGAGGGCCTCACTGAGTTGTTTTCCCTCCAGAATATGGGCAGGGGTAGGGGGCTGCTTGCGGGAGATGAGTCCCATCTCCTCCTCCGCAGGAGTTTCTTGTAGGGGAATGTTAGAATGACATTTGCCCTGTGCTCTGCAGTGGGGGTGGCAGAAGGGACTCCAGTCCCCATGGCCTCTTCTAACCCACTGTGGGTTAGCCTCCCTTACAGTTTCTCTAGCCATTCTGGTGAAACAAACTATTGATACTTCTACGTAATTATGAAGCCATGCCCAATGATAAGGAGGCACCTGGGGCATCAGGCATATTGTTTCTTCTCCTGAGTGTTAGATCTTCAGTAGAGGAAAAAAAAAAAAAAGAATGGTAGATGTGTAAGTCCACTCCCCATTCAAAAAAAAAAATCAGTAAAGCTTCAGAGAGCAGGCCCATCTTGAGCTGGGCCTGAAGATTGAGGTGCTTGGCAAGAAGGAGTGGGAGGCGTGTGTGGGAGTATGAGACTGTGCTGTGTGCTCCAGGAGCAGGGCGCAAGTGAGGAGAAGCAACAGAAAGGGGGGGCTCTAGGATCAGACCCTGCAGCCGTGGGAATAGGAGTGGCTATCATTGGATCGTGGGATTTTATAGCTAGAAGAAAGATCATTAAGGTCCAGCCACCTCATTTTATACATAAGAAACTGAATGTCCCAGAGCTGAAGTGGCTTGCTAGTGGTCACCCATTTTCTGGTGGCTGATGATATTGGATAATAAATAAAGTTCTTTTCTTTATGGTCTCTCACTTCTAAGCAATAGTATTCAAACAGGAAGGAGTTTTGTAAATTATTAAGAGAAAATGCTACTAACTTCGTTCTCATTAAAATGATTCTACAGGAAAAAGCCAAGTAAGTAGTTTCAAGTGCAAATTGAACTATAGCTACTGCGATCCTGCACCTCTAGGAGTGAGGAAGAAGAGGACAAAGTGGGTCCCAGCTTCCCTTCATTGGAATCCCTGCAGCCCTTCCCCAGACTTGCAGAAAAACAGTCCTTGTGTCTTGCACCCTGGAATCTGCATTCTAGACAAATTTCGTAGGCCTTCCTCCACATACTAATTTTGAAAAGCCTTTTACCTATTAACTCTCTAAAATATATAAAAATAAAAATAATGCGTGATCTAACCTCTGACTTAGTAGGCATAAAAAACCTGTTTATTCCAGATTGTTGTTTGGATGCCTTTATCATTCATTTTTTCCATTTACAAGACAACTAAGACATACCCTTTGCTGTAGGGGAATTCCCAGGAGAAACAGTAGGATTTTGATTTGTTGAACAAGGAAGTTAAGTAACCCTGTGTCCTGCTGAACGGCAAAGGACAGAAAATTAATTGTGGCTGTTTTTTGATCAGAGAAAGCTTTGTAAGGTGAGTGGTCTTCAGGCTGTATGTAATTCACCAGGGGCTAAAGATAGCCAGGGATCTGAGGTGGAGTGGACACCCGAGCTGTGGCACTGAATGAGAGGGGTTGGGGTGAGGGGATTCAGTGAATGGTCGATTGTCACTGTTGCTCCTGTGCAGGGTGTGTGAGGAACCAGTGGAATGTGGACGGCTAAGAGAGAGGTGGAGGCTAGGCTTGGGAGCACCTTGTAAGCCATGCTGGGACTCTGGTCTCTGGCCTGACTGGGACTGTCTGTGGAGTCCAGGAAGCAAACCACAGGAAGGGAAAGTGTAAGTCTGCTGCTTTCAGCCAACAGAATCAGCCAGCGTGGGCCTCCTGCGGAAGGGAGTGCCCTCTAGGGGCTTAGCTGATTTCTGAGTGCTGCTCTTCTTTGTACTGAGGCACTGAGATGACCACTAAGCTGAACCCATTACCTCCTTAAGAGAAAAAAGACAGCTTAAGCAGTCCACCTGGATGTAGCTGCGATTACATTATGCAGAAGTTTATTAATGCGGTGCCCTGACTGATCATTATCTTAATACTGAGGATAACCCTAGAGGCTTGATTTTTTTTTCCTGCCAGTTGTAAATACAGGTTGCTTCTTCTTTGAAGTTAAAAAGTTCTTAGCCCATATATTGTATGATTCTGTTTATATGAACTGTCCAAAATAGGCAAATCCATAGAGACAGAACATAGACTAGGCTGTTGGGGGCTGGAGGAAGAGGGGGAGGACAGGGTTTCTTTTTGAGGTGATAAAACTGTTCTAAAATTAGGCGGCAGTGATGGCTGCACCACCCTGTGAATATAAAGCCACTGACTTGCGCACTTTAAAAGAGTGAATTTTTATGGTATGTGAATTATATCTCAATAAAGCTGCTGTTGGTTTTTTTTTTTCTAAGCCCTTTGCACGTCTGCTCCAGGTATCCTGAAAATAGTTCTGCTTGAAGTAGCCTTTTTGAGTTCATGGTACAGAAATCACAGGACTTTGTTTCTCACTCTTTGATATTTTTGTTTTGTTTTGTTAATATCCCTCTTTTACTCATCTCCAGTTCTGTCCAATTTAAGAAGTATTTATTTAATGACAATCCATGACAGATACAAGGAAAGCTTGTGGTAAGATGAGTACTCGAGTCACTACAAAACCACGGAGAAGAGCCATAAGACAGGTGTGGTTTGGGGGTTCAGAGAGAAGCTGTTTTTTGAAGTTGGTTTAGACAGACAGATGGTATCTAGGCAGACAGCTGGAGGCGAGGGCGGAGTGACTAAGGAGAGCTAGTGCTGGGTGACTAGTCACAAGGGAGACTGGGGTGAGCAGTGCAAAGACAGCAAAGTGAGGCTTGTCTGGAGAATAGAAGTGTGACTATTGCATAAGGAAAAGGAGGAGAAATACTGTGAGACAGGATTGGAAGAAAAGCATGTGGACTCCAGAGTGTTGGATCTAGGCTGAGAAGTTGATAGATTAAGTGAAGAATAACTGAAGGTCGTTGACTATGGAAGTAAGGACTGGAGCCACAGAGTGGCTGTGGCATGGAGTGGAAGGAGGAGAGGCTTCGGTGAGCAGAAACCATGTTAAAAACTGAAATTCAGGGGAGGGGAGGGTCTTAGAAGTCAGGGATAGGTGTTGGCATCAGTTGCAGGAGCATCTCTTTCTCGTGTAAGTGTACTTCCTCTGCCGCTGGTCCACATGTTTTCCCATTCCCTTGCTTGCTCTTTATCCAGGCACTGGGGTGAAGGGGAGGAAGAAGATGGGGGGAGGGGGCAAACAAAGAATGGAAATAAAGACAAAGGTGTTGAGGACTACATGCTTCAGTAGTGCTGTAACTCTACAGTTCCTCTTCATGACCCAACAGAAGAGATCTAGAGTTTTCTAGTAGAAAATAAGGTGCAAGGAAAACTTAATTTCAGGTCAAGTGATTAGGCTGTGTGCCTCACTATTCCCAACTGTAAAAGGGAAGAACACTTACCTCCAATGTGTTCCAAGGGAAACAGAATCTAGAATGATCTTATTAAAGAAAATTTTTAATTATGTTGGACTCATATAATGTATACACACATATATTTCCTTGGCAAGTAAGGTCCTGATGAGATCCCCCATTTGTTACCTAAGAGAGTGAATATAGATGTATCTATCAAAAGATAACTCGTGTGAGTTTTATTATGTTGAATGATATGAAATTGCTATCTATTTCCATTTACAGAAAATGGCAGTCTTGTAAAGTTTCAATCTAATAGGTAGTTGCTCCATAGATATCTGGTGTGAGCCCAGATCTCCACCTGTCTGGCTCCTTCATAAATTCACTCTTTATTAAGATGCTAATGGTCCTTAACACCTGCTAATCTCAGGTTTCAGGGGAAGTTGTGGGAAATCAAAAGATGGCAGAAGGTAGAGAGGACTTGCCAAGCCAGTAGAGAAGGGAGAAGGGGAAGGCCAGCCCGCAAAAACCAGGGCATCTGAGTCCTTGGCTCTTTTACCTGCAGTCGTTCTGGGTTTTGGAGTAGAGCTTCACTATCCAAGATTTTCCTTTCCTACATGGGTTCCTAAGCAGTTGTGTGCAGTTTTAGATCTTCTGTAACATGCTGGAGACAACCTCTATGGGTCTCCAGGAAAAAAAGAGATTTAAATGTTGGGATGTTGGTCACATGCAAGAGTAGACGACTGAGGGTGGATTGAGTCTGGTTTTCAGGTCAGTGTGGTTTCTGACAGCCTGGCCCATGAGTGCACGTACAGTGTTCTGTCCCTGAAGGGCTGACCACATCTGAAGTGGTACTTTTTGGTTGATTGTATGCTCTCTGGTGTTGAAATTAGAATGATTCCTTGGAATACATCAGTAGGTGAGACTGTGAATCCCAGAAGATGTGGCAGAGCAGGTTAATCAGCCGTTCTTGTAGGATGCTTTCATCGTAGTCACATCCAGATACTGGGATCAAGGTGTGACCTCTCAATACTCTAGCCCCACTAGTCTGTATATTCTGAAGACTTTACGTTGTACAGTGTCATGTGCAGCAAATATAAAAATTATATTGTTACTGTGATATCACAGGGATTTTAATTAATCAAAGACCTGAGAACAATAAGAGAAGAAAACAATCACTTAAATAAGAAGGGGAAAAAACAGAATAAATGGGTGTTAATAGTCTGGGGATGTTACAGCCCCATGACATCGACCCCTCTGTACGTAGACACCCACATGCTTCCTGCAAGGATGTCTCTTTACAGCATGCCTGCCTTTTACTCCTGCCCACCTGGGAACTCCCTTCTTCATCCTCTTCCCCTCTGACCCACACCTCCATGCCCAGGGGAGTCCCAGGCCTGAGTCAGCTGCTCCTTCCTTTTATTGCATCTACATCCTGATGCCCTGCTGCCCTGAGCTTCTCATTTCCTGCCTCCTATTTCATTGTAACAGATCAGCATAAGGCAATGGACATTTTTTTCTCCTCTTACTTTTATTTATTATTACCTGCTTCTTGTATTTCTGTTTAGGCAAGTTTCACAGCAAAGAGGAAGTTAAGTAAGGGTGAAAGCCAGCAGAGCTAGCTAGCAGTTCACAGAGCACCTCATTCATGCACAGAGAGAGAAATGCACTTGTGTAGCTTAGAAGATCCAAAAAAGTCAGACTTTCAGGTTTCAAATAGCTGTCCACTTACTAATGTCCACTTACTAATGCTTATGCCCCTTATTTATAAAGAGCTCCTCAGTCTGCAGTCAGAGTCTTTCTCCTGTTTATACACAATTATAAATTAACATGGTTCCCGGTCAGGGTGTTACTGGACATTATTGCACTGACAAAAAAAAAGACTGAAAAGCTACTAACTCAACAGTTGAAAGAAGAGCCAGAAAACTCTCTGGAAAACACCTAAAGGTCAACAGCCGCAAAGCAGCAAGGTGGAGCCATTCAGCGCAGGAGTGCCCATCCCATGTGAGCCCGTGCTAGCATCCCCGAGCATGGACTAAGTTCACAGTATGCGCACATGAAGATGGCCTGGAGTCATCACAAGGATGTTACACTCCATGCTGATCTGCTTAAGTAAGAAGTGGAGTCATGCATTTCAGGGATATTTCTGTCAAAACGGTGAAAGTCAAAAATGTAGGTTCATATTAAGGAGATGAGCCTTAGTTATCAGGCATGCAACGTATATCGGACAGCTGCCCCATTCCCCAGGGACCCCAGGTAAACAGGGCCATGTCATGCAGACGTGTCTGCATGCCACAGCCACTGCTGCTCCATGGTCTCGCGACTTATATGCTGTCATTATTCACGGGGTTTTCCTTCCCTTTTCTCTGGTTGCAGATGCGAGTGTCTCTCTGGCTTATGTGGTTTCCCCGTGTGTGAGGTGGGATCTGCCGCCCGCATAGTCTCTCGTGGAGACGGGACTCCTGGAAGGTGCTGTGATGTCTTTGAATGTGTTAATGGTATGTGGGGTTTCTCTCGTTCTCAGAGAGCGCACGTTTGTGCAGGAGGAGGAGGGAGGGTCCGACCGAGCGGCTCCTGCCTCCCGCAAGGTGGGGAATATATACAGGGACTTGAAATTCACTCAGAAGCTTTGCTCAAGACCCACAGTGCAGTAAAGGAAGCCTGAGAGGGAGTCATCATCCCATCCGTGGGGAAGAGGTTTTGGAAAATGTAACAGCAGGCTGCATGTAGCTGTCATATTCTGCAGCATTTTGGTAGTACAGGTATTTTAGGATTTGAAGAAAAGGACTGTGGAACCTACAGTCATGCCCCTGCTGTCACTCACACCTCATCCCGTTGCAGTCAGGTGGTGACCTATGTCACTCACACCACATTGGAACTACCAGATTTTGAAACAGGAAAGACATTGTTCATCTAGTTTGGTGTTTTCCTTCTTCGGGCATCTTTACCCAATGCCCGGTCATTAGCATTGGCCTGCTTTGCCCCAGGAGAAGGATTCTTCAGTCACATGGTTCCTTCAAATAGAATCTATCTCTCCCTTTCACCTTTTGTGAGAGGGCGTCATGTTTGGTGACATGATGGTGTTTATTAAATTTAGACGCTGGGAGAGTGGAGAACCTAAAAGGTGCCCCTCCATCAGAATTTTCCCCATTAAAATTCAAGCAAGAAGCAAGAGAAATGTCAGTAATTTTAGAGAGATTAATTTAGTCAATACCTGACACAAGGAAATGAAGATGGATTTGGTCCACTTCAGTAAAATGACTCATACAGAAGCATCCATTGTAACTACTGCCTGTAAGAAATCAGAGTCCAGAAGATTTTCTGCCCTCTCCCAAGCCTCCCCTTCCTGACAAGGAAAGGCTGTACTAGAGCCAAGTGGTGTTCCATTGCACTCTGTAGTTTGCAGGCCAGCAGCTGCCCATTGCTTGGTTTGCTTTGAAGAAACACTTGCCATGTGGCTTCGTGGTTAACAGAGAACACAGAGTGGAACCCAATGAGCTCAGTTTGAAAACTGGTTCCTCCACTTACTAGCTGTGTAACTGTGGGAAGCTCTTGATCTCCCTGGGCCTCAGTTTCCACATCTGTCAAATGGAGTGAATGACAGTAAATTAAGTGAGGTTTTATATGTTAAGTACCTGGAGCAAATAGTCTTATTGTTTTGTGTGCCCACCTTCTGTTCACATCTAAAGACACTGTTATGGTCAGTCCAGCGTGGGTGGAGAAGGTGAGCTGAGCTTCCTGACTTCACAAAGACAAGCACAAGTACAGAGCAAGTTCCATGTACATAAATCTCTTCTCAATGCTTCTCTCCACCCTTATTATCCAACTAGTAATAATGTCTGTTAAACAGCAACAAATAACCAAGGAGACCTTTTTCTCTGGTACCTCTGCAGTTTAATTTATTACAGGGGATATTCTGTGAATATTTAACTCATACACTGGAGGCAGAACCAGTCACTTCTTGCCCCGGGCTCCCTGCATCTCAGATGTGCTTCCTCCTACTACTTTCCACTCTGCAAGTACTCACTTGTCTCTCATTCTTGCGTCTGAACTGCCAGAGGGCAGAGAGTCTATCCTGTGTCTGTGGATATTAGCATATTGTCTGCCTCACAGAAGGCACCCAGGTTTTCTTGAGTGAGTGAGAGAGTGAGCGGGCATGTGACCTGATTCGTATTGCCATAGTTCCCCCAGGAATTGGCTGTTAAATACCAGCCCATCGATGGGGTGGCTTTGTGGGAATCCTTTGTCTTTTATTGCCCTACAGGTTAATCTTAGGTCATTTGTGCCCTGGGGATAGGGTGCTGTAGTGTCCTCTGGTTGAGGAAGAAGAGTGCCACCTTCTTTTCTTCAGGGGTATTGAAACCCAGTGTCACACCTTTCTTATCAGGAGGCTGATGTTACATCTGGCTCAGTGCAGTGATTCAGACAGCTAATAACTGCACCCTGCCTCAGCAGCCTTAGGTGACTCTCCGGGCCTGCCCCGGTTTATGGCCTCACTGCCTGCAGAGCCTCTGACATGAGGAACAGGACTCGCCTTCTGCCAAGAGAAAGTGTCGAGAGACAGAGCACTGTCATGTACTTATGATGGTGCTTCTTTCTCACCACCGTAGCATTGGGTGGCCTTTGCTTTGTTTCTTGCCCTGCTGTGCTGTCTGTATTACTATATCAGTCCTTCAGTTGTGGGTGAGACTAGTAACTATAATACTATGAAGAGTCATAATCCTACAGAATAATGTTTAAGGACTATTTATCTCAAAGTCTGTATTTTACTCCTTTTGACATATACATACATACACACACATATTCGTATGTATGTGTATTTTATTTGCCACCCAGTGCCCTGGGAAAATCTTACTGTTGTCATGTCAGCTGTAGGAGGTCATTACATATTAAAAAATCATTGTATCAATTAGGCAGAAGTCTGTTTTATTTATATATATGAAGATAAATAATATATATATTATATGTATTATATATATTAAATATATATATATGTAATATATATAAAGCTTTGCTTATCCACAGAGGATTTCAGGCAACTTTTACAACTGTACAATAACAGAGGTAAAATAGTAATGAGACGAGAGAATCAGAAGCATAGAGTTGTAGGTAAAAGTTGAAAGTAAAAACCGAAAAGAAAGCACCCGCAGGTATACAGACCACACGTGTCTGTGTAATTGCTGGAGTTAAATGTTATGCAAAGCTCCCAGATTCTTAGCCATCAAAGTGAAAAAGGAAATAGAGTCAGATACATAATTCTTATTTTTAAAGAAAAGGAGCCTACTGGACAGGGCTCCTCTCTTCTCACATGAAAACTTAAAGAGAGCACTGGGTGATGCAGTAGCTCATGCCCTCAGTTGCTTTCATGCCACCAGTGCAGAAACAGGTTTCCCGTGGCGGCTCTTCTCAATAAAATGCAAAAGCAAAATATTAAAATGCAACTCAGTGAAAGCAGTTCTCAGAGATCAGTTTGACACACAGCTGGAACCTAGATGCCTGCCACACTGTCTCTTAATTTTGAGAACTCCCCCAAGTATAGGAATAGATCTAGAAACTCTAGTTGAGGAGACAGTGGGTTGACCGGTAACATAACTAAGCCCATAGGGAGAAACGGAGATTGCATGCCAACGCGCACACAGTTCCTCAGCTGCCATCCAGATGATCCAGAGGCTTTTGTTATTTTAGTTTAAGGTAAGCACTCAAGTGGAAACACAAAATTTAAAGTGATCACAGGGAATTTGAGAACTCCAGAGTTTTGTAAACCTTAGTATGGGTGAATAGATGGAGAGAACATTCTCCAGAAGTATTACTTCTTTTTTCAGGTTAGTTTGGTTCAGTTTGGTTTGGTTTTTTTTGGTGGTAGGGATTGGAAAGTTGCAAACCAGATTGTAACAGTTCACCGTTGAATTCTGTGATGTGAGCCAAAAGTAGGACTCGGAGGGTGTTGGTTGAACAAGAACCCTGCTGTTTAGAAGCTAGAACAACAGGTGGTAATGAGGAGCTCCTTTTATGTGGACGGAGAAGTCATCCAAATCATCACCCAGAAGTATGAGCTCCACAGCAGTGGTGCAGCAATCCTGGATCTCCTTCAGAAAATGGTTCTGTATCTGCTCAGGCCCACAAACAAAAGTTTTATCATCAATCAGCTAGAGCTGACTGATGGCCTCTGCTTTTAGATGGGCATGTATATTCCATTTTATCAAAATAAATGCAGTTGTCTTAAACTGGCCCACCTCACATTCCTGGAGGCATTTGGGTTTGAAATCTCAGGCACAGAATTTGGAAGTGATCATTTGGTTGCTTCAATATGATCAGTTGTCCAATGTATATATACAAAAATCTAAATAAAATGAAACATTTGGGTTGAGTATCATAGCCAGTAACTGACTCTCTAGCATTAGACACTAACATGTAAAATTGAACACAGGGGAGTCATACCCAAAGTTGGCTTGTATAAAATTTTGGCCTCATTCCTGTTAATTAGAAAATTAATACAAAACATCTATTAAGAACCTATTGTCTATATGGCAGTAATGCTCAGTAATGTTTCTAGAGACATATGTCTACTTCTATAATGATAGGACACTTTGAAAGAAATATTCACTCAGCATGCATTTATTAAGCACATTAGCAAAGCTATTTATTAGCCTTATCAAGCTAATTTTGCTTAAGTAATACAGTCTTTTGGAATCCTTTACAGGTACTGTTCCCTTTCCCTTATCTGTTGGGTGTACTCTAGCATACACCCGCCCCACCCCCCAATAAAAAAGTTTATTTTTTTACCTTCCAGGTGTTTGGAAGCCCATGTACCCTGTCTTTATTGGGGTTATATCAGTTTGCTGTTGACTTACACAGAAATTTCCAGACATTTCCCATCTGTCATACAGTTGTTTCTCTTGGCTTACAGTGTCTACCCACTTGACTTCTATACAGCTCACCTACCTATACAGGCAAGGCAGTAGCTACAGGCAATGGCTATACAGGGAAGGTGTCAGCTATTTCCTACTGAGAAATTGAAGGCAAAGAGCAACAGAGTTTATCTATTTGGATATTTTTCTCCACTTTAACATTTGATGTAAAGTTCTACTAAAATTATATACCTATCACCATCTGCTAATCAGCATTATTTGGCAGACAGTAGAGGTTATTGAATCTGTGCTATAAGGCACTTTTTCAGGAGTTCTGGAACATATTAAAAAGGGAAGAGAAGGTTCCAGAATTTAGAAATATAAATTTTAATTGGGCAGACACAGAACACAAAAATCACTAAAAAAACAATTTTATGCATCTCTGCATTGAGAAGTACAAATTACCTAGTAACTTGTTTCTTTGTAATATTTTTCTTTTCCACATTCACTTAAATTGTCCTCTTATAGAGGTAGTGGTCATCTCCACATTGTTCTGAAATTCACTTCTAGCCCCAGTAGGTAAAAAAGTAAATCAGTATTGCTCCTCAAGGCCCACTGCCAGCCTTTTTATCATGCACTTTTCTGAAGAGTCTCTAAAAATTCTTCTCAGCATCAAATAGGGATTTCATTACATGGTGATGTTTCTTAACCTAAAGAATTGATTGTATTTTTTAGGCTGTGTCTTGGGGACTCCCCATCTCTTTAAAAATTCCACTCACTTGTTCTGTGTGCTAGCTAGTGAAACTTAGCAGCCCCAGTCGGTTCATCAGTCACTTCCCCACCCACTAACGCTTCTGCACACCCCACCCAAAAAATGAGTCCTTCTACAGCATCTTTATTCATAACCAGTCTTCCCTCCTCACTTCTTCAAATTTTGCCCCAAGATTGGTAGCTTCACCCAGATGGTAAATGTGGTTGATTAAACCAACTAAGTAATTAATATTGATTATTTTTCTTCACTTTGAATGGGTGCTCAGCATCTTGTTAGAGGACTGTTTTACCTTGCTCCTGGGCATGCAAGTTTTGATTCGTAAAAGCACCCCGTTTTCTCTGCTTTGGAACTTCTGGTCTGTCTGCTTAGTTCCTTCCTACCTAATGTTGGTTGAAAGTATACAGAAGAATTCTAAGCTATAATACAATCATTCTTTTTAAAATAAAATTTTCTGAAAAAAGAAGTAGTGTGTCTAACCAGCACTAGGAAAGAGGTTCAAACATTCACATTCACTGCCTGTGTAAACAGGAATATAGCTGTCTCTCCCTAGTCATGTGACTTTCAGCAAGTCACCTAATCTCTTTAAATTTCATTTTCCTAATCAAAAAAATGGATATTAATACTTGTTCTGTCTTCTTAGACTGGTGGAAAATCAAATGAGAAAGTCATTGACCTTAAGTATAATAACAAATTAAACATATTCAAATTAAAATACAGTAGAATTTTAAATTAGTCCTCTGTAAATATTTTGAACATGCATGGTGACATATTAAGAAATGATGTTGGGACAGGAGTACATGAGGGCTCTCTTTATCTTAAGCCAGTTTTCTCCACCTTATTAATAAACAGGGTGTATTAGTTCAGGAGAACTTTCTTCAGCTTGGGATTATTTATATTTTACCAGCATTATTGAAATTCATACCATGCAGTTCACCAAGTTAAGCAATTCACATATTTCTTAGTATATTCACAGTTTTCTAATCATCACCACAATCAATTTTAGAACACTTTGATCAACCCCCAAAATTTCCAAACTCATTAATAGTCACACCCAATGTCACCCCCAGGTCCCCAGTCCTAGGCAACTGCTAATCTGCTTTCTGTCTCTATAGATGTGCCTATTCTGGGCGTTTCATATAAATAGAATCATACAATAAGTGGTCTTTTTTGACTGGCTTCTTTCACTTAGCATAATGTTTTCTATAGTCATTCATGTTATAGCCTATATCAGAACTTCATTCCTTTCTATGGCCAAGAAATATTTTCACTGTATGGATATATCAGTTTGTTTATCCATTCATCAGTTGATGGACATTTAAATTGTTTCTGTTTTTTTGCTTTTGTAAATAATGCTGCTATGAACATTTGTGTACAAGTTTATATGGGCATATGTTTTCATTTCTCTTGGGTATATAGCTGGGAGTGGCATTGCTGGATTAAACAGTAACTCTATGTTTAATATTTTGAGGAGCTGGAAACTTTGGAATATTGGAAACATTGTTTTGCAAAGCAGTATCACTTTTACATCTTCACCAGCAATGTATGAGAGTATAAATTTCTCCACATCCTCATAACACTTGTTATTATCTATGTCTTTCTGGTTATAGCATTTGAAGTAGGGTCTCCTTGTGGCTTTAATTTGTTTTCCTCTAAGAACTAATGATATTGGCATCCTTTCCTGTGCTTGTTGGCCATTTCTATATCTTATTTGGAGAAATGTCTGTTGAAATGTTTGCTTATTTTTCAATTGGGTTACTTTTTATTGTTGACTTAAAGGAATTCCTTATATATTCTTGGTACAAGTCCTTTATCAAGTATATGATTTACAAACATTTTCTCCCATTCTTTGGTTATCTTTTTACTTTTTGGTATTCTTTGAAGCACAAAAGGAAATGAAGTCCAGTTTACCTATTTTTTCTTCTGTTGTTTGTGCTTTTTGTGTCACATCTAAGAAACCGTTGCCTAATCCAGAGTCGCAAAGATTTACTCTTGTTTTCTTCTAAGAACTCCATAGTTGGAGCTGTTACATTTGTCATAGCTCTGTGGTTCCTTTTGAGTTAATTTTTATATGATTCATTGTGGGCCATTGTCATTCTTTTGCATGTGGATACCTCTTGCCCCTCCACAACTTGTTGAAAAAACTATTCTTTACCTTCACGAATTGGCTTGGCACCATGTCAAAAATTAGTAAATGTGAAGGTTTATTTCTGAACTCCGTCAATTCCATTGAATTATACATTTATCCTCATGCTAGAACCACACTGTCTTAATTATAGTGCTATAGTATGTCTTGAAATCAGGAAGTGTGAGTCTCCAACTTTCTTCTTTTCAAGATTGTTTGGTAGTTCTGGGTCCCTTGTATTTCCATGTGAGTTTTAGGACTGACTTGTCAGTCTCTGCAAAAGAACCAGCTAGGATTTTGGTAAGGATTGCTTTCAATGTATAGATCAATTGTGAGGGATAGTTTCATCTTAACAGTATTATCTTCCAATCTATGAACATGGATGTCTTTCCATTTATTTAGGCCATATTTAATTTCATTGAAAAATGTTTTGAAATGTTCAGAGTATGAGTTTTATGCTTTATTAAATTTATTACTAATTATTTTCTTTTTGATGCTTTGTGAATAGGATTGTTTTCTTAACTTCATTTTCAGATTTATTGATAGTGTATATAGATACACAGTTTGAATTGTAATATTACCCTGAAATTTTGTTGAACTTGTTTATTAGTTCTGATAGTTTTTTTAGTAGATTCTTTAGAATTTTTTTATATAAGATCATGTCTTCTGCAGCTAGAAATAGTTTTACTTAGTCCTTTCTGATATGGGTGCCTTGTATTTCTTTTTCTTGCCTGACTGCCTTTCCTAAAATCTCTAGTACAATGTTGAATCAAAGTGGTAAGAGTGGACATCATTGTCTTACTCCTGGTCTTAGGGGAAAGCATTCAGTCGTTCACTATTAAGTATTATGTTAGCTATGGGTTTTCATAAATGCCATTTATCAAGTTTAGGAAGTTCCCCTTCTGTTCCTGGTTTATTGAACATTTTTCTCATGAAAGGGTATTGGATTCTGTTGAATGCTTTTTCTGTGTCTGTTGAAATGGTTTTGTGGTTTTTGTCCTTTATTCTATTAACATGCCATATTACATCAGTTGATTTGGGGATGTTAAACCAACTTTGCATTCTTGGAATAAATCCCACTTGGTCATGGTATATAATCTTTTTTACATGTTGCTGGATTCAGTTTACTAGTATTTTTTTTTTGAGGATTTTTCTATCTATATTCATGAGAGATGTTGACCTATAATTTTCTTTTTCTTGTGATATCTTTGTCTGGTGGGAGTTCTTTCAAGTCAACCAAAACTAGAGATAAGGAGTGACTGCAAACAGTGTGTTTCTAGGTAGAAAAAAAAAATTTTTTTTAAATCATTGTATCATTATTAGAGTTCTAAATTCAGGGCTCTTGAGTCTAGCAAAACATAACCTTGAAACACAGAGGAAGAGTACACTGTTTTAATTGAAGAACTACTGGTTTTGCTTCTGTCATTTGCTAAATGTGTTACTTTGAGCAAATTTCCTAGGGTTTTTCTCACTTCTAATTCAGGACATCTATAACTAGACCTTTGTTATTGGGATTAAGTAAAGTACTATATATGTAGAAAACATTTTAAGGCCAAGCTGTTAAAATGATAGGTTATTAAGCCAGTAGAAACAGAAAAGAATTTAGGAGAGAATGCTAGACTAATAGGAGAACATCACCTCCAAAAATAGGCCTAAATAAATTTTGGGGCAGTCAAAACACAACCTAATGTGGAGGTAGGCTCATTTATTTTAAGTAAGGATGATTTAACAAGACAAATGTAATCTCTTTAAAGCATGTTATCAGATATGTGAATTTCATGATCAAATGGTTACCTTTTCTGGGAAATCAGTGTAAACCAGTGTAGATTTTGCTAAGGGGAATTTCAGTTTTGAAGGGCAGAGAGGAGGATGATGTATTTTGTTTTATTTTACTTTACATTGCTTTATTGCTTCTGTTATTTTAAAAAAAGATGCCAAATTTAGTAAATTGCCGTCAAATTTTAACCTCCCGCTACCAGACAGAATGTTTCTAGAGGCTGTCTGAAAAACATAAAAGGACACCACTCAGAAATGACTTTGAATATGCCTCGTTTGTTTCAACTCCTTTCAGAAACAAAGCCAGCCTGTGTGTTCAACAATGTGGAATATCATGATGGAGATATGTTTCGAATGGACAACTGTCGGTTCTGTCGATGCCAAGGGGGTGTTTCCATCTGCTTCACTGCCCAGTGCGGTGAGTTGAACTGCGAGAGGTACTATGTGCCCGAAGGGGAGTGCTGCCCGGTGTGTGAAGGTAAGAAAAGGAGCTAATTCAAGATTAATAAGAATGTACATGGTTCAGAATTTTAATATCAAAATTGACCTAATTCAGTGTCGTCCAAAAATAGAAAAATATTGTAAAAGTTCCCTTTTTATCACATCGTTGTCTACCTTTAAGGACTTAGATAATGCCAGGTGACTGTGTGAAGATACTTCCTCATATGCCCTGGGTGGCCTCATAGACAGTGGCCCCCTTCTTCCACAGGTCAGCGTGAGATATCCTGGAAGTTCTGTCTGTTCCTCCCCTGCAGTTCTCACAGTTCCTTAGCAAGGCCCAGGGACATTACTCTTCACCCTGACATTAGAATTCACCCCCTTCACTCCTCAGATTGCTCAGCTAGGACAGACCAACCCTAGTCACTGACAAACTCAGCCAGTCAGCTCAGAGAGGAACTCACCCTGTTGTTCCCCCACCTTTGAAAATGTGTGGTGGTGACACCAGCTCAGGTCACAGCCGAGTTCAGGTGTGGCTCTTGGCAGAGCTTCTCATGAGCCTGCTTTCTCTAAATCCCTCTCTTCCCTCCAGGAAGTTTTAGTTCCGTGTTCCTTCAATAGACCCTCCCCTCCATCTCTGACACTCATAAATAATAAGCATTTCAGAATGATGACTCTGAATGTCATCCACTACAACCCACACATTTTAAGGATTAGGAAGCAAGTTCAGAAAAGTAGTCACCTGAGTCTATAGTGAAGCCAGGAATGACACTTCCAGGCCTGACTGCGTCTCAGATCTGCCCACATCACACTGTTTCCCCGGAAAGGAAGGTTGTGTGAGACTTCATGTCCTGACTGGGTCACAGACGTTGAGTCTAGAATCAGACATGTCAGTCATGAAGTTCACTCTGCCCTTATGTCTGCACGTGTAACAGGAAGACAAATGTTTTGCTATATTCAATACCTTTCTCTCTTTTCCTAAAATCCTTTTCTTTTCAATGTTTGAACTGCATTTGCCACATAATACTAAAGATCTGAAAATGTTTAAAGTGTACAAACTACATTCCTAACATGGAACAATTATTAATAACGGCGAAGTCCATTTCCCTGTTAGAAATTATTTTAGCCAACATAGGAGAAAGATGTTTATTGAGGACTTTTTAAAAACTACATCAGATTTCTCACCTTCCCTATTGATTTGTTCCCTAGCTGTCCCCAGTTTGTGACTGTCTCTAAGACTATTTAGTGGTTGCTGTTGTAAAAACATAGGTGTGAACCTCTATGTAATAATCATAGTGAGTTGTCTGGGCACCAGTCCCGTTGTGTCTCACTTCCTGGAATTCAGATCCAGGCTCAAAAGTAGGAATGAAGTATGCAGTGTATTATTTTTTATTAAGAAGTTTATAGTCTTATATAGCCCAAGTATGTTGGCCACTTCCATCTCTGACAGATTGCCTTTCTAAAACTGTGACTGCATTATTTTAAATTTTGGCTTTCTGACTTTCTAATAATGCCCTGTTACCTGTTTAGAATAAAGAGAACAAAATACAAAACTGCCTGTGCTTTCCTCCCAGCCCAAAAGCACTGGCTTACACAGGCCAGATTCTATGTGTCTGAAAAAGAAAATAGAGTGATTTATCAAGTTACACTCATTATAATGCTATTTGGGGACTTTGTATGCAGTATTTATGTCCTGGTCAATAACCCCAGAAGACTTTTTTTTTTTACAGTAGCCTTGGATACTTTTGTCCCTCAGCCTCAGCTGCTGTTTGGCTGTCCAGGTCATAGGGAAAAAAAATAGCCTAGGTTCACAGGCTTCCTTCCAGGGCACAAACAGTGACCCACAGTGTGTTCATGAACATGGCAGTGGCAGGGCCTGCTGTACCCCTCGGTGTTGTCCACATTATCCTCCAGGCAGTATGAGATAGAGTTCATTTAGTCCTAGAAGTAACAGTATCACTCTGAGTTAGATGGGGACCCAATTCTTTCCACTTTACAGTTGGTGAAATTGAGGTGCAATAAATGCTTAAATTGACATCTCAGAAGACACTGTCAGAGCCTATAATGGAGCTGCATTTTCTAATTACAAAACCCACTGCTCTATCCACAAAGTGTTGCAACTTATGAAGTGATAACACCTGCACGTTGGTTTTTATGCCACAGATCCCCTGCCCTGTCTGCAACGTCATAATGGGTGGACATAAATTCAGTATGACAACTGCTTTTGCACTTCCCCCTAGAGGCACCTGAGCGTCTGCTGATTATAGCTGGAAAAGAGCTGCTGACAACTAGAACCTGCCTGGAAATAAATGTCTCTAGGTGCAGGCAGAGATAAGATTTAGAATGCCCTCAGTCTTAACTCTGAGCTCACGTTTTCATTCAGATCCTGTGTATCCTTTTAATAATCCCGCTGGCTGCTATGCCAATGGGCAGATCCGCGCCCACGGAGACCGGTGGCGAGAAGACGACTGCACATTCTGCCAGTGCATCAATGGAGAACCCCACTGCGTCGCGACAGCCTGCGGACAGAGCTGCATGAACCCTGTGAAAGTGCCTGGGGAGTGTTGCCCCGTGTGTGAAGGTAAACCTTGTAGATTCTCATGAGTCCCTGGAGAATGTCTCCTCTTGGATAAGCTTCTACCAGTATGTTCTTGTTTGTATTTTATTTCCTCAGGCATAATGTCTGCTTCTTGCTGTTACCAGTTGCAGGTGAAATTATTATACTGCCAGAACTAATCATTTGGGGGAAATGTTGCAAATTTACAATGAGAACAGTGTGGTCCTTATTTTACCACTGCCAATATCCTTATTTCAATACTTCAAGGTGTAAGAATATATACATTTTAATTCATCTCTAAGCCTAATTAACATCCAAAGGTCAATACAATGAAATAAAATTGGAAATAGGCTCAAGCATGGCATATTCGGCTTGTAATGCTTCCATAAGCCCAAGAGTACTGGCAGCTTGAAGAAAAGCCTGCAGCCATCAGAAGCAGTTTTTACTGCCTGGTGCCCTGACTCCGAGCACCTGTTTTACCTCTAATACCATGATGGCTGTGGCTTTCCAGTTCCATTGACATCTTCACTTATGTCTTGGTCACGTACATTAACTATGGCACTTCCTGTTCAGTGGGGAGGAACCGGAGACATTCTGGACTAGTCTTTTTGTACCAACCCCAATTCCAGTCCATTTCCCCCATCCCGGGAAGATTCTTGGCACACTTAAGTCTGTCTTAGTCCTCTGTTCATGTCTGTTAGAACAGACAAGAGACTGAATATTTATACTGACAGATCCAGTAGAGAGTTTCCATCATTAAGAAGCATGTTTGCAAAGTAAAATGAACTAAAGCATCAAAAATTAATCCATGTTGAAGATGTATCCTTCCATCTTTTTAAAACCGCTATTAAGGAACTGACAGGTCTTTTCAGAAATTCAGTGAAGTCGACTAAGTCCTCTATCAAGAAGTCTTTGGCTTCTACCTAAATTTTAAGAGACTTAAGACTTCAGAGTTTGCCTGATTAACTTCATTAACCTCTGAGGGGTTAGAATTATTAAAGACCTTTAAAGTCATACAAATATTTAAAGCTGGAGGACTCTAGTGCTGTTGACATCACCAGTTCACTCACCATTACTCTACTCCAGAGTAGCTGCCACACTCCAGAGCTTTATAGTTTCCAGATGATCACTTTTGTTAGAAATTACCCACCCCACCCCCTCACTCATATACTCCTCCCATCCCCTAAAGGCAACATTTCAGCGCTAGAAAAAAGAGTGTACCAAAAAGTGTATGATAATGTGCAGCCTGCTGTAGAGAAAGGATGTCTTCTGAAGCAGATAGAGATAGGAATATCTCCCCCAAAATTAGGGATTGTCTATTATCCACTTGAAATATTTAAGTACATGTATGTGCATGATACTTTAAGAAAAGTTAAAAGCATAAACATATAATTCAGTAAACACTAACCCTTTAATTTCACAAATCTTGAATCATAATTGAAAAATAGACTAAAAAAAAATTGTAAAAAAAAAAAATAGGGCCTTTTCTCTGAAAGTAAAGGAAGGGAAGCATGTCCATCCTTCGTAGTGAATGGAAAAGGGAAGCAGTTGGTAAACAGAAATATATGTACATGTGAAACTGACCTATGTATTTATTTGCATCATGTAGATGATTGGATAGGGAACAAATGTTGGTCTGATCCCTTTGAGGCTGGTCTCTGCAGTAACCCTGTAGAGTTTAATCCTGAACTGTTTGAGAAAAGAATGACAGTTTGGGTCAGCCATTAATGCAAAAAATTTTATTAAGAACCTACAGTAGTCCAAATACAGCATTGGACACAAAGATAAATAAGAGACAGCTCTTATTTAAATATCAAAGAAAATATTTAAGCTGTTTTAAATTAAACCAAGAAAAAAGGAATGTCCATATTCAGGTACTGTGGGGTAAGTGCTTTATATTTGTACCTGATTTCATTTAACCCTTCCACCAACGCTGTGCTGAAGATAAATCAAGGTTTAGCAAGATTGAGGTGTTTTCCCCCAAGGTCAGTTGCCATTATGTGGCTGAGATGGGATAAACAGGTTGGTCAAATTCAGCTACATTTTTGTTTGATTCCAGAGCTCCCAAATGTTATCTCAGTTTACTCATGCCCCTATGTCTAGTTCCCCTGTTAATTTATCTTAATCTCTGGCTTTTGACCTTGTATCTGGGAGGGACAGACGTGCGGTGGCTGGGGAGGAAATCATCTGTAGTTTCAGAGCCTCTTCAGGTGTTTCTGATGTGCTCTCCTACCTACCCTCTCCCCCCAGTTTGAGGACCTTGAGGAAGGTGCCTGGAGACACATGTTGGATTTCCTTCTCAAGGCTTGTGTCCAGGCTGCCTCTCTCCCTCCCAGAACTTGGCATCTTTATTTCAAGCTCTGTGCTGCTTCTGGTCTGCGTTCCTCTGTGCCTCCTTCACCACACTTACCTCTCTGCATCGAGCCTTCAGAAAATTCCATTTTCTAGTTCTCAAAGAACTAGTGTATCTTGTATTTCTTGTCTATGTTTTTACCTTAATTAAGCAGTGAGTTGCCTATAAGATTGTGTTCACTGTGCAATAACTCTCTCATTTTAAGATGCAGTAGGAGGACAGAAAGATTCTTTTGGTATGGGATCAAAAAAGAGAATGATACTAAAAGGCTATTTTTTAGTAATAATGAACTTATAAAATAATATAAGGAAAATGAAACTTACTGCTTAGTTTATAGGATCCAAAGAAGTCTCTGGAACTATTTGAAAATATTTTTCTCAGCAGTTACTCAGTAGCATATTTGAATGAAATTTCAAGTGATTCTGAAATATCAGAAGAATTAGATAAAATAAGAAAGAAGCAAGGTGTTAATGTGTAATAAACAATCAGAATTATTTGGAGAAAAACAGAAACGCTGGTATTTATGCAGTTTATACACAATAAATTCCTCTGTGCACAATTGCATAACAAAAGTTGGCCCTCACCCTGTTAGCTACAAGTCCCAAGATACATAATCAGAGCCTGAAATTAGATGAAAGGGCCCCACACAAGGATTGTGGTTTTAGATTTTTTCCTAAATAAATTACTGCATCACCAAATATGGGGTGTTAGGACCTGCAGGGAGAAGAACCTTGTGATTGTTGGTGTTACTATCCATACTTACCTTCCAAGTGACAACATCCTGTGCTTGGTTACTCCTGGAGGACTGCAGGTGTGAACCTGGGGCCCTTAAAGACTAGGCTGTTACTTGACAGGCTAACTTCATTCACAAGTACCTAAGTGCTTTTTAAATTGGCACTTAAGTACTCTCATGATTAAGTCTTACCAAGTTATTGTCAACACCCAATTCAGGTATACAGATAAGCCTTCCTGGTCTCTAAGTCTGTAAGTGATTGTATTCTTATGTTCTGCTTTGCTGGCTTTTCTCTACATTGCCTCTTGTTCCTCAGTTGCATTATTTTTATTGTCTGGCCCTTGTAAAGAGCTAGGCTGGAGGTGCATGCAATAGCATATAAACTTTGCATTTTAAGTGTACATATGGAAGATAGGTCCTTATCTCCTTAAAAATGAAAAACGGAAAAGAGGTGCGGCAAGGTTAGGTCTTCCTCAGCATCTAGCAGCACCATTTGCATCATCTTACAGCCCTTGATGACAGTAGCTGACATTTCTCACACATGACTGTGAGTCAGGCTTACCTGCTTTAAGAGCATCAGCTCATTTGGTCCTCACAACTTCCCTCTTGCAGGTACTATCATCCCAGTCTACCCTCATAGAACCCAAAGTTCAGAGTTCATGTGACTTGCCCAAGGTCATACAGATCCACAGTGGCGGAGTAGTGTGTCCCCAGAGCCTGGCTCAGAGCCCAGCAGGTGTACTGCCTCTGAGACCAGCAGTACACTGGCCAGTAGCCTGGAAGAGGCTGCATCCAGTGAACTAGGATTTACCGTATTCTTTTAAACCCCTGAGGTAGCACCTGACACGTAAGTAGGTGCTCAAAAGTTGTTAATGAATAACTGATGAGTGAGTGAGTTGGGGAGGGAAGGACTGGAGCAGATCATGGCCAAACTCCTCTAGAGAGCTCCTTGTTAGCTGAGGAAGGCAGCAGACCCTGATGAATGAGGTTCCCTTAACCAGAGCTGCGAATGCTTGACCCCTGATTGGTTGAAGGAAGAATAGCGTGGGAATGATATTTGAAAATACACTTTGAGAACAGAAAGCAGGATGCTCTGTGAAGTGTGTGTGGCACATGTAGGCCCAGATGACTTCAGGTGAGTTGGGGTAGTGAGCTATATATTGACGGCTTGCCCTCCTGAGGGGCACTTTGCTCTTGACTCCCTCTCAGGGGCAGCCATGGGGACCTTCCAAGACTGGTTTGTAAACTGTGGTTTGTTCTCAGTTCAGCCCCTAAAGAACAGAATCACAAAGTTGAAGTGGGATTCCCCAGACCCTCCCCAGACTAATGCTCCCTATTACATTTAATATACTTCTTTTAAGACCTGCCTTGTGAGTGGATAGGTTATTTCAGCTAGAATTTTTTTAACATCACAATTAGGTATTGGGAATAATTGGCTAGTTTGTTTTCTAATAACATCAGGTATAAATGCTTCCTAAGATGATTCTTAATGTCAGAGGGACCCTAAGGACAGACAGAATGCCATTTTCCATTTAAAAAAAAAAAACAAATCTGTTTGTTTTATAATTAAAGGTAAGATAAGGTGTTGGGGAAGGAACTTATGGCTGCAAGATATACATGACATGACCACGATGACTGAGTAAGAAAAATGCAAGATATGTGAACAGGTGTGAGGCCAGCATTACACCTTATCTCATGCATCACTTGGCTCTGACACCTGATGTAAGAGATAAGGCTTTCATGCCACTTAGAAGCCTTGAGGTCAGGCCTGTCTGGTGTGCTGTCTCTTCTTGGGTTGGGGCTGGACCCCGCCCAGGGGGCCGCCGTGGCCTGGGTGTCCCCGAGGCCCCGTGCAGACAGTCTCCTGCTGGGAGTCCATGGTTTTCAGGACCTTGGGGAGTAAAGAGCCAATGCCAGAGTATCACTTTTCAAGAGCTAGGAACCACATAGGTGATATTCTACAAATGTGATATGAGTTATAAGAAAAACATATTTGCTCACTCATATGACCAAATATATATTTCCCAGGTACATTTGGTCTTCACAGTTCCTGAAAACACTGCAGAGTCTTAAAGGTGAAATGGTTGTTCTGCCATGTTAATGAGAGACTTTTGGACCCCACCCAAGGGCAGGGGCTGGAGGCTGAATCAGCCAATGGCCCATAACTTAAGTCATGACTATGCAATGAAGCCCTCACAAACTCCCCTCCCTCCGCCTCCCCTGACCCAGAAGAGCTTCTCTCTGCTCTGCTCTACCTGCTCTGCTGGATTGGGTCCTGCTTCTTGGTGGGAGAGGACTTCCATGCTCGGGAAACCAGGACGCCTCCATGTGCCACCGAGCCAGGCCCCAAGGTACACAAGGAGAGAAGCTCCTTTATTGGGGACCTTGCCCTGTGTCGCTCTCCATCTGGCTGTTAACTGGTATCCTTTACCAAACTGTTAAACATAAGTGTTTTCCTGAGTCCCATGAGCCACCCGAGTAAATCAATCAAACCTAAAGGGGAGGCCATGGGAACCTCCAATCTGAAGCCGGTAGGCCAGAAGCACAGGTAGCAGCCTGGGGCTTGCAACTGGCCTCATCTTAGGAGTTGGGGGTGGAGAGCAGTCCTCTAGGATGGAGCCCATAACCTGGGAATCTGGTGCTGTCTCCAGGCAGATAGCATCAGAGTTGAGTTGATTTCTCCAACACCCAGCTGGCATTCATGAATTGCTTGGTGTTATGTGTGGGAAGAGCCCCCTCACACATACTTAGACACACTGGAATTGGGTCCGGGAACTCGAATGATGTTACACTACTATTACTGCTGTGTATAATACTGTTACTGTTATATACATATGTAGGGAAAAAAGGACCGTTGCATTTGGTGTTGGATGAGTGGGATTCACAACCAAGTAACAATATTATGATCTGGGTTGCCAGTAAATAAATTCCATGCTGTGGTTGGGCAAATAGGTAATTTCCTTTCTACTATTTCTGTTTCTCTGAAACAAAAGTGAGTTCATTTCCCATCTCAGATAGGAAATCAAGGAGTTATGTGTACATTGTCCAAGATGGATAATGGGTTTATATATGAGGGTCCATCATATTATTCTATCTACTTCAGTACTTTTTAGATTTTTTCCACAATAAATAAGTGTTATTTACAAAGTTATTATCTGAAACTGAGCTGAATTTCAGGCAGCCCTAATAATTCTGCTAACCTGGACTTAACCAACTCTTAAGGTGGAAGGATAGAAGATTACCTGTACATGAATCCTTTCTAATTCAGTGTATTCAGGATGGAATGTGATTGAACCAGGCAGTCAGCTGTCTTTCTTCTGTTGCCTGGCCTTCTTGGATCCCTTACTTGGGGAATGTTGGTCCTACTTGGGACAGTGTAGAAGAAAGAGCATTAGGCATTTCTTGACCTATGTGGATTTAGTAAGCCGCTTCTTTAACAGTTCACCCAATAGATTGGCTGATGTCTGTGAGCTGTCTAATACACTATCCTCTTCATCAACCCAAATTTTATAGGAGCACTGTATTTCCCATAAATGCTGATGGTATAATTTGAATCAAGCCACCCTTCAAATGAACTATCTGCTGGGCTGCCAGAAAAGTCTGTACCAGGCACATATCTGGGTGGGAATTCCTTGAAACAAGAAAAAATGTTTCCAGCCCTGCCCATAACACTTCCTCACCAAACAGTATTTCAAATGATTAAGCTACTGCTTCTGTGGCAAGGAATCAAACATAGTTGGACCGATCCAAGAGGCAGTGAAGTCAAAGACACCAAGGGATCACATGATACTAACATTCTGGTGCATAACAGGAATCAAAACTCAGCTTATGGGTGGTATTGCTTCAGTGCCATATTCTATGCTATTATTAGTAGGCCAAGAATAATAAAATATTCGTAATACCTCAAAGACTGTTAGGCATGTTGTTTCATCCTTTAACTCTAAGTATCCTGGAAACTAGTTCCATAAATGGGAATTAAAATATAGCACAGCCTGGTTTTTTTTGCTTGTCCAAATAAGGTCATATGTTGGGTAACAAATGCATAGTAGATGACTGTGTTTACCTAGATAGGTCTTTAAGCATCAGAAATTTTTCATGGATGAATTTCATAGTAGTTTGATTTTCTCTGGTAATTTAAAATACCTTTAAGTCTTTCAAATAGTATTAGAATGTTACTCTTCAGAGCTGATTCTGAAACACGTGGTTAGAAAAACCTCCGCCTCTGATTTTACTGCGTTTAGTTGTCCCAGCTGTTAAGTATTTCCTTGTTGAAGTGGCCTGCAAGGGGCAGGTTCTTTATTTCCCCTGCTGTCCACTTCCCATACCTAAGAGGGCATTATTGCTGGGAGTCTCATACTTTTCCTACTAAGATAATAATTGAATCTAATAGTTCAGACTTGGGCCTGCTAATTTTCATCTAATCAACAGAGGCAGGAAAACAGTCTGGAATGCCAACTATGTGAATGAAAAAATATTTAGTCATTCTTGAAATGATAGGAATGTTTTTCCAACAAGCTTAAATAAACACAATCTCTACTGAGACTGTGTTAAACTTTTTTTGGATAAGAGACAACTCTTAGGCAACCAAACAGAAGTTAATGAAGGTTATTAAGAGACATGCCCTTCAGAAAGGCTTACAGACTTGAAGAAGAAAGATTCCATTTTCTTTATGGGACAGCCATTGGCCAGAAGTAGCAGAATTGATTTCCCTTTAGCTTTTTTCACCTTAATAGAATTTAACATTTTAACTACTAATCACGTTTCCTAGCTTTCAAGAAAGCTTTACTTAAATATGCTTATGTAGACCCTCTCATTTTAAAAGCTTCCTCTTATCTCCTTCCATTATTTGCCTCAGTTCTAAGGATTAGTCTCAACACACCTGTTTTTAAAGAACCTGCCAGAATATTTCCTATAAAGCTTGTTTGTTTATTCCCACCAATACAAGACCAAGTATAAAGTAATGAAATTATTTCTAAACATACCAAGATTTACAAATCCAAGGGAGGTTTTTTCCTTTCAAAATAGTTATAGGGAGAACTGTATAGTTATTGCAGAAATACAATCATCCAGGATATTTTTGGTACTTCTCCATTGACACTGCTGTCAGACTCGAATCAGATCCTTTTGAATATCCATAGCTTTGTAAACCCCTGACTTTAAAGGTTTATCAGACAATAAGAAATAGTCAGTCATACCCATCTAAATCTAGCAAAGAAGGTGAATGTTCTAGCTGGGTTAAACTGTTCAGGGGAAGCAAAAAGTAACAGTAAAATAAGACATTTTGTCTTCTATGATATAGTGAGAGCAACTCTGAAGAAAAGTTTCAAATAGAATTTTAACATGAATAGCATTTTATTTTTAGCACAGGTGCATAGCCTCTAAAAACGAGTGCTTTTAGCAATAACACTTATTATAAGTATAATTCCTGGTGTGTTTATTTTTTTTAAAAATCAATTCACTTACTACATAGTGTTTTTATAACTTTTTGGGGCTACAGGCATATATTTAAATGGTCATATATTTTTGGGAAAGTGCAGGAGCTTTTTTCAAACATACTTTCAAAAAGTACTGTCTCTATAAAAAAAGAAATAACTTTTAAAAGAGGCGTTGATTCTATATAATTCATTTTTAATGTTTCAGGTGTCTAGCTCCACTTTTAATTGTACCATTTTAAACTATTTCATTGCATCGTCTTAATTTATCTTATAAGAACAATATAATTTCACATTGTTTAATACATAGATTAACTTTAGAGGGTGAGCTGTAGAGATAGTACATAACCCAGCAAATTGTTTTAAAAGGCCCTGTTAGAAGTATTTTCTTTGCTGTGTCAATCTGATTGTTGAAGATAAATGTCCCTCAAGTATATAAAATGTCTGCTTCAATATTATCTAAAATAACAGGACAGACTGAAAAAGTAGAAATGTTTACTAAAAACATCTCTTGATCATTTCTGGGTCTCCCATCACAGGTGGTTGCTGAGGGTGGCAGGAGCTGGGTCATAACCGCATCCTCCTCTCAGTTTGTGACTCCCAAGTGCACACCGTATCCATGAGCATGCAGAACAGGAAATCTGTTAACCGGGGGACCCAGCAGTGCCACATTTTGGTCTAAGGGTCATACCGTCAGTTTGATCTAAATTTGATATGGGATGAGTAATAAGAAGAGTTAGTACTTTTCTGATATTCGTCAGAAATACAAGGGGATGGTGATGCATAGTGATCTACACATTTTATATTTTGATATGCATTATTAGCAGTTTGAGCAAATATTTATTTACCATGTATGTCTGCAGGATACCTGCTTACAAATCAAGTGAATTTGTTATTTTCACATCAGAGAGATTAGCTGGATTTATCATGTTTGTTGGAAACGGAGCCCAGTTCAGGGTTCCAGACTGTTGGAGACCACAGAATTTAATACTAGCCTCCAATCAAAACTAAGATTCAGTTCAAGGCTCTGGCTCTTATTTTGCAGCATCATTGAGAAACAGAACTAAAAATGCCCAGGGAAATTCTAAGGCCAATGAGACTTGGTTGTCGGGGACCCTGAGAGTCATATTTGGGCTGGGTTTGGTTTTTCACCTTAGCTGCTGGAGCAAACTGAGAGTTGAGTCTATAAGCCAAGTCCCCTCCCAGGCAGGGCTTCACAGCACATACTCTATGTGCTGACCTCATGCCTGGCTGCAGAGTATTCTTTTCTACTTAAAATTTGCCCGTGGTCCTCATTTCCTTTAAAAAGTATACATGCATGATACAATTTGAGGCTTCCTTGCATTTGCTTAGGAATCAAATGGGGCATACTTAATGCTTTTCTACACATTCAGTGCCTATCTTTTGACCATGCCTGTACCTTGCAGTATAGTCCTGCCACCCTCCATTCTGGCATCAGTAGGAGACATAAGATGTTGTTCTTTTTTACCTTAGTTGGAAAGCTTGTTGCCCTACATATTGGCTCACTTTTTAAGACAATTCAGGGAGTCTCTGTTTTATCAGTGAAGCTAAAATCTGTCAGAAGTAATAAACTATCATTTTGAGATGTCCTCAGGCCTTGCATATGGAGAAGGATTAGCAAGCTCAGAACTTTTCAAGACCACGAATATCTCATGATTTCTAGGAACCAACTTTTTAAAAGAGTCCATGGAGATTTTAGGCCAGGTGAACTCAGTATGGATGCGCCACAGTCCTGTGGCAGAGGCACCGAGGACATTATCATTCGAGTAAAGTGTCCGCATTTAATTGTTACGAAGGTACTGGTTAAGCGATCTCTTTTCACTGACATGAGCTTCAGATCACTGACACACTGAAACTAAGATTGACTGTTCAAAGACAGCTTTTAGAGACGTCGACCCGTATGTCCTCTGTCAACTTGAAGTGGTAGAAGTCCCAGCAAAGCCACCAACATAGAACAGATTCTGCTGTGATGAGTTTGCCTTATTCCCGAACATCCAGTGAGGCGCCCATCGTGAGAGAGGAAGAATGGGGTCAGCCAGGCTCACAGAATCATTGTTGATCACACTGGATAAGCCAATTGTGAAGGGATTTCTGTTCTCTTCGGGATACCACGAACCCAGTCAGAATGAGAAACAATGATACCAGACTGCTACTCAGCAAATGTGAAAGGCACCAGTGGCTGGTCACTAACATGCTCCAAAGCTTACCAGACCATAGGAAAGGACATCGGGAACCCATCCACATCCCAGATGCTTTTTATGTTGTCAGTGGAGAGAGAAAATGATGCTTAAGTTAGAATAGACAGGGTTCAGACCAAACCAGTTGTCATACCATTTATCAGCTGAACATTTGAGACCTGCAAAAGGACACATAATTCATTTCCTCGGCTATCATCCGAGACCAGTTCTAGCTCTAGCAGGCAGGATAGTCATTCCAACAATAGCCACAAGTAACGTTTGTGGAGTCCTTGGAGTTGATAGGAGAGTGCTCTCTTTCCGGTCTGCTTTGAGCCCTGTGGTGATACCCAGGCAGAGATAGTGGGCGCTCCTGTTCTGTAAAGCCCAGGGTTGTTCCGCACCACGTGCAAGATAATGAGAGAAGATGGAGGGACTCAAGCTACGTCTTCTGACCCCAAGTCCATGCCCTTGGCATTGCTTCTCTTTAGACACCACCCCTCCACCCCCCCCATAGGAACAAAAAGGAGAGGACAGTAAGACAGTTAATATGAAAGAACTTAATCATCATGACCCAGATCCAAAAAGCCACTCTTGCTCCTGGCTCTGTCTCCTTGCCGAGACCCAGTTTCTGTTATTCTGACCTTTTATGGCCCAGCCTTTGATCCGGGTTCTTTTCCTGAGTCTGCCTGGTATTTTGACCTTGTTGTTTGACCTCCAGGAAAGCCAGCTTCCCCTTCCCCGTCCTGTTACCCTACCTAGGGGTAAAGCGCCACCCAAGAGCACTTCGCTGCCTCCGCTGTGTCATCCTCACACTTACCCTCTGCCCAGGCCCATTCATATCCAGGCCCTGGGCCCTGACCAGTGACACTCACATCCCCACTGAGTAACATGAGTGGGCTGCTCAGCCCCCCTCGGTGTGCTGGGCGCTGAGATAACATCACCAACACTTGTGCATTCTGGTCCTGACACTTGCCTTTTCTCCCTCTGATTTTTGCCCGTCTTTTCTTCATCATGAGGTAAACTTGCCCAGCAGTTGGCAAAAGTGCCCGTCCTTCCTCCACTACAAGCTGAGCTGCTGAACTGAATGACTACCCAGCTATTTTCAAGACTGTTTCAATAACACTTTATTTGTTTAGCACCATCAAGGAATGAGGTAGTTCCAGAAGTGAATTCTCCAGATAATTGAAATTTGGGGTGTCAGATTTTATGTTAAGAGTTTGGAAGGGAGGCCTCCAGTGCTTTGTGTACTTCCGGGCCCTCTCAAACCAGAAATACAGATCATAATTCAACCCATTTTAGGCCACTGAGTATTGTCACTTACTGTCTCATTTTGGACTGCTTGAGTTGAGGGATTTTTTACTCTGTTTTCACTTTTATTAATGTCTCTGGTTCACAGCAGCCTTCTGATCTAGCTTGCTGTGTCAGGGAGCTCATTTATTGAGTGCATACCATGTGTATGGAACTACAGCAGTGATGAGAAGCCTGAGGAACTTACTGTCCTATCCTCCAGAAGTTTGGAAATTAATGACTCAGCCTCTTAGGGGCAGTATTTAATGGGGGGGGTCTTCTTTGTCAAAAAGCATGCCCAACTATAGGTGCTTAGTGTCTTATTTCTTCTTTGTTCATTCATTGATCACTACTGTTGACCAAGTACTATATTAGGTACTGAGGTTGTAAGCCATGAATAAACCATTGTACCTAATGTGAGGACCCTTCCTCCCTGGTGTGCAGCCATTTCCCAGAGATTTGAGTTGAGATAACGAAATTCTGACCATCTTACACCCCCCAAGTTGAATATAGCTATGAAAATGTGCATGAACACACACAATACACATGTACTTACAAATGTGGCATATTTCCAGCTAAAGGCTACCAAGATATATTTTCTATGAAAACAAATAATGAAAATAATATAAGAATAAAATATAGGACAAGTATAAAAGGTCCAGACTATTCTTGGAATCCATTCATTTTGTGAGCTCTCTCTCAAGCTGAATTCCTATGAAAAGATATCCAACTTTATGTAAATTTTTTTGAATTTGTCTTTTGTCATCTTTTAATAGTAATCTTAGAATCATAGTACTGTCTTTTCCTATTTAATATGAGATTGGTAAAGGGAGAAAAATATGCCCAACAGCCAAATTCCTTGGAAAAAGCATACAAAGTTAATAAATAGGTCTAAAGTAAATAATACAGTTGCTTCTCTGTCTGATCATAAAATAGTACAAATCTTGGGAACATTCTCACACCATTCATTTTAAAATAAAGCTCTGAGATAAGTACTTCAGAAATTACGAAGATGTAGGTGTTGTTATGAGAAATATATACAAAGGCAAAAAGGATAAGTAAGTGTGTAGTGGCTGAAAGAATTTGAAAACTCCAACTGTAGATTTTTTTCCATGACTTAATGAGACTTTCTTAAATACACTACCCCATGGAAATTCCCACTTCCAGATAAGGGAATTTTTGTATCTTCAATTTTTTTTTTCTTATTGTCTACCTAACAGAGTTTTCCCTCTAGCTTCATTTGGGAAAATTTTTCATCTCTTTAATACTTCTCTTCCCAGGCTCCAATTACGTGACAATTTGGTGATTTATTTGAATGGTTTTCTGACTAGTTATGTCACATTTGAAAGGCAACTGTGGTAACAGAATGACATATGAAGACACAGTGAAACAGATAAGCTATCTCTTTTGGTTCTGTCTTGTTCGACTTTATCTCCAGTTTTATGCCCCTGTATAGGCTACCAGTAACTGGCGGGCTGTAAGAGGCCTGATATATTTAGCCATTTAAAGTTAGTGAAGCTTTGGAATTTTCCCACTCATCAGGTACTCACATGGCTCAACCAGGTGCAGCCACAAAAATTAAAAAAAAAATTCTTAAGGAAGAGAGTGCCCGAATTTCGTCTGAAAAGAGAACATAATTGTTTATCTTTGTCTTTCACAAAGAAATAAGTGGGCTTGTGAAATTACAGAGAAGAGCCATATAAACTATGCAAGCCATTACAAAAGTCCAAATAAGAAGTAATAAGAGAAGTAAGAGACAGGAATAAGTTTCGTACCTTTTTACTTCTACTTGAAGTTTTTTAAACTCTTAAAAGAAATGTAAGCACCTGCCTTAAAAAATAATTTTTCTCGAAATTTGCCTATGGTGACGTTTTTCCAGACTTTTCTTAGTGTGCACATGCACTAGTAAGCAGTAGGAATCAACGGTTGGGTTCTGGTAGACAGCCGCTTCCCGCAGCCACGCCCTCCAGGCCTGCCTCGCACCCAGATGACGAGCGGCATGGTGAGGCAGCACTCCTGGAGATGGTTGGAGCCAGAGCTATTTACCCTCCCGACAGGCAGTGCTGCAGACAGACCCGGGAGGCATGGAGGCTCTCTATGCCTAACACAAGTGTACTTTTCCAGATCAACCCACCCATACTAAAATAGCTACTAATTAGCTGTCAGCCTTCCCAAGGTGGCTAATCGGAAAGAGTGCTTCACACATTTCTCAATGGAGATAATTAGTATTATATGCAAGAGATAAACACCGCATAGTAAGCAAGGTAATGAGAAGAACCTTGTATGCATTAATTCAAAACCAGAAGTTCAATGAAGTAATAGACACCAAGTTAAAAACATCTATTAACATTTTCATTTAAGCTACATCTACCTGAAATATAAAAACCAGTGATTATATGAATTAGTCCTCTAGTTGTCTACAGATCAGTCTATTACAAATCAGAAGCAAATTAACTTAATTATTACAAATTATAAAATTACTCAGAGTCAAAATACATTCCTTTTTGTTTGGTTGTCATCCCAAACATGTTAAGCTATCCCATATGATGATAGGACTGATAATAACACTTTAAGTCAACATCTTTTTTAAAGGTTAAATTTGAGTTTCAACTTATTCCCTTTCTTCATTTTGGAGAATTTTCCGTAAAATAAAATAACTAAAAGCAACAAAGTAGAGGGCTCTGGTTTGTTTAACACATTTATAGCCCCTGAAAAATCAAATATTTTATGGCTAGTGCTAAGGCCTTGGTGTTAGAATAATGATTTTTATTTTCATTTTGTAGTCTTGACCAAATTAATTGTGATCACCGTGCCTTAATAGCCCCAGTGAGTAGTTATAATCGGTCCCAGGAAATCCCCGGACATCAGTATAAAACATTGGTGGTGTTCTTCAGGAACTCAGTGTCTAAGGCTCTCTGAAAAATAGGAATGTTTTTCTGGAAACAGTTTTTTGATAAGGTGTTTGTGGGGCTTCCTAGAATATGAAAGAAATATTCATTCCTAAACTTCAAATAAATGTAAAATAAAGAACCAATATATATTTATGTTATTGCATGTTATAATAGATTTCCTTCCAGATTTTTGTTCCCTGAGATTTGAGATAAGAATTGGTGGCTGATCATCTGCACTCCTGACACGAGCCCAAGGGTTCTTACACAAATAGGTCTTCTGGACAGTGTGAGGTGCTGAGAGAATCTTTCAAGATCATTCAGGAAAACAACAGATTGAGGAGAGTAGGGATTCCCACTCAAATGCCGGGTAGAAAACAGAACTGGATGTAGACATAACAAACACCCATTTTTGTTCTTTATTGCTTCTAGGCTCAGAAAATATTTCTAGAATTCTTCTCCACAAAGAAGCTGTTCCAGGGTTCCCTTTAGAAATAGTTGTAGCCAAAGACAATGAATTCCTGCTATTCCAAGCCTTCTTCCCTTGGAGGACTTAAGGTATTTCTTCAATTCCTCAGCTGATTCAATACAAGATGAGATGGAATTTCAGGGTGATCCTGTAAGCAGTACTTCATCATTGAATTTCCCCTCACTGAATCCCCACCCTTGTGTAGGCATTTTCTCATCCTCCTCAAGTGAGGAGATCCAAGAACATTTCTGTTCTCTGAAAGAGGCCCTCTAACACCTCTCTACTAGCCAGTTTAAAGGGGGACAGGTTTCTTTGCCCCAAGCAACAGGCATCATAGACACTGATGCATCAGTGTCTCCAGAAGTCTTAGCAGGACCTCTGTTCAACTGATAATGACAGACTTGCCGAGAACACAGCATCACCATCGACCTTCTAGAAAGACATGTCCTTTCTGGCGTATTATTTTAATGCCATACCCCATGTAACATAAGAGCATAGAAATGTAGGGCTCAAATGAGAATCTTCTGGTCCTCAGGTCATGACCTACCAGGATATTTTCCATATTGAACGCATTGTTGCCTGTATTGGAGAAAGAATGGGATAATAACAACATACAAATTTAAGGATGCTTTAACAAATAGAATGCACATTTTCAAATGACTCATTAACATTTCCTTAAACTTGATTTGGATTAGAAATAATCATACTATGATACCATGATTCTAGATTCTTTAAAATCACCTCTTCCCTTACCAAGAAATTCCTTGGATAGAAACTATGTAAAAAAATCTAACCAGCTCTTGGTTGTTATTCATTGACTGTAAATGCAATGTTGATTTTAAATGCCCTAATTCAGGATGGTATCAAATGTGTCTCGCTTTCGAGTTCACTATTTGGCATAAGAAATCGAATTTCAGTAATCGCACAGGACTTCTTCCTCAAAAACTTACCCTACTATTTGTAATAGGACCAGTTCTGGGATTACACATTAATATATGAGACTGAAACTCTCAGATATGTTTATGGTCATATCAGATGTTTTTTTGCTTGATAATTTGTAGTTGCTCATTTCTATTGTAATATTGTTCTAACAGAAATCTAATGTAGAGATGGCCTCACACGGTAGGAAACTGAGCACTTAAATGTTGAGCGAATGATGAAAGGGAATAGAATGTAATGTATGACGTCACATGAAATGTTAGGACACCTCTAGTTGTCTACAGATCAGTCTATTACAAATCAACTGTTACTCCAGTGACGTAGGGTAACAGGAGTCAGTACCCCCAGAAACATGCGTCACCACCCTCAAAAGACTTTTAAAATTTGTTCCAGTGTGTATGTGAAAAGGATTTGTCCAGTGTAACAAAATGAGATGACTTTTGTTAAAATTTTTTTAAAAACAGACTTCTATGTATATTTAATATAAACAGGACTTAATGTTACCTAAAATATTTACAGTGCAGCGTTGTAGGACCAGCACCTACTGAACAGCCCTTCTATGCAATATTTTTTTTCGAACTGAGCAAAAGACATTATCCTGAATGTTTTAGGGAAACACACTGACCTTATTTTGGAGAAATAGGTGCTTGATGTACATCTAATTGTATACCTAGCTAGTGAAGCTGTTTGGATAATGTGTGCAGCTGTTCAAGGCAGTTTTGTAGTTCTGATCCTCAAAGATCCCAATTTTTTTCTTTCTAGCCATAGATCACAATCCTAATCCCATCATTAATCATGCTGTGTACCAAAAATAGCATATGTATCACTATTGTCTCTTTTAACAAATCCCTAAATTCACTGAGAGTAAAATCCCATACTACCCTATGATTATTATGCATTTCTCAGTGTCAGTGTAACCTTCCCAAGTATTTATTTTTTCCATAATATATTTCCTGAAGGCAAAAGTTTGTCATAAACTTAAATGTCAGTAAAGAACACAGGTTTTGGTCTGTGTAAACATGCCGAAGACATTTCTTCACCCCTAAGCCATTCACTAAAGCACTAGACGTTGAGTGCAGAAGCCATCCCTGATCCCTAGACGTAGAGTGCAGAAGCCATCCCTGATCCTTGCTCTGGTAACTCTTAAGAACGTAGATCTAATTCCTTCCTCAGTGGATCATCAGCTGTATGGCCCACTTAAGAATTCAGAGGACTAATACAGGTCCTCTGCTTTGGTCTACATTTGTGGTTGGAATAATTTTGACAAAACTTGGGCAGTCTTGGGGCTGAAGGCTGAAGTGGAATCATTATTTTGGGTGGCCAATAAGAGTAGTAATAAAAGAAAAACTATATACATTTAAAAGCCAAAGACATTTGCAGTGAATTTTAAGAGAAGGTCGAGAAGCAGCTCTGCTGTATTTAATTCACTACATCTTAAAACTTGCCTAAACTTAAAGTACATTGTGATGTGTACGTTTTAATCTGCCAGAAAGGACACTTCAGTCACTGAAGGAAATGAGCAGTTTTACAGCAGTGGAAAGTTTATATAAAATTTCAGGAAGATATTCTTCAAAGTCTATTGTAATGAAAATAGAGAATGCACTATATGCTCTTCATTCATATTTTTACTGGGAGATGCTGACCGGAGCGTCTCCTTAGTAAGTCATAGTTGCCTACTACCTGTGACGAGTTGACTCACTGGCCCCTTTTAGCAGATGGATAAAAATTTAGAACTCTTGATCTTAGCAGTGGCAGCTAAAACACTTATTTTAGTCTCTCTTCCATGGTAACAGGAGATGAAACTTGAGAAGACAGTGTGAACTAAATGGATAGAGTGTTGGACAGAAGGTCAGGAAACTGTGTTCCGTTCTATTCCCAGCCTGCTACTGGGTTGCTATGTAAACTCAGATAAGCCAGTTACCCTCTCTGCACCTCCCGTTTTCCATTTGTGAAAACATAGGTAGAGACATCCTGTACTTAGCTCTTCACAGAGATATTATGAGAATCAGCTTCCTTTCCTCTGAAGAAGTTCATGGTATCTTTTGGTTGAAAAGAGGCTACATAAATATGTTAGTGTCCCTGTTCCCTTTGACAATATTGCCCCCAGCATCTGACATTGTATAAATTGTCCCTTATCAGTGCACTGCCAGACGTGTGCCATTACACTGGGCTCTATTACACAGAAGCCAAGTGCAGCCCTGGAGCCAGAGTGTCTGGGGTCGAATCTCGGGGCCACCACTTACTAACTCTGTGACCTTGGGCAAATGAGTGTAACTAGCTTTCCTCATCTGTAAAAGGGGGATAATGATAGCTCGCATTTCACTGGAGTGTAATGAAGCTTGAGGGCATTTATGAAGAGCCCTGCAAACATTACATAGACATGTAGTAGGCTTTACGTAAGTGTGCAGTTACTGTTATCACCCTGAGCAGTTCTTCATTACTAACATGGCAGGGGAAGTAAAGTATCACCTCTGGCCTTGGTCTCTTCTATGCCTCTCTTCCCAGAATGGATGCACGCTCTTCCTCCAAAACAAGTATATGTCACTCTGCCACTCCCATAAGCTCTGGGCCCTGAGTAGAAGCTCCTTGTCACTTATCCATCATATCATCTGTAATAATTGAAGGAGTGTCACATAAAACATAAAAGATATCCAGGTGTTTTAAACTAGACTCATAAATGTCTCAGATTTATTAACTTGGGGAAAAAAATGCTACCAGATTTCAGAAGTGTTGCAGAATAAAGAGTGCAATAATTAACATTTGGGAGCTGTGCCTGATTATTGTAAAAAATAAACTCAGGAAACATCAGAAAGAACTAGAAGAACAGTTAACAATTTAAATGATTTTGTTTTAACCTCTCTTATTTGCTTTTTATAGTGGTGACCATCAGAGAAGGATTGTGTGAGGATACCAAAAAGCATACATTGCTAAAATGTAAAGAAATAGAGCTTTCAGACTTCTAAAAATCTAAATAAAAATATTTCTTTTTCAGGGGTTAAAGACATTATAAAGTATAAAAGTTTAGGATTTGATGAAAATTATTGATTAGCTTAGTGTGCGATTTCAAAGATGGAATCACATCTAAGAGGCAATCATATGTTTCATTGATTTTTTTTTCTTTTTATTATTAGAACCAACCTACATCACAATTGATCCACCTGCATGTGGGGAGTTATCAAACTGTACCCTGACAGAGAAGGACTGCATTTATGGTTTCAAACTTAACCACAGTGGTTGCCGAACATGTCAGTGCAAAAACAGTGAGTATACAGAAGACTGTATTTTTTTCTGAGCCTAATATGCTATCATCAAAACATATTATGTGATTGAATATCTTTTTCACTTCTGTTCTTGACTTTCCCTAGCAGTCTGAAAGAAGGAAAAAAAAAGAAGTGTACTTTCCACAAACGCACACAGTCATTTGAGGAAAAAGAACTGCCCTTCGTCCTGTTCTCTGTGTCACTGTAACTCATTCACCCCTGGTGTCCAGCTGCGCCACGGTGCAGCCCAAGGGGCTTTGGAGTACCTCTAACCACCCAGTTGGCTTTCACTATGATACCCTTAACAGGGTCATCCAGTGACAAGGAGGTCACCCATAACAGAGAATGTCACATTCCACATGTGGCAGCCCCAATCCTTAGAATGTGCTCCACTTTGTTAATCTCAACTCTCCTCCATGTAGATTCCAATCATGTCTCCAGGCCATGACCTCTGAAACTTGATAGAGTATATTGCATTTCTTCCAAGAAAAAAAAAATCCCCCTTCATGTTTAACATGATTTTGAATCTCCTAATTCTTCTTCTAGAATAAACACCTTCAATCCCCTCAGCCAGGTGAGAGTTTTTAGCTTGTTCCTTCCCATCTTTTGACATACTACCAATATGTCATTGTCCTTATGTAAATGTGTAGCCCAGAAATAAACAAAATGTTCCAGAATTTGGTCTGATGGGTGCAGTGCTATTGTGTGGCCTGTTTTCATTAACTCTTTGAATTATGCATTGTGCTAATACTGAGTTTATAAGCAGCTAGAACCACTAGGTGCTTTTTACATCAGCCACTCTTAGGTGGTCCTCATCCATTCTGTATTTGAACTTTTTTTTTTTAATGATATAAATGCAGGGCCAAATTTCACAATAAATTATCCCGAGAGTTTTAAACCATTTTTCAGCTAGTTGGAATGTGATCTCATACTTTATCTTTGTCTCCCAACTTATGTTAAATAAGCAAAATTTACATGTCCTTATCTAAATAATTAAACTACAATGAAATGCACAGAACCAGGGAAAGATCCTGTAGCACTGTTGACCTTCCTGCCGAATGACATAGAGCCATAGCCCTCACTCCTCTGGTGAATGAAGTCAGTCAGCTCCATGTCAGCTCCATCTCCACAAGAAAATACTTGGCCTATAGTATCTTATCTGAAGCCGAAATATGTTATATCTGCAGCATTCCTTTGCTGAACCCTATTTTAAACATAAATGAAGTTATTGGGGTATGGCTTCTTCTTCATGCATCTATGCTGGCTCCTGGTGGTCCTGACTTTCTTTTCTAAATGTCACAAATCATATGTCCAGAAATTCTTTGTGCAGAATTTTCCATTATGAATGTCAATCTTTGTTTCTGTAGTTTGACAATCCTTTGTCTCTTTCAAATTGACGTTTGGTGGCTTCCTTTAGTTTTCTAACATCTCCATTTTCTCTAATCTCTCCCAAACATATAAACATTGTTTCTATAATAAGCAGGTTCTCTGTGAGCCTCTGGGCATAATTATCCTGGGCTCAAAGACTTGGAACATGTAGATAGATGCTCACTTTCTGGGCTATACATTTCTCTTAACTTTCATTGTTACACTTTTCTTTTGAAAGAATATTTTTGATGGAGAAGACAGATACAGAATAGGAGTTGAGTAATTCGTTTTTCTCAGTTACTTGATATCATCACTCTATGCCTGATGGAGTTGGTTCTAAAACAGAGTTTATAAAGCTGTTGTGACTGTTGTGACTGTGATCTGTCACCTGTAGATCTCTCATAAGCTTGCACCCACTGGAGACTGCCCTGCCTTCCTATACTTGTTTCTGTTCAGGGAAGGGTCAGTTGCTGTCATGCACCTGTTTACTGTTTATACCTCCCTTTGGAGGCCAAGTTCATTAGGGAGCCACCTTAGCAGCCACATTTGTTTGCTTAAATGGCCAACTGTATTTTTATGACACCAAAATAATTGGTGATTGTATTGTGAAGAACTTGTATTTTAATCCTTTTCATCTCTCTGAAGCCTACATCCTTTCTGATCATGGGAGCATGCCTATATTTTCATGAACTTTATGAAGTCAAAAAATATAGATTCCATTGTGCATAATCATCCTGCCTACCACTTTCACCTGGGCTTTGCTGTTAAGAATATTTTGGCCACACGGTCACACTTATGTAAGACCCCTACCACTTCACAGTGAGTTCTTTGCAGTTAAGTCCAGTAAAGCACTTTCCCTCAGTTGCCATTGAAGCAAGTAAAAAATGTATTGCTGGCTTTCTGCATACTGAGCCTATTAGGCAATCTCTGCTCTGCCTGTGTTTGTGTTGGTGTTGCATTCTGGCTTTATAAAAGGAATATTCACACGTACTACCTGCTTTGCACCTCATTTCATTAACACACTGGAAGAACTATGTACAGGGGACTGTTGTATTTTGTGTAAACAGTTTTTTTTACATATAGATCTTTGTTAGCCATTCATTATTTGCAAAGTTTACCTATTTTTAGGGATATCCAGTCTTTCTTCTTTCACCTAATACAGATAGTGCATCTGCCCTAAGAAAAATATCTCCTGTACCCACCACACTAATGAAATGTCACCAATTCAAGCCACATTCTATAACTTAGAAAAGTAAATCCTACTAAGAGGAAGCTTTGTCTTATAGAAAACCCAGGCTCAGTGCCAGAGTAGGGGAGTAACTGACCCAGGGCCATGCTTGGTACTTGGTGCTCAGCAGATGTTGGTTGAGTGAATAAGAAGGAAACCATCTTGGGGATACATTGGACATCATTCTGGTCTGAGATCCCCTTCTGAGGTCTCAGCATCCTGACCGTGTACCCGTTTAATCACACTGAGGTTCTTGATCTAGGCTGGTCTTTGCTATTTCGCTCATTGCCACCATATACCTATGACATACATAATGAAACACCAACTGCATCTGTCAGTTCATCTGACAAATATGTCAGTTTGTCCTGCAGAAGTTTAGTCATAGAGCATTCTGCACTCACCCCCTGCCATTAGCAATCCTGACTATTTACACCTTCAGGAGGTGAGCCAATTAAATCAAACTGCTACGTCCTTGATTGTGTGATCTTTATGATTATATACATATCCAGCTCTCCACCCAGGCTCTGGCCTCAGCCTGACCTGCATCCTATGATCAGGGAATGTTGCTTTACTTCTCTGGGCTTCTGTGTCCTCATCTGTAAAGGGCAGATAATTATATCTCACTGATGGGTTATTTGGGGGACTAAACAAATTAATGAATGCAAAGCTAGCTTTACTACCCGACATATGGTGATTGTTTATTCTACATGACAGCTGTTATATTACAAACCCACTTCTGAGTCAGCCTGAGCTAGCTGACGTGGAAAGCCCCCAGCTTTCCCTCCTTTGTTCCAACACCAACCTGCCTCCTGTTCTTCCTGTCCTCTGGGGACACTCACACAAGAAACTTTTCCTTTTTCCTAAGTTTTAACCCTTGAATATTCTCTTTCTTTTTCTTCGGGTTTTAGAAAAAAGAAAGTTCCTTGCAGTGAAGGATTGCATAAGTATATTTTTCCCATTGCACCTACTTGATAAGTATGATTTTGTCTGAATTTCTCCTCTACGTTGTTTTTCTGCATGCCACCAAAACCTGTTTCATGTGCAAAGGCCCTAACCATTATGCCTCAGTTTTCTCCTGTGGATTAGACCTTGTTTATATAGGCCACTGGCATCAAGATTTCTTAAAATAAGACCAGCACCAAATAAATGTTTCTCCCTTCTTCATTGGTTTATTGTTTGCCCAATCATTCTTTCATTCTGGCAATGTTGAATGCCTACGATATGCCAAACACAAGGGATACAAAAAAAATAAAAATGGGCCTTATCTTTGACTAATACTGTTAATAATGCTAGTGTGTTATAATGATTACAGCATAACCAAGCATATTGTAGACAACCTCTTTAAGATTGAAACCAAAACCCAGCAGAAACGTGTGTCCTTCAAAAGTACGTGGAAGGTGTAAGAACTTGTTCGTTATGCTTCAGAAGATTGGAGACTGACGAAAGTTAGGCTTGGGGTGGATTAATGATTGTGCATTGAGCATTGACTCCCCTATACAGAATTTTATTGTTGTTAACAACCATTTGATCAATAAATATGAGATATGCCCTCACACACAAAACAAAGTACACACTTCCAATTGTAAAATAAATAAGTAACCGGGATGTAATGTATAGCATGGGGAGTGTGGTCAAAGTATTGTAACAGCTTGGTGTGGTGATAGCTGGTACCTAGAATTATCATGTATGTAAGTGTTGGGTCACTGTGTTGTGCACCTGAAACTAATGTAATACTGTGTGTCAACTACCCTTCAATAAAAAATAATTATCTACAAAAGAAAAAAAAAAACAGCTTAATACATAAAATACCTAAGAACAAATTGGAAAAAGTTTCAGGATTTGCATGAAGAAAACTACAAAACTCCATCAAATATAAAAGGGTGGGAATAAATAGAGAGTTACGCCTGGTTCTGGGTGAATAATAATGCCATCATTACTAAAAAACCTTTTATAAGTATGGGTGATATATAGTGTTGTATTCGTTTTGGGTGTGCAGCATAGTGATTCAACAATTACATACATTATGAAATGTGCACCACTCTAAGTGTAGGTACCATCTGTCACCATAAAAAGTTTTACATATTATTGGCTGTGTTCCCCATGCTATGCTTTTCATTCTCGTGTATTATTTATTTTGTAATTGGAAGTGATAAAGAAGATGTGGTTTATATATATATAATATACATACATATATATACACACACATATATATTTGAATGGAATATTACTCAGCATAAAAGAGAATAAAATACTGCTGTTCATGAAAAAAAAAAAAGTACATGGAAGGTGTATGACAAAGGATTCTTTTGTTTGTACATATTGTAGCTTCGCTATTTTAACCTGTAACAAATAACGTTTGGGTAACACTGCTAAGCAAAGTAATGCATCAAGAACATACGATGAATTTAAATTATCCCTGATTCATTTTCTTAAAGACATATTTAGAATAAAGAAAAAGAAATGTGCTAGAAAATATTTAGAGAAGTATAAGAGCAACAAAAATTAAAACTGAAATCATTAAATAAGATATTAATAGCCTAACACCTTATTGGTACAAGCTACTAAAAACATTATTTTTTAACCAGAAATGTTTATGTGTATCAAATAGACATAGTAACACTTCAGCTCACTGTATGAGCTGTATGTAGTAAATGACAGCTATGTGAATTAAATGCTGTCAATCTTATAGCATCTTATTTTGTGCATCTTTAAATGAGTGGATTTGACTAGATTATTTTTGACTTATCTTCCAGCTTTAACATTCTGTAGGTCTAGAAATTAATAATGCTTTTATCTAGAAACTGATGCAGACAGAAAATTAATGGTAGCAAGGAGAAAAACCCTTCATATTTTGAATGAAATATGTATCCGACTCAAGCGTCTAAAGAAGGCTGCAGCCTCAGATACCGGGAGGCAGGCTCCCTGTTCTCATTTCATTGTAACTCTGAACTAACACTTATCAAGGTGGAGATTGAGACCACCATTTGCAGGGTTGCATTTCTTTATTCAGTATCTCAGGAACTTCATGGTGTTCTGGCTGATAGGTGGAGGGGTATTCCGGGACCCAAGGCTGTGAGGTACTGCAGCAGGGAAGTGCCACACCACTCTGGGGACACTGTCACAGTGTGTTCTGTATGCAACTTAAAATAAAGCAGGTATCCACTTACAGTAAAGTAGTAATGACACTCTCTACAGTTGTTCACATTTTGGCCCTGGGAGCAAACATCTCTTTCTCCAGAGTAAACAGAGTTTACTATGTAGCTGCCATCATCCAGCCAAAATGTGCAGGCCCTGTACTTTGCCATTATTTATCACTTTTTTTCTGATGGTAATTTTCCCTTATGGTTTAGAAAGCATTTTTAGATCAAAGTCATAATGTTCAGAAATCAAGAATATAAAGCCAGTGTTCTTGTTCTTGTGCCTCAAGAGATGTACTAAAGCCTTTCAAACAAACTTATAAACAATCCCTCACCCATCTATGTTTCTAGACATAGATGTTTCTAATCTGTCTATTCTGCTCGCTATGTAAATGTTTGCCTTAATAATGCATTTCTCTCAAGAAAAGTCCATAATTGATACATGGATCTAGGACTTCCATAATCTTGAGTGTTCTGTATTTCTAAGCTAGAAGATGGTATTCTGAGATGTTAAGCAAGTGCCAGTATTTTGGAGTTTTCAACACTTACAGATAAGTTTTATCATCCTATTATTTTTCCATTAATATGGCAGCCTTGATAGTGGGTGTAAATAGCAAGATCGTGGACTGATTCATTCATTCAGCAAATATTTATTGAATGTGTACTCCATGCTAACCGTCATGATAGCCCCTGGACTGTATAAAGAAAACAGGGCCCTACCCTAGAGCCCCCTTCTGGTGGGGAGCAGAATGGAGGCAGGCCCAGTCCCTAGCTTGCAGGTGAGTGCTCCCACGTCAAGACGGCCTTACAGCATCTACCCCTGTGACAGGGCCAGTCTGCCCTCTGCCTGTATTTTTGTTTAGACTCAGCAGCCTTTGTTTGAAATTCTCTTGCATTGCAAAGCAGAGGTAGTTAAAGACAAATGTACTTTTTATGAAATTGTTTAAACGTGGTAGTTCAACTGCTCTCTTTTTTTTAAAATTTTTTATTAAGGTATGATTGATATACACTCTTATGAAGGTTTCACATGAAAAAACAATGTGCTTACTACATTTACCTGTTATTATCAAGTCCCCACCCAAACCCCAATGCAGTCACTGTCCATCAGTGTAGCAAGTTGCCAGAGATCCACCATGTCACTTCTCTGTGATACACTTTTCTCCCCGTGATCCCCCACACCAGGTGTACTAAACATAATACCTGTTAGTCCCCTTCTCCCTCCCTCCCCTTTGGTAACCACTAGTTCATTCTTGGAGTCTCTGAATCTGCTGCCATTTTGTTCCTTCAGTTTTGCTTCATTGTTATACTCCACAAATGAGGGAAATCATTTGGCATTTGTCTTTCTCCGCCTTCCTTATTTCACTGAGCATAATGTCCTCCAGCTCCATCCATGTTGTTGCAAATGGTAGGATTTGTTTCTTTCTTATGGCTGAGCAATATTCCATTGTGTATGTGTACCACATCTTCTTTATCCATTCATCTACTGATGGACACTTAGGTTGCTTCCTTATCTTGGCTATTGTAAAAAGTGCTGCAATAAACATAGGGGTGCATATGTCTTTTTGAATCTGAGAAGTTGTATTCTTTGGGTATATTCCAAGAAGTGGGATTCCAGAGTCAAATGGTATTTATATTTTTAGTTTTTTGAGGAACCTTCATATTGCTTTCCACAATGGTTGAACTAGCTTACATTCCCACCAGCAGTGTAGGAGGGTTCCCCTTTCTCCACATCCTTGCCAACATTTGTTGTTCTTAGTCTTTTCAATGCTGGCCATCCTTACTGGTATGAGGTGATATCTCATTGTGGTTTTAATTTGCATTTCCCTGGTGATTAGTGATGTGGAGCATCTTTTCATGTGTCTTTTGGCCATCTGAATTTCTTCTTTAGAGAACTGTCTCTTCATATCCTCTGCCCATTTGTTAATCGGGTTATTTGCTTTTTGGGTGTTGAGGAGTGTAAGTTCTTTATATATTTTGGATGTTAACCCCTTGTTGGATATGTCATTTACAAATATATTCTCCCATACTGTAGGATGCCTTTTTGTTTTGTTGATGATGTCCTTTGCCATACAAAAACTTTTTAGTTTGATGTAGTCCCATGACTTCATTTTTGCTTTTGTTTCCCTTTCTTGAGGAGATGGGTTCAGGAAGAAGTTGCTCATGCTTATATTCAGGAGATGTTTGCCTATGTTGTCTTTTAAAAGTTTTATGGTTTCATGACTTACATTCAAGTCTTTAATCCATTTCGAGTTTACTTTTGTGTATGGGGTTTAACAATAATCCAGTTTCATTCTCTTGCATGTAGCTGTCCAATTTTGCCAACACCAGCTGTTGAAGAGGCTGTCATTCCCCCATTGTACGTCCATGGCTCCTTTATCATATATTAATTGACCATATATGGTTGGGTTTATATCAAGGCTCTCTAGTCTGTTCCATTGGTCTATGGGTCTGTTTTTGTGCCAGTACCAAATTATCTTGATTACTGTGGCTTTGTAGTAGAGCTTGAAGTTGGGGAGAATAATTCCCCTTGCTTTATTCTTCCTTCTCAGGATTGCTTTGGCTATTTGAGGTCTGTTGTGGTTCCATATGAATTTTAGGACGATTTTCTCTAGTTCGTTGAAGAATGCTATTGGTATTTTGATAGGAATTGCATTGAATCTATAGATTGCTTTAGGCAGGATGGCCATTTTGACAATATTAATTCTTCCTATCCATGAGCATGGGATGTGTTTCCATTTATTGGTATCTTCTTTAATTTCTCTCATGAGTGTCTTGTAGTTTTCAGAGTATAGGTCTTTTACTTCATTGGTTAGGTTTATTCCTAGGTATTTTATTCTTTTTGATGCAATTGTGAATGGAATTGTTTTCCTGATGTCTCTCTCTGCTAGTTCATTGTTAGTGTATAGGAATGCCACAGATTTCTGTGTATTAATTTTGTATCCTGCAACTTTACTGAATTCAGATATTAGATCTAGTAGTTTTGGAGTGAATTCTTTAGGGTTTTTTATGTACAATATCATGTCATCTGCAAACAGGGACATCAACTGCTCTCTTTAAGGGTGAAGACCATTCTAGATTAAAGTCTACAGTAAAACTCCTTTTTTATAGGACCAGAAAAGTAAAGACACAAAGGTGCTCAGACACCAAAGTTTCAAGGAATTTAATCCCCAGGAATGCTGACTGTGGGATTTCTCAGAGTATTTTTAATTCATCTGTTTCCTAACATAATCTCCTTGGTGCCATGGCTTAAAAATTCTTGTAATAGAAAAATAGGCCTACAGCTTAGGTCTCAGTGTCAGAGAAAGAAAAGTGGCTGAAAGTCTTCCCCGTCCTCCATCATTCCCTTAGTAATGGGAAGAGACTGGAAAAGTGATGACCCTTCAAGTCATATAATTACAAAATTTCAACTGAGTCATTTGGAATTTCACTTTTAAGGAATGCAAATTAGTAATCATTGGCTTCACAGTATGATACAGACCCATGAGGTTATATCAAATATGTGTAATGAAAGGTTTATGATAATGACAAAGTAGAAAATTATACCATAAATGACATATTCCTTTTTAAAAGATAACAAATTAATTATCTGAGTAGTGCTAGCTAAAGATCATGAAAACTGCTATCTTGAAAGATTTATGTAAAGAATGAACTCATTTCACCTATTAATTGTAGTTAAGGTTTAATTTCAGATGATAAGATTTGTGTGTGGAGGGGACGAATGTGCTCTGTTTTTACTACTAATTTATGCGTTCCTCACAATATTTATGCTTAAAGGGTGTCCAAATAAAATATTTGCTTATTATTCCAACAGAAGTACCCTCTGCTTCCTTCCTCATCAGTCCATGCAGAGCAGTGATCAAACATTGCTCTACTTTGTCATCACCGTATCAGTCTCTTTAAATTTGATTGTCTTTCAAATTCTGTACTTACTTCATACAGACACCAACTTGCTTTACTTAATCACCAAGCACGCTCTTCTCACCTTGCCATTTTCATTCCCCCATAGCTCAGTTAACCCCTATATCATCATACCTTTTGAAGTCTTTTTAGAAGACATCTATTAAGTTACTACTCCAGTAGTTTCTTTTGCCAGTCACCATTGCGCCTTTCCTTTTTTTCTTCCTTTTAAAATAATAAGTTATAACTGACTAACAGGACAGTTAAACATCCCTCTAGATTCTGCTAACAGAGAAGAGTTTGAAATTTTCAAATAATGGAGAGTTAAACATTAATCTAGGTATTTCTTTGACATGTACATTTTTTAGTCATTTAAGTGTTATTAATATCCTAACACCTGGATATTTGTCAGCAGCAGGGGGAAAATACCTAAATGAAACACTACATATTTCACCTTATATCATGTTATAAGTGATATGCTTTTTAAACAAGAGGTAAGAAGTCCTTTAGGCTGTACATAATATGCAGTATTTTGGGATAACATCTAAAACTTGTAATAGTAAGCATTTTGTGAACATTTAAGAAGACGCCTTATAGGCATGCAGAGGGACCAAGGTACATAATGAAATTTGGGCTGTATGTTTCTAATTCTCACATTTTAACAATAAATGGAAATAAGTTGATTGAAGTGACTAACAAGTTCCATGAAAAAAGGCACCCAGTTTCATCCACATCTCAAAGAGCAGTTACCCACTTCTCTTCAGCATGAGATGAGAGCACATCATATATCCATTTTTCAAAGTTGGACTTTGTTTTGTAACATCAATACCAAAACATGGATTACAATAACCATGAAATAGCACAACCTGTGGTTTTTTCTTACCATTCCTAATGCTATGGCAGAGCTGAGAAATTTACATCTGTGGAAGATTAGAAGATGTGGGGAAGGTGCTGAAGCATCGGTGTGTTCTGTCCCGTTTGCCTTTGGAAGAACACGCTGTCTGTGTGTGCCTACAGGGGAGGAGCTGTGCCTGGGCCTCAAGCAAGGCTGCACGTTGGACTGCCCTTTCGGCTTCCTGACCGATGCCCGCAGCTGTGAGACGTGTCAGTGCCGCCCCCGGCCCAAGAAGTGCAGACCTGTAATCTGTGACAAGTATTGTCCATTTGGATACCTGTAAGTATTTCTTAATTCAGAAGATCTGTTCTTAATTATCTGTAATTCAGTGAAATGTCCCCCCATACCTGTTTTTGTTAGCTGGGGTGTGTGGGGTGTGTGTGTGTGTATGTGTGTATGTGTGTGTAAGTGAGAGAGAGAGAGACAGTAAATGATGTACTGAGTCTAGAACACCTGTGCTTGTTAAATCAGGTAAATCAGAAACCAAGGGGAGGAGGGGGCCTCCAAAGATGAGGATTTAGTTTGCTCTTACTGTTCATGAAGCTGGGCCAGAGCCTTGCCGCCACACTGCCCTCTGGGTCTGTCCTGTGAGACTCCATCGTGGCAGGGGCCTGTGGGCTCTGCGGGGGCAACGGAATTGCCATGCGGCCCCAGCATTGTAAGTGCTACAACTTTTCACGACTGTCCCCATGACTATTTTGTGATAACTTACTTAATCTGTACTTGAAGATCATTTGACAGCCACTCACTCACAATGTGGAGCATCCTTACCTCCCATGTTTGATACCTTCCCTCAGTGTGTAGTCTACAGTTTATAAAATTTTTTCATTATATAACAGCATATTATATGAATATCCTTGGCTTCATAGATAATATGAAGTTCCTTGATATGAACCATGACTTGTATTTTCAAACATTCTTTATTGAATCAAACCCCATGAAAATCTAGATTATTCCAGAGGAGAAAGACAATTCACATTAGTTAGTATCTATATTAGCATCTATTTCTGTCTTTATACCAAGTCGGTCCCTTAAACGGTCACCTTTCAGAATCTTGCTTCATCATTCTTTCCCTGGTTCCCTCCCCATTTTAGTCCTTCTGCCTTTCCAATTGATGTATTTGTGTAGAGCTAGTAATTATAAGGGACTTAGATCTATCTCTTACCCATCTTCTTAAAATCATTGCTTTTATACTTCCTCTTGGAAATTCTAGTGTAGTAGAGAGTAAGGGGTCTGGAGTCTAATTTTAATTAGGTAGTTGAGAACATCATTCTTAAGAAATCTCCAAGTAAACTAATAAATCATCATTGTTCTTAATACTAAAATACGACTATGATACCTATATAAGTGTAGTTATTTCTTAGCATAACTGTTCATGTAGAATAAAGTATTATTAACATAACAGTATGACAACCACTTGCTGCTGTATTATGACAATTCAGAATCAGGGTTGCCTTCCAAACCGACCTCCATCTCGGGAGAGAAATCTCTTAGAGGCTCACCGATTTCACTTTGTATGTCTGTCGGTAGGCACATTCAGGGAGACTGAGTTGGCTGCCGTAGGCAATTGAGCACTACATCAGCTAGAACATATGTTTCAAGGACAGCCTCTGAAGGGGAAATCTTGGCCAGACACCCTATGAGGGTGTTAGATGAAGGCAGCCATCAGTGCTCCCTTATGCATCTGCTGAGTGGGTCATTACTGTGTATGAGCAGCAAGTGCTTACAAAGGGGGTGGGTGGGTGGATGGATGGATGGATAGATGAATGAATAGATAATTGAATGAACAAACTGATCAGTTAAAGCCTTCATAGATCCTGAAAAATGACACAATATGTGACAGGAGTATGAACCATGCTTTTAATTCATTGTGCTCATTATGTTGACATTAATATGTAGAGCCTAGTCTAGTGTTCGGTTCTCATTCGTTTAGCAGATGGTAGTTTAATTGTCACTGGGGCAGTGGTATACCAAGGGTTTCCCATAGAGAAGCTCTTCTCTTAGAGTTCTTTAATTCGTCAAAGATGAGAACAAACAGGGATTTCTTTTTTAGTTAAACACCACCATTGCCACTTAGGGCTGCTAGGATGACACCCGAGGGTAGAGTAGCTGCTCCTATGAGGTCCAGGAAGCCAACTGGGGCACAGCCTGCACAGAAGTCATGTCTGAGAGGTGACTCAGTCCTGCACCTTGTGGACAGAGGCAAAAGACGGGGTGCTCCTTTTGTTACAGGCAGTTTTTTCTCTGTTTAGAGGAAAAATAAGGAATCATTGGTAAAAATTTTCCTGTCCAGAAGATCTCCACTTAAACTACTGTAATTATTTTATAAACACATATTTGTTTACTCTTATCTTTCTGATCAGCACAAAATTTAGGCACTCTAGCTTATTAAAGGAAAAAGTGTTCGTCCAGCCTTTTCCTTTTACCCCATATGCTTCAGTCATACCGCCAGGATGGAGTGTTTCTCAATAGACATTCTTCGAACTAATGAAGTAATTATTAGATACTGACTGCAGGACTTCTTCAAAGATTTTATTCTTTATCAACATTTGTGTAGGATTCCCTGGCTATGGATCTGTTCTCCTTCTATCTTCTGTAAGTTTCAGTGGGTATCTCATTAAGATTTTTATTAGCATCTGAAATTTCTGAGAGATTGCAGTCAAGTGAGGAAGGCTATAGCCCTGACCAGAGAAGGGCTTTTGCCCCTCATGCTGGCCTCCAACATTGACCGACAGTCTCTTCTTCAGCAGCCTATTCGTGGAGTTATACATTCATCTTTTTATGGTATGGCACCACTTTTCCTAATTAGATCAGCAGTCGTGTCATTGGGGTTCTGACAGTCACCTCTCAGGGAGCTAATGACACATCACTCCAGGAGTTTTCCAGAGCAAGAGTCAGATCATTCTGCTTACTAGCAGCATCACTTCAGTGACCCTGGTCTGAGTGCTTGGGCATCATTTGACACTTCTGGATTTTCTGACCTCTGACCCAATTTTAATTACCCAGGAAGAATAAGCATGGCTGTGACATCTGTCGCTGTAGGAAATGCCCAGAACCCCCATGCAGTAAAATCTGCCCCTTGGGTTTCCAGCAGGACAGCCGTGGCTGTCTTATCTGCAAGTGCAGAGGTAAGTGCAATGCACGCCCCTTCCCTGCCCCCGAACAGGCCGAGCCACAGAAGCAGAGCAGAAGGACATCATGTAAATGAAACATTTTCGGTGACTGCTGTCTACTCTGACACAGATGTCACTCTCTGGGACCATCTCTTTTCCTCTCATCTCAGTGGAATAAAATCTCAGAATCTAAACATAGAATGGCAAGCACATTACCCAGATAGTCACTTCTTAGGTCCAGTTTTACTTGTCTCAGGATCTCTCTGTTCAGCACTGAAGTGAGAGAATTGATGCAGCAGTGATCCCCCTTTAAAGCCCTTGAAGGTGGGTGTGCTCAGACAGAATGCGCATGCATCTTCTGGTGACACAGTTTTCCATGAGAATTTCGACTTTCTCTGAATAAGCACCAGCCAGCCAATACCTGTGTATAGGCACAAATCCTGAGCTGAGCTTTTACCTGGGACTTCCTGCTCCAGAGACATTCCAGAAGCCATATATGAGCATGCACTGTGACTGCTCTTCTGCCCCGACCCCTCCCTGCCCCAGCCCAGCTGCCCACCCCAATATTAGTTGTCAGAATGATCCACAGATTAAGCCATGAAGCTTCCCTCAGGTTTGTTGTGTGCTTTTTCCAAGTTGGACAGTTACCACCTTAACAGTGTTTTTAAAGGGTCAGAGTAAACAAAAATCTAGTCACTGCTTCAGTTGTTCTTCTGAATGAAAATCTGTTAGATTTCCCCACTGGATAACTTCTAGAGTGAATATTCTGCCTGTGTTAAATGTATATATAACATTTTGCTATGAAATCAATGCTCATCGATTGTGTAAAGTATGAGGAGTTGAGAGAGTAAAAATCAATTGTTATCCCACCAATGGGAGAGAAAGGTATTTGCAGACTTTTTCTTTTTCTTTTTTTAAATTGAGAGCATATTTAAGTTCTTTCATGAGCCTTTCCCGTGTCAACTGTCCCTTTGGTCTTTGGTATCTGGGTAGACCTGTGAGGACCCTATAGGCTGTTTCTCCTGTACACTAGCTGCTGCTTTACCAGGCTGCCTTCTGTCTGTCCAGAGGTCCCTGCTTCAGCCTGGCCACCCGTCCTGTCAGGCACATGTCTGTCCATGGATGGCCATCATCATAAAAATGAGGAGAGCTGGCATGATGGGTGCCGGGAATGCTACTGTCACAATGGACGGGAAATGTGTGCTCTGATCACCTGCCCGGTGCCTGCCTGTGGCAACCCCACCATTCATCCGGGACAGTGCTGCCCGTCATGTTCAGGTAAAGGCTGGCTGCCATCTCGTGCTCCCTAAGCAAATGATTTCTGCCTTGCAGGGCCCTGTCTGTAATTCTGGAGGAAATGCAGGGGACCACCCCTGAAACATATTTCACCTCTCTGTGGTTTTTGTCAACAACAGCCACAAAATCAGCCAGGTGCTATAAATGATTTGCCAAAGACCAGAGAAAAATTCTAAAGCTCTGAAACTACTCTCCTTTGTTTTGAACAGTTTACTCAATTATATTGGTCTTTGAACTACATTTTTGAAAGGTTTGTGGGCTTGTGTACTTAACGGCAGCTCTCCATTTTTTGGATAGTGTATTAAGGCTGAATGTCTTAGTTAATTAGAAGGGATTTGTTGCTAACTTTATTCCATAAAAGCTTATTATTTATAAAGTAATAATTGAGAGTGAGAGAATTATTGAAGTCTGTGGCTATTGCTCTTTCTAAAATTAATGGCTATGGGACACTCTTGCCAAAGGAAGAAATTTAGAATAACCACACATCCAAAACATTTAAAATCATATTAATGGGAGTCACGATAAGTTACTGGGAGCACAGAATAAATTTTAATTCATAGGGGACCAAATTTGTTGTTGTCAATAACAGAATTATTACCATAACACCTCATCTAGTGTCTTTCATCCGAAGAGCTCTATACAGTTTTATTTTTACTATTTCTTTTTCTGTGCAGGCCACTTTGAGTCATAGGAAAATACACTTAGGCAGTTTTTTATCTGGAAAACAGACACAGAAAGATTAACTTTCTTACCCAGAGTAAATTAGTGTGTCAGCTGGAAGGCTAGGGAGAGGTGAAATCTCCTGATTCTTACACCAGATTTCTTTTAAGGTTGAAATGTACTCTCAGGTGTTAGAGTCACGGTTGTTTTCCCTCTGGCCAGTCCTGCTCCTGTATCTCCCTGTGGAAGGGTCCACCTCTGCGACGGCGCAGCCAGGAAGGAACCTATGTTCTGGTCCTTTTGCAGCAAGGCAGGCCTAGCCTGAGAGTGAAGGGGGCTGACGCGGGCAGGGCTGCACCTTCCTCGCCGGGCCTGGCAGGGGTACAAAGCAGGGTACGTGACATCCCTTGCAGCTCTGAGGTTCTGCACGCCCCAGGAACTAAGGTTTCACAGGGGCAGGTGTCCCATGCTCCTGGAGAGGACCCCATTACAGTGTTTGTTTTGTTTTTTAATCCCATAGTTCGAATGTGCTTTGTATTGAAACTATTTCCTTTTTACACGTTCCGCTAGTTAAATATGGAAAACATTAGTGTCCACAGAAAGAAGATAAATGAGCAGCTTAACGAGACAGAACTCTGTGGACTCTTCGGGGAAGGAGAAATCATTTGTTCCAGTGAGGACCCCATGCTTTAATTGTCAGCATGACTGTGCAGAGGGGGCTGCACCTGGGTCTTTGCTCAGCAGGGACTCCGTGAAGAAGTCAGATAGACTGGTGAAAATGCAAGGACGTCACTAAGTGCTTGTGATTGACTTCAGAACTGAATGTCAGAGGAACCAAAGCTAGTTTTCTCTATTACAGAGAGAGAGAAAATTCTTAAACAAACATGCACAGAGTTATTGACATACTGTTGTGGGCATGTGAGTATCTAGATATACATGTGTAAAAACACATATATATTGACATATATAGATGTATGGGGAGTTTTCCAAAAGTGTTTAGTGGATTGCCACATACAGATTCTTCTGACTAGAAGCCCCAGAACTGTTGTATTCATGGATTCCTACTTTAAAGAATATTTTATCCCTTTTCCATTCAAGGATCAGCTGCTTTTCTTTCTGGATTAAGTGAGTAGCTCCTGAACTCTTCTGATAAAAGATTCACAAAATGACACTGTTTCTTAGAATTTTTTCTCTTTCTCACCCTCTGCCTCTCAGATTCTCTCTCCATCTCTCTGCCACTGTCATGTTTTGCCTTGGGGCATGTAGTGTAGCAAAGAAATTAGCAAGGTAAGATACCAGCAAACACGCACCTCCTTTCTTCTGACCACTTCCCTGCATGGCACTGGTTAGAAGGGCAGTAATTGCCAATCTTCTCTAAGTCCTTCTTGAAAGCAATAAGGGAGCCTTTTTCAAAAATTGGTTTATTGATGCTCTCTGGAACAATTCTTGTGTTCTCTATAACCCATGAGAAAAGCACTTTTATAATCTCGTTCCATCTCCATTTTCCTTCTAATTGTCATCCTCGCCACTTGCCTCATACACAGAAAGTTTGGTCCATTCGCTTATAAATATAAGCATTGGCTGTCAGTTTCCTGCAATATGTCTGTCTACTTGGTCAAAGTTCCAGTTTCTTCTAGTCCCCTTGAGATAAAGCTATATTAACTGTATCAGCCCACACCACTGTATCTCACTAGTGGCGTTACCTCTCATTGTGACTGCTGCTTTGAAAGTAACAGCGCGTGAGTTCTTAGGAGATTTCAGCTCAGAGCATCTCTACACAAACAGGGTAGTTCTCCTGAGGCCCGATCTCCACTGAGCTCCAAGCATGAGCTAGTCGTGGTGTCTTCAGACGGCTTCTCGGCAGGGTTCAGCACTGTCAGCACCCACTTGAATGCTTATTGTATTTGGATTACATGAATATGGTTAATGTCTTCCTACTTCTCATTTTCCCAGCATAACTGCAGGGCAACTCCCAGTACCTCCCCAGATATTTGCAACATTAAATTCCCTCTCTGTCATTATCATCTCACGAAGATAAACAGAGTCATCTCTCCTCTGGGGAAAGGAATCTAGTTATCTTCAGCCTCTGAGCATTTACCTCTCTTGATGATGGTATCACCAAACAGATGTGTAGTCTCAGGTGAGGGTTTTCAGAGTACTGATTCTGAGAGAGAATTCCTGCTTCCTGCTCAGCCTGCTGGCAGCTGCTCCAGATTGAGGTGTGGCTTTCTCGGCAGCAGGACATACTTCCAAGCATAAAAGTACTTGGGACCTGAGAGAGGATGAAGTGGAAGTTGTGTTTAATCTGGAGTCATATCCATTATCCAAACACACACAGACTTGGTTTCAAATCCCTTATCTGCTTTTCATACTCTAAGCCTTCAGTGTCCTCATCAATAAATAGGGTAATATGCCTACCTCACAAGGTTGGTTTAAGAAATAAATGAAGTAACACCATGTAAATCACTTAGCATGGAAATTGGACCGTAGCATGCATTCAGTAAATGAGAGATCATTATTCTAGACAATTCCTACATTCACAGATATCCCTTAAGAAGCCCCTGTTTTTTCCTCCACAGTGAAAGTCTTCTCCCTATACATGTGTTCTCGTACTGAATTTTCTCATTACTGTTTGACAGACTTGAGCCATTTGAACCTCACTTCCTCTAACTAGCTCTTCTTTTGCCTTGTTATTTCCAAATATGGAATATCGCCTTCACTCTTCTCTTGATAAGAATAGAGTAAGATGCCCTGCAGCCAGTTGTTCTCCATCCCTTCAAGCACACAGCACCAGGTTCTTCCAGAATTGGTAGGACTGCAGATGAATAATTTCTTGTGTTTTGATTTTGTGTCATTCCCCAGATGACTTTGTGGTACAGAAACCAGAGCTCAGCACCCCCTCCATTTGCCATGCCCCTGGAGGAGAATACTTTGTGGAAGGAGAAACGTGGAACATCGACTCCTGTACTCAATGCACCTGCCACAGTGGGCGGGTGCTGTGTGAGACAGAGGTGTGCCCGCCGCTGCTGTGCCAGAACCCCTCGCGCACCCAGGACTCCTGCTGCCCACAGTGTACAGGTACCTGGCGCTGTGCCTCAGGGGCGCTTGGTGGGGAAGGTCACCAGTCATCATTCTGCAGGGCTGGCAGGCCAGGCTGAGCCCCGCATGGGAGCATGCGAGACCCACTAGCCAGAAACCAATACAGGAACATCTGCCTATGAAATTCATCCCCTCCTATTGACCATATATTTATGCAATTAATATGCCTTGCACCGGAGGTGACTTTGAAAAGAAAAGGGTATTGTTTCCTTCTGCCATTTTCTTCATAATCCTATAACTCAGACTCAAGAGACAGTCCTGCTGCATCAAATTACGCCAAATGATTTTGCTAATACGAAAACTCATCTTTGTCTTTAACAAAAATTGAAGAGCAGTTATTGATAAATGATGTAAATATTCTTTGAAAATATGTGAGGTTGGTGAAGATACTCTAAGGCTATTAAACACAGGAATCACTAAAATACACATAATGCTCACCCCTTAAACCTGGGATAATTAATAAGTTAGGATCCAAAAGTATTAAGTGACTAGCAATGCACATGTACATTCTTTTTAGTTCTCAGATATTCTGGCCTTCACAGGTAAATTTATGGTCAAAACACAGGTACAATGAAATTTTTATCATGATTGGGAACATAAGTTACTGGTTTTGTAACTAAAGTAGCACTTCTAATTAACACTAGAATATATGACCTTTTCCAAAAGGTATTTGATTAGCATAGATAACATTCCCAAGTTGGCAGCACAGCTAGTTCTATTTTGTTACTGCTTAATCTTTTATCTTTTCAACTTAAATCAGTGTATACTCTTAGAGCATTTATGCTCAGTAAAACATAAACTCTTGTGTTTTATTACTTTTTTTTTTACATGGGATTTATCTAATTGGCTGGCCAGAATCTGTTGTGTCATCATACCCAGCATAGTCAGTGTCCAGTCTTCACGGGTTCACGCTGGTAATGTTTTTTCATTGCATCAGATGAATGTAAAGGGACAGCCACTTTACTTACTGTTGGCATCGTCCACTGTTACCCAAGTATCATCATCTTAGTACAGAATTCTTGGTGTAATTAGCCATATGAAACAGAAGCTTAATTAATTAGCATGCTGTCTTTTTAGTATGAGAACTAGTCCACACGTATTATGTTGTTAGTATGCGTAATGTAGTCCCCAGTATATTTTTACCATTATCACTCTTTTACTCAGAGGCCAACCCTGCAGTTTCTCCATTAATATATAACCATGACTATTCCCATCCTCTTGATAGAAACCACTTTGAGTGGTTTCTTCAGTGGTGGTCATGAATTTATATCCATTTAGATACTCATTTCACAAATACTAATGGAATGAATACCTGTATTGAGCCATGGGGGCCCCAGGTTAATGAAAACAGACACTCCTGTCCTATGGGGCAATAATCCAAAAGAAGAGCCAAACAAGACTGTTCCATGTTGAAGTAAATCATGACACGCTGAGAGGAGTGCCTGGAAAGGAAAGAATTAATAGCATATAACCCAGGAAGCTTTAACTAAAGTGGGAAATACTTCCGGTGCCACTTGTGTTAGGAGCTGAGGACAAATACAGGGGTTGGTTAGGGGAGGAGGAAGCGGGGAAGGGACTCCTGCTGGACACTGACCCGATTTCATTGGCGGGACACCTGACTGGACTCAGGTTCAGCCCAGAGAAAGAGCAGAGCTTCCTGGAAGTGGGACTCCTGGGTGTGCCAACACGTGGCTTCTTAGAGCCGGGCCCTCAGGGCGAGCGTGCGTGCTGGGCCCAACACTCCGGCAGCGCGGGGCGGCGGGATTCCTCTCCTTGCCGACACGTGGTTCCTAACGGGAAGCAGCCACTGTGTGCCTGGCTTTGACTTCCCATTTATAAATTTAGGCTTGGGTGACTTCTTTTCTTTACATACACCTTGAGAGATACATCAGTGACAGCCCTCGTCTTAAACATTGGGGCTTTCTGTCTTACCTATCAGTATTCCAAAGGTTACTCTTCCATCTGTGAGTAAGAGCACATGTGAAATGCTCTTTTCAGATCAGCCACCTACCCCCTAATTGATCTTTCTGACCTTTTCATTCATAGTTGTATTGTAGTGATTTTAAAAAGTCTTAAAATTCAAAACATCAATTTCTTCACATCATGTAAGTTTCAGCTGTCATGTTGATAAATGGTATATTTCACATCTAGAAAAATACCTCCTCTAGTGTTAGGATACCTGCATCCTAGTGGTGCAGAGATGACATGTACGCAGTCAGGAGAGGCGCATCCCCATGGTGCTCACTTCCCCCAGGGTGCCTGGTCATTCCTTCTGTCCCCCAGCTGTCCCTCTCCTCTGGCCTGCTTTAGAACAAGGTCTGGGAATGGAAATGGGTTCATGAAGAAAGACTGAACATCCCTGCAGGTTCTCCATGGGACTTCACCTCACAGTAAAAAAGGGAGAGAATAGAATAGCACTTCTTTCTTTCTTTTTTTTTCAGTTTTTAAGTTCTCTTTATTTGTTAGAGTTGGAAAGAAACAGCATAAAAGAGAAAGGAAGGTAGAATAGAAATTTAAAACGTGAGTGAGCACCAGTGAAAGAACTGGAAAAAAACAAAAAGCAATAATATTCGGAATAAGGCATATAAAGAAGGGATTCTTGGGGCAGAAAAAGTGGGAAGGGAGGCCAAAGAAGGAAGGTGGACAGCATGGACAAGATTCCCAAGTGACGCTTCCAGTCGGGGCTCAGTTGGGCATCTCCTGTCTGCAGCAGAAGACCTGCAGATGCTGCGTCTCAGCCGTGGCTCCCATTCCAACCTCCATGGATCTTCTCCAGGCCTTATCAAGATGCCTGCAGCCTCTACAATACTCATTTCAGCTGTTATTTTTTAGCATCATCACTATTGTCCCTGCATCCTCTTCTATATTTTTAGACACAAGGTTGGCCATTGTGCTCACAACCCACAGAAACCTTACAGCAGTTTTTACAGAGCCTCTTGTAGACTAGAGTGAGTCGTCCAGATTTCCAGCCAGAGCAGAAGTTAGCAGTGGTCAATCTCTTTAAAAGAAATTACCCCTAGACATGGATGACCCCAAAAATATCACTGGGAAAGTAATCCCATCTTACAGTCTTTAACCCACATGGATGTGATACCCAGGATTGGACCAGAACACATTTGCAGCAGTAGAACCAATGGCTGTCACTTGGGACCGCCTTCAGGACTGGTAATGGGAGACAGGGTTCTATGACTCAGAGGAGCGGCTGTGGGCCAGTGCATTACGACCTCTCAGGGGCCCTCAGAGAGAGCCCAGAATAACGTGGCTGCCATGCTCCTGAAAGAGGTTCTGTCAGACTCGCTGGCCATGGACTGTATTCATGAGATAGATGGAAGGAGAATGTCATCTGTAGAGTGTGCGTCACTGTGTTAACTACATTTCTATCTCAATTACTTGTTTTGTGCCCGAAAATACCAGAGTTCATTTAAGTTGATTTTGAGAGGAGCATGATGATTCTTTTGACCATATATCCAATGAGAAAATGTGGCTCTCTTAGAGGTTTGCTAGGTAGGACCATCATGGCTATTTCTAGGCTCTTGCATTGTGAAGGTGGTCAGAAGTAATTCTCTTCAGCAGAATTATGACATTTCTAGCCTAGGAACCTCACTAACTTATTTTTCTTCATTACTTCCCAGTAAGGTTTGTGCCTGAGGTTAGAGTTTTCATGCAATTCCAGTGAACGCCAAGACCCAAGATGATATCTGGGTTTTCTGGTGACAGTCTTTTCTGTTTCAGGTTGGAACTAGATCTGGGAGCCCTCTGGTCAAAGTTTAAGTAGTAAAAACACAGATGGTTTGCAGATTTCTGCCTGGGTGCATCCTTATGAGTGATTTAGATTTCCCATCATTTCTCAGCCTAATTAATGTGGGTGCCTGCCCCTGAGAGTGTTACATGTAGGTGTTTTTTGGTAGGTGCCCTGTAAGTCTGTTGGGGAATTGAGTGGTTAGGGCTGCATGTAGCTGCAAGTAAAAGGAAACACAGCTACAGTTTTTGAACAGAGATTTCTTTTAATACATCACAAGAAGTTTGGAGACAGATGTTTATCAGCAGCGATTCAGTGTCTGTGTGATGTGAAGGCCCCTCTCCTACAGGTATGTAGCTACAGGCAACAACCTCATTGGAGGCATGAAGAATGTGGAAGGACAGCTGCCCTTCTTTTAAAAAAATGGAAGTTTCCCAAAGTCCCCTCACTGCACAGGAGACTGCAGAAGTATGGAGCAGGACTGTCCTGTTTGACTTCAACCCTCATGGCCCTCGTGCTTACCCATCCCCCTCAAAAAACCGAATTTTGTTAGGCTAAGGAAGAAGGGTGGGTAGCTAACAGAATCGCTGCAACAGATCTCTTGGGCTCTTTGTTGTTTTGCTTGAAATTCAAGACCTGCCCAAATCAGACTTGCTGTACCATTACTGCATCATTGTAAAGGACGTGCACAAAGTCACAGTGACAGGGCTTGTAGGGGACAGAGTGAAGCTCACTGTGTTACACAGTTGGTGGCCTATGGAATCTTCTTTTCCCTGCTGACCTTATGTTCATTTTTCCAGATGAACCTCTCCAGCCTTCCTCATCCCATAATGAGAGCGTGCCTAGTTACTGCAAAAATGATGAAGGGGATATATTCCTGGCAGCTGAGTCCTGGAAGCCTGACGTTTGTACCAGCTGCGTATGCATGGATAGCGTAATTAGCTGTTACTCTGAGTCTTGCCCTTCAGTATCCTGTGAAAGACCTGTTTTGAGAAAAGGCCAGTGTTGTCCCTACTGCATAGGTAAGATCAAGAAAAAAAATCCTTCGTCTCTACCAGTGGCCACTAAATCTACATTAACAGCCATTTGCCTAGGTCAGTTAATATTTTTAAAATCCATTTTCCTGGGTGACTTACCATGTGAACCCGAAGTGTAGTATCAGGCAGGGGAAAGATGTGGAAGGTGTGTTCCCAAGATAAACCCTACTAAGAATAAAGAAATGCACTCTGAATGTCTCTTGTTGCTATAACATTGTCTCATGGGGCTTCTTGGCCATGTCAGGATTTTCAGTAGAACTCTCCTCCACCCTGTTACTATTTACAGTGTTTTTTTTTCTTCATAGAAACACCATGTCCCGTAGTAGAGTACACTGAACACATAAAGCTTGTCGCTGCTTTGAGATCGAGTAAATGTGAAACACTAATGTAATCTCCCAGTTATTCCCCTGTCTCCTCACACGTCATTGATTCCATTTAAATCATGGAGTCATCCACGTTGAGAGTCTAGGGACACCAAGGGAGGCCTGAGTAGCTAACAGAGCCCTCTCATTCTTGTGGCCCATGGGGACACAGCTTGTGAGCAGAGGACATACGTACATTAGCGCCTGATGTTTGTACCAAGACTGGTCCTGTCGACATAAGCCAGATGCTCTTCTGGAGTCCAGAAGGCAAGGCTCAGACAGCTGGCAATGCTAATAAAGGCATGGTCCCTGCTCCCAAGGCTCTCACTCTCTTTTATTGCTTTTGTATCAAGTAAAGCTCATAAAGTCAAGTGAAAGACAATGACATATCTCAGTCCAGGAGTGAACCTATAATCAGAGGAGCAGGAGAAAAATTAGGCAAGCTGTGTTAATTGTGGGTATTATGCATTTATTGTTGGTGATTTTTGCGTGCTCTCTAGATACAAGTCGTTGCATGTATTTGGGGTGATACCTGAGGAAGAGGAGAGATCTTTTGGCCCAGAGCTTTGTAGCAATTCCCCTAGATGAACCGATGAATTGTGCTCAGGGGCTTATTGACCATAACTCAAACTTGTCAGCACAGTGCCCTCGCCTTGACGGTGGCCTCTGGCACAACACAGGGGACCACGTCTGAGCTTATTCTGCATGTTGGTATACAAGAGATAGATAATTTTAAAACACAATTCCTGCTCTCAGGAATTTTACACAGGTAGATTTCCTCAGTGTAATGGCCAGGGAGTATTAAAATGTATGTTTGAAAGCTGGATTCTCTTCTTTTAATAGGTGACCATCTATGTAATTTATTCTTCAAACCATGGTGCTTTTGAGAGTGAAATGGGAGCTATTGGTAATTATGATGGGACAAAAGCTGTAGGCCAGGAGTGTCCTAAGCCTATCAGGACATTTTTAGTGACTGGGCATTGGGTTCTGCTCTAACATCCATAAGCTCTGAAACTCCTAAATGGAGCCAAAAGTGTATCATTTTCGATTCATTTTGTATCAGACATCCAACTTCGTGCTACTTATCTTTTCAAAGAGCTGACCAAAACTCATGCAGATATGGCACAGCCTGGGGTGAATCTAAACGCGTAACTAGGCCACAGTTTTCAGGCCAGTGGTTGGGTGGAGGGGGCGGGGGGAGGGTACAGCCAGTAGCGCTGCATTTACATTTCAGAAGTTCGATACAGAAATGGTTGATGCATCGGCTGAGGGCGCTCGGATCATACTTGGAAATCTCATGGCCCAGGAGGCCTGAGAACGCTCTCTTACCTTCAGATGAAAAATTTGTCAGTGAGTCTCTCATGTATTCAATATTCTCAGATTGTTTTGTTTACATAAAAAGGTTCCTGTTATATTTGCTCCTTAAGTGGTAAATTTGTAATTAGTAAGTTTCTCAGCTAGTAAATATGTTTCCATATGATAAATAGTAAATCAGTTCTCTTTCTCACAAAGCCAATTTCAGTAATTTAAGTTTATGAAAAGAAACCTGCAAATCATAGTATTCTGTGTCTCCTTATTTTTTATTTTTGGCTTTCATATTTCCTATTCCAATTCCTGCATCATTTAGACTATACATTCTTCTGCAGGTGTTGGGAGGGAAGTACCAATTTAGT